>NW_027508755.1:5380000-5841997 GCF_051911475.1 Siphateles boraxobius
AGTATGAAAACCAACGCGTAGTGTATAGCGTAGAGGCTCCGGCGTAGGTCCAACGCATAAGTATAAATCAGCCAGTCATTCTCTTCCAATGTAGATACCTGGCTTAAGACTATTTGATTGGTGATTCCCACACTTTCCGTTGTAGTATACCACCACGACTCGTTGAGAATCTAAGAGCTTGTACAAAAAAGAAAACAAAACTGTATAAACTGTATACCAAAATGTATAAACCTTGAAATAAACATAGCCTACTTCGAAACCAAATAAGTAATGACTTATACCTAAAAATCATACAAAGCAACAACAAACAAGTAATAATCGTCTAATCACCACCACCACAAACAACACTGATATATTAATTATGATTTTTTATTTAAAACAACCCAAACACATCTATATTCATTTGAATGTTGCATTAAACAAATTCTTAAAGGGAAAACAAATAAATAAAATAAAATCAACTCCATAACTGATTCCAATTGATCAAGGGCTCAGGACGTTCCAGTTCAGACCATTGCAGTTTCCGCCAGTAGTGGGCACTCATGCAACGTAAGCAATGACGTACATCCTAGTGAACGAGAAGGAGGGAAGTTAGCAAGTGAAGGGCATGACAATTTTGGACTGGAACGCAGCATGATCCTGAAATATTTGGAGCACACGCACCATATCCGCTCACGCGAGTGAATGTCAAAGTGAAAGACGTCCGTTACCATAACACAAATGAAACACCATACAAACATATCCAAAAATAAACAATAAATAAATCGCATAAAGTCTATGAAAATAATAAAGCAGACAATATAAAACAAAGCCATTAACATCAAATGCTATTGAAGTTAGAAACGTGTAATGTTGTAACTTTAGAGATGGTCCCTAAATTTGCGAATATCAAATGCCCATGTGAAGCCAACTTTATGTCAGTTTAAATCTGCCCAACATATATCTCTTTTAAAGCGGTCTATGAGTAATTCACTCATTGATTTGCTTAATAAAAGGCTACTTTGAGATTCTGTTGATTTATAGTGCATTATTTTCTAGCCCTGCAAAAATAAACGTAGCGCCAGTAATTCACGTGCGACGTATCTGGTTGCCATGACAACCTCACGCTTGCTTGGTGCTCTATGTAATCAGTAAAACCACTTAAAGGGATAGTTCACCCAAAAATGAAAATTCTGTCAGTAATTACTCACCCTCATGTTGTTCCAACCCCGTAAGACCTTCGTTCATCTTCGGAACACGAATTAAGATATTTTTTATGAAATCTGAGAGCTGGATCACTCCTTCATACTCTTCCATAGGGTTCAAAATGACTGAAACTTGCCGGCCTCGAAAAGTTATTAAAGACATCGTTAAAATATTCCAAGTGACTACAGTGGCTCAATCTTAAGTTTATCAAGCGAAGAGAATACTTTTTGTGCGCAAAAACAAACAAAAATAACGACTTTATTTCAACTATTCATTTCCTTCTCTGTTGGCCTCTAGTCAGTTAACAGACACAAACAAGTTGACAGGGTAACAAAAGAAAAAACAAAACAATGCAATGCATAATACCTTAAGAGTACAAAAAGGATGAATATAGGTATATAGTTTTGCCAAATCGCAGAGATGCCGATTCGCACGGGACTAATATTATCACAGGACCTCGGTGTTCGGCGAAATATAGTAGGTAATTTGCGGGGGAATTTTTACTTTACAAATTACAGACATGGCCGATTTGCACGGGATTAAGATCTCAGAAAAACTCAGCAAATATTACAAATGATTAGAGGTCACCAGGTAATACTTATCCCGTGCGACTGCAGTGAAAATGAAATCCAAAAACCAGTGAACCTTGACTCAAGGTCTGAATCGTACAGCCACTACTATGACTGCAACACTATCAAATACTTAGTGGCTATTGCACCTTGTGGTTTAGTAATGTTCATATCAGCAGCATATAGGGGCCGCTGTAGCAACACATTTATCACATGTGTCACGGTGTGGGTTTTATGTCTTGTTCCTTGTTCTTGTTTGTCATGTGATTCCCTGATTGTCATGTGATCCTGCCATGTGTCTTGTCATTTGTTAATTGTCTGATCATTGCCCACAGGTGTTCCTTAAATGTAATTAGTGTGATCAGGCAGAAACAATTGAACATCTTTTAATAAAATGTGTAAAATATGTAAAAGAAAGGTTAGGACTTAAGGAAATTGGGTGTTGAATCATTTAATATGTTAAGCATTTTGAAAGTAGATAAAGTAGATGAAGAACAAGATAAAATATTTAGTGCTATTATAAAATTTGTTAAATTAATAGGAATAGGCTGGAGAATTTAAAGTAAGTGAGTTAAAATTATTCTTTTTTATTTGTTTATTTTGCTATTTTTATTTTTATCATACTTTTGTTTACTTAAGTTGTTAATTTCCACATGCTTATTAGTGCTTCACACTCCAGTCCAGTTGGTGGCGGTAATGCACCGACAGTTGGTTTGCCAACCGCCATAAAACCCTATGAGAAGAAGAAGAACAGTTGTTCCTTGTCTTGTAATTAGCAAAGCCCGTCTACGGAAAGCCTGGCCACTCCCTATTAAGTCCTATTGTACCGAATTTTGGTTGTAGTTCCACCAGAGTTCCACTGGGGGACGATCGCCCTGAGTGCAAAATGAATGGGAGTCTATGGAGCTAGTCAGCTAAATTTGTCTCTTTCACCCGATTGCGTTGAGAAATCTCAGATTTGATTGTAGGTTTTGCAAGTTCAACATGGGTTATAGGTAGAAAGTTGAATGAATGAGTACTTATGTCCTTTCGATTTCTTACAGGTTGAGTTGTTGTTGCCCATTACACGCTAGCATTCTGCTAATGAATGCTGATTGGTCAGTGAAGGACTGATTAGTACCAGAGATACCGCTTGATGGCATCTTGGCATCCGAAGCAGGACCTTCTAGCACGTGTATTTACCTGTGTCAGCTGTGTTGTCGATACCTCGAGAGAAAAGAAAGTGCAGAGCGCGAAAGCACCAAAGTGACTGAAGGATTGCCGTAAAGCCGTATCTCTGGTGGAACGATGTGTATGACGTCATTGACATTTAAAATACTTTTTAAAGCAAATAAGTGACTCTAAAAAATCTAACACCCAGCAATGAGTAATTTCTTTCCATCTCCTTTCGAATAGAACATTCAAATTACTAGACAAAAAATTATATCCTGAGAAAAGTGGATTTTGAGGGGTATAGCTCCATAGACCTCCATTTATTCTGCACTCCTGTGAGCGCCCTCATATGGAGCCAGAGTGGAACTGCAACCAGTTGAGAACCCGCAAGTTTACTGAGTGAACGTTCTCCCCATATTAGACATTCTCTGTAATTAGTCAGTGTATTCCTTTCCCTGTCACCGTCCCGCTAGCCAAACGCCTAATTTTACTTCAATATATTACTATTAAATCCTAATTGAATCATGACAAACTATATATCGTTGGAAAGGTCTAAGACTCCTAAGTAGATATTTTAGCGCTATTTTTTTATTACAAATTATGGTGGAACAGTAATAGATGAATTTATGACAAGAGTGCACCTCAAAAAATCTACATCATTACACGAGTTTCTGAGCTTTGTCACAAAAAGTCGACGCACACACTTTTAATAATTGAAATTTTGGTTTTTAATAGTAAAAATATTCATAATGAAACATAATCTAGTATTTTTCAATACAAAATGATAAAATAATATTGTAAAAAGTAAAGTAAAAAGTCCTCTAAAAAGTATTATATATATATATATATATATATATATATATATATATATATATATAATCACATATTTTAGTAGTTATCATAAATCAGGTATCATTTGAAAGCTTACGATCTCAGAATTCATCCTGTGAAAACCATTTTGAACCGTTTACCATAGAAACGGTACTCTTTTATAAGGCTCCTCCCCTTTTGGGCATCATCTTTCATAATTTATTATCAAAACCTGAACTAATCTTGACAACACACATATTGTCAGAAAGGTCTGAGTCTCAAGGTTCCATATTTAGTGACAGAAGTGATATTTGGATAGAAATTTATTAATTTGTTACAGCAGAGTGCATAAAATTAAATTCAATGGAATGCAATGGCACCCGGTGGCTATTTTTGGTATTATGCCTAAACAAAATCTCATGGGAACTTACATTTTTGTGATATAAACTTGGAACACAACTTGGTTAGATATATGGCTTTCATTTTATAGTAATTTCATAGTCAAAAATATTTTGTAAAATATTATTTTATATAAAAGAAAAAAATATTATATTTTATATATTGATTTACTGTAAATTTCAAGTGCTTTCACTTCGGTAATAATCTGCTGAGTGTTTCCTTTAAAACAAGACCGAACTTAGGTCTATATTCCAAAGCATTCTGGAATTACAACCATTTAAGTTTGTATAGTGCATTTTATTGTCCATTAACAAAAGGGGGGGGGGGGGGGGGGGGGGGGTGACAGGTAGGGGTTAAGCCCTCATGTTTGCCCTGTGTCTTTGTCGTGGATTGAATGTTTCTAGTCTTGAATGTTCCTGCCGTTGTTCTTGTTTTGTTTCAGGCCTTGCCCTGCTTTTGTTTTGTGTTTAACTAATGTGTATTATTAAAGTTTGCATTTGGGTCCTTACCAGCTCATCTCCAGTGAATTGATTCAAAACAACTTGTGACTCTGGCATTCCTGAAAACCTTAAACCGGGTGATGAAGTGATGGTGGATGGGTTTTTTGATAAGAGACTTATTGTATGAAAGACAAGTCAACTTGATAATTCCTCACTTCACCAACAAAACACAGCTGACAGAAGAAAAAGGCACGTGCAGTCGCAGGATACATGTTGAATGTGCAATTAGGAGACTGAAAGTATACAAGGTGTCATCACAAACCTTGCCTATCACCCTAATGCCAAAGATTGATAAAAGTCTGCGTATATGTGCAGCTTTAGTGAATTTGCATGGTGACCTGTTGCATGAAGCAGAAAATTAATGCTCAGTCTGAATGTCAAATATGTACATATGCATTTAATCACAATCCTTTACATTTTTAATTCTAAACAAATATCAATATGTTTTCTGTTTTTGTGTACAATATAATATATATATATATATATATATATATATATATATATATATATATATATATATATATATATATATATATATATATATATATATAATTATATGTGACCCTGGATGACAAAACCACTCTTATGGGTAATTTTTTTTTTTAAATGAGATTTATACATCACATGCAAGCTGAATAAATAAGCTTTCCATTGATGTATGGTTTGTTAGGATTAGGACAATATTTCGCCGAGATACAACTATTTGAAAATCTGGAATCTGAGGGTGCAAAAAAATCGAAACATTGAGAAAATCTCCTTTAAAGTTGTCCATTTATGTTCGCGATTGTGCTGCATTCACTCACAAAAATAAATGTTTTATACATTTACGGTAGGAAATTTACAAAATATCTTCATGGAACATGATCTTTACTTAATATCCTAATGATTTCTGCCATAAAAGAAAAATTTATAATTTTGACCCATACAATGTATTGGCTATTCCCACAAATACAGGTCCTTCTCAAAAAATTAGCATTTTGTGATAAAGTTCATTATTTTCCATAATGTAAGGATAAAAATTTAACTTTCATATATTTTAGATTAATTGCACACCAACTGAAATATTTCAGGTCTTTTATTGTTTAATACTGATGATTTTGGCATACAGCTCATGAAAACCCAAAATTCCTGTCTCAAAAAATTAGCATATCATGAAAAGGGTCTCTAAACGAGCTATTAACCTAATCATCTGAATCAACTAATTAACTCTAAACACCTGCAAAAGATTCCTGAGGCTTTTAAAAACTCCCAGCCTGTTTCATTACTCAAAACTGCAATCATGGGTAAGACTGCCGACCTGACTGCTGTCCAGAAGGCCATCATTGACACCCTCAAGCAAGAGGGTAAGACACAGAAAGAAATTTCTGAACAAATAGGCTGTTCCCAGAGTGCTGTATCAAGGCACCTCAGTGGGAAGTCTGTGGGAAGGAAAAAGTGTGGCAAAAAACGCTGCACAACGAGAAGAGGTGACCGTACCCTGAGGAAGATTGTGGAGAAGGACCGATTCCAGACCTTGGGGACCTGCGGAAGCAGTGGACTGAGTCTGGAGTAGAAACATCCAGAGCCACCGTGCACAGGCGTGTGCAGGAAATGGGCTACAGGTGCCGCATTCCCCAGGTCAAGCCACTTTTGAACCAGAAACAGCGGCAGAAGCGCCTGACCTGGGCTACAGAGCAGCAGCACTGGACTGTTGCTCAGTTTTGCATGTCATTCGGAAATCAAGGTGCCAGAGTCTGGAGGAAGACTGGGGAGAAGGAAATGCCAAAATGCCTGAAGTCCAGTGTCAAGTACCCACAGTCAGTGATGGTCTGAGGTGCCATGTCAGATGCTGGTGTTGGTCCACTGTGTTTTATCAAGGGCAGGGTCCATGCAGCTAGCTATCAGGAGATTTTGGAGCACTTCATGCTTCCATCTGCTGAAAAGCTTTATGGAGATGAAGATTTCATTTTTCAGCACGACCTGGCACCTGCTCACAGTGCCAAAACCATTGGTAAATGGTTTACTGACCATGGTATTACTGTGCTCAATTGGCCTGCCAACTCTCCTGACCTGAACCCCATAGAGAATCTGTGGGATATTGTGAAGAGAAAGTTGAGAGCGCAAGACCCAACACTCTGGATGAGCTTAAGGCCGCTATCGAAGCATCCTGGGCCTCCATAACACCTCAGCAGTGCCACAGGCTGATTGCCTCCATGCCACGCCGCATTGAAGCAGTCATTTCTGCAAAAGGATTCCCGACCAAGTATTGACTATTGAGTGCATAACTGAACATAATTATTTGAAGGTTGACTTTTTTTTTTTGTATTAAAAACACTTCTTTTATTGGTCGGATGAAATATGCTAATTTTTTGAGACAGGAATTTTGGGTTTTCATGAGCTGTATGCCAAAATCATCAGTATTAAAACAATAAAAGACCTGAAATATTTCAGTTGGTGTGCAATGAATCTAAAATATATGAAAGTTTAATTTTTATCATTACATTATGGAAAATAATCAACTTTATCACAATATGCTAATTTTTTGAGAAGGACCTGTATACCCGTGCTACTTAAGACTGGTTTTGTGATCCAGGGTAACATATATAGTTTATGCTTTTCTGACAATATGTAGGTTTTTGCCATTCAGTTTGAATCGTCCAGCAGTGACTTCATCCACTACTCTAGGAAGCATCGCAGAGGAGTAAAAGCCTCTGAGACGCGTAACCTGCTAAATACTCTGCATCATATGGTACATTTATCAGAATGTGTTCCTTTGATGACCAGACACGTAGTGTTACCATTCTTAGCCCCGTACAAAACATGCCTAATTGTATCTGTCTGTAGTCACCCCTGACTCCGTTCCTCTGTAATTCAGGCTTCCCATTAACCACTTTGATGTCACTATAACTCATAGTGAAATGGTCTGCTAGAGAGGTGGTGTTGTTCTTAGGGATAGGGCACTTTATTTCCAGAAGTCCCACAAAATTTCTTATGGCATCAGGGCTTTCCGACAGCCATGTCTCTGTCAGGCTGACCCTGGTGCTGGAGAGGGACACCTGGAGACCTTGTACAAGAAGGTTTCAAGCTATTACCTCTTTTTCACTCCCATACTTTGTAGCCGAATTATCCCGAAAGGTAGGGAAGAGATGCTCTCTCTCATGAATTTATCAGGATTTGTTGTTGCTCGTACTGGTATACCTTTAGCTGAACTAGTAGTGATCCTTATCTGTCTTGCACTATGCCACACCTCTGACAAGCTCCGATGTTGTGTTTGAATCTCCAATACAGCCGCCTGGTCGCTGTTCATCTCTATGTAGTTGTTGTAAAATGCTTTACATTTACTGCAAGTCAAAGTCTCCCCATGTGGCTGGTGGAGTTCTACACTATCAATTTCATATGCTCTGGTACATTTGCATTGTAGCACTTTTCCAAAAGACAATTTTTTAGTTCAAACAGAGCTTTTGTTTCTGAAGAACTGACTTTCTGTGTAAGTAATTGTTTGCTTCCGTGATTTTATAATTTCTAAGCTTCTCGCCGTCGACACCCTCAGACAAAACAAGATAATTGAATATGTCAACATATGTGACTGATGGCCATTGGGTCATATCATCAATCCAGTAGGTGGCGCTTGTCAACTTTGTAGGATGAGGGTCAGACAAAGTTATGTTGTTTACGGTCTTCGTTAAAGAGACACATATTGTGATAAACTTTTTAGCTGCATCGACCAGCCATAATGAAGAATTTTGGTAGTTTAAGTGCATTTTGAATGTGAAATTAGGCTAAAGCTGTGCCATGAGAACTGTGTAGAGTTTTGAAAAAGTGTCCCAACTGAGAAAAGTTTCCAACTCTTTCCCCGCCAGCGTTTTTTGAGAAGTTGCCGGCCAGCGCCAGCATGTTTTATCCTTTTCACAAACGTTTCATGGCCCCCAGAATATTTTGTTGTATGAATATTTGAACATGCAATATATAAAAAGAAATAGAAAAAACTCTGCTGAAAAAAATTAATAAATATCAAACATAATTTATTTTATATATCAAAAATAAATAAATAACGCTTGTATGTGAGTAAGTTTCATAAAAAAGCAACATTTTGAGCAAAAAGCTGAGAAAATCAAGTTGTCGTCAAAGACTACATCCAGATCGGATTCCGAAAATGATCAAAACACAGATGAAGTAGATCGAGTACATCAACACCCCAAAACTTCATAGTCCTATAACTCGTCCTGGGTCGACATTTCACTCTGTAACATTATGCAGTTTTGATTTATATGCTGTTTAATGTTGATGATCACGTTATTTTACATGCTTATACATATGCTATCGCTTGTTTCTGCTTCTTTTTCGCCTGTGTTTTGATCAGGAGATTCAGTACTCTTTCAGAAGATGCGCAATAGCGCCCCTACAGTATAACAGTGAAAAAACAGAAAGCCAGAAAATTATGTCAGTGGTGGGGAAAGAGTTAAAAACAACAAAAAACTGTAATAGACATCCATAATCCACATAGACAATAGCAAGACAATAGGACACCATGGCCCCCCAAAACAAGCAGAACTATTGCCAAATCATGTACTGCTCCTTCTCCAAAGAGCCATGAGAGTCACATGTTTGCTATCTGTGTGCCTAAAACTGCATTGCCAAATGGCTTCAAATCTAGTGTATCTGGGCTAGCCCAAAGGCATTTAAATAGTTACTTTAATAATGTGTACCTGTGTGCTAAACTCTTAGGTTTATTTAACTATTGACCTAAACCAACCATGTGCCTGAGCCAATATGCACCCAATTATGTGTGACTAACAAATAAGATCACGTCTCAAGCTGATGGAAAAAATAACCCCCAGCAACCACCTGAGCAAACATCCATGCTGCATTTTTTGCCATGTTCGAACAGCATAGAAAAGCACATTCATGTGATCACATTATTCGACATAGCCTGTGTATAGTATAGCATTTTTGTAAAATTATATATTTTCTGTCTCACTCTGTGTTAAATGACGCGGAACCACAGAAGCAAGTTATTTCAAACATGACTGACATGTGGCGATATTGGAGCAAAACGTGATATTAATCTCAGAAATTCTTGTGTTTGACACTAAGCTAAGCAAACATAGTAGCCATCCCTGTTGCAAAGAGCAATTGTTTTATAACTACTTTTGAAAATTAAGTCCACATGAGATCATTTTAATGTTTTTTTTTAGAAGGACAAAGGCAAATAGCTGTGAGAAGTCTGATTAAAGCAATGTGGGATTAAAATATTATGAATAAAAAAGTGCCATTAAAGGTGCATTGTGTAATATTTCTGAGGATCTATTGACATAAATGCAATATTGGATCCATAGCTATGTTTTCAGTGGTGTATAAAGACCTTGCATAATGAACCGTTATGTTTTTATTACCTTAGAATGAGACATTTATATCTCCATAACCGCGGGCGCCCCCTTCTATGGAGGTCGACATATTGTGTCGTCATGTTTCTACCGTAGCCGACAGCGAACACACAGCGCTACAGAGTGTGTTTCGTCACTACCTTGAAAAATACGTTTTCAGTGGTGTATAAAGACCTTACTTAATGAACTGTTATATTTGTATTTCCTTAGAATGAGCAGTTTCTGTCTACACACACCGCGGGTCCCCTTAAATTGAAATGCGCCGACATGTTTCTACAGTAGCCCTGAATGGACAAACGTGTTTCGTTACTATTGTCTTTGTGCAAGGAAGCAAGCTTAGTTCAGCGAATAAAACACTGACACAATGATGAACAAGTAACAACAATATTCGCAATAACATATAGTTTTACTGAATAATTAAGTAAACATCATTTCTTAATTTATCCTTGTAAAGAAACCTCATTGCTGAACTGGCTACTCTCTGCTGTCTCAGACGATGACATATTTTCCTGCCGGCCACCGTAACTTTGTTGGTTGCAATTCGTAACCACACCACTAGATGCCACTAAAAATCACACACTGCACCTTCACCAAACAATAAAGAAGGGAATGGGTTAACATGTTCAATAAAATGCTCTTTTTTTTCGTTCTACCGAAAATGCGTCAGGAACCCACCGTTGCTATAGTAACGAACTACACTTGTGCATCCGATTGACAGATAATTCATGCGATTTTATTTCACTGTTGTTGCTAATGTTGAGGTTATTTCAGCTTCGTACAAAGTTTGCTTCGTGCATTTAGTTTAACTGCATTATTAAAGAGGGCAAGCTTTACCATTAAACTGAACTGTGTTCATGCATTTTAGACACTTACATTGTTTTTGCTCTGTCCATGCAATAACTGCGTCCTTGAGCCTATTTTACTTCAACTGCAGTGCTCTAGTAATATCAATGGTATGGCGCCTTTTCAATTTAAAATCAAAATATGAGCATAGCTCACTTACATTCACTAAAATATTGAAACGTTTGCGTGTAATAATGTAATAATACAGTAATAATGATTACTGCACGGTTTGACACCCTGCTCCCCTGCTGAAATTGAAGTTTTGATTGGTTTTGCACCCAAGTCAGACTTGTCTGCTATTGGCTGAAGTGCTTCACACCTGCCTGTTATTGGCTGAAGTGCTTCACACCTGTTTGTCATTGGCTGAAGTGCTTCACACCTGTCTATTATTGGCCGAAGCACATTTCACTGCAGTAGTTTGAAAAGTACCTATCAAATGCCAGCTCGCCCTGTTTGCTCCGTCGTCATAGTACTTTGTAATTAATGAAGTTGAATACTTTATTATTATTCAATTCAAGTAAAAGAACCACAGTTTAATTATACTCAAGAAAGTAGAAACAATGTAAAAATCTACTTAAGTAGCCTGCTGTAACGAAAGTATTTTCCACCTGAACCAGACTATTTAAATGTTAAGCAATTTCATTGGTTGCAGGATCAGCAGAGGCCAATCAGCTTGTGCCATGTGGTAGTAATGTGATTGCTTGCAGATTACAGATTGTAAAGGATTTGCATGACTGAAAAGTATATTCCAAATCTAAAAAATGAAATGCTGTCAAAACAACTGTAAATAGCTGTACACATACACAGGTGTTAGTCTTTCAGTTTTATTATTTACCATCTATACAAAAGGGCACAAATTAGGAATAATTTGGTACTGTAAACATGGATCATGTAACATACTGCAAGTCAATTCTAAACAGCAGAGAGTGTCATACTTGTTTTGTGAAGACATATTACAAAACCAGACATTGATAAATGTGTCCTAGCGATTGTAAAAAAAAGAAAAAAGAAAAAAAAAAAGAAGAAGAAGACAGAATGTGCTTTATTGTGCTTATAAGTCCTAAAAATAGACCATGTTTTCTTTATACAAAATATAATTCTTAGTTATTTTCTGCTGAGTTTGGGGTGTTATTGGCAGGCTTCTTAAGATTCGTCTTCACGCATGCTCAGGTTATCATTTAATGAAGTTTGATTATCTGATCAGGTTATCAGATTATTCAAAAGTACATATACTTTTAAAAAATTGTATTATATTTAGTGTTTGATGATCTGGGAGCAGTGAATCTTTAAAATATAAAACAGAGTGGGAAAAAAAAAAACATACTTAAAGCAAGTTACATCCGCATGAACTCTGAGATGTCATGACATTAATGTTACATAAGATTTTACACAGCCTGCAACCTTAAAAGGGACAAGCAGTTTGGCGAATGGACGGATGAATGGATGTATTTTACTCTGAAAAAAGACACTCTAAAATCCTCTCTATTCCGTTCTGCCTTGCTTCCAGCAGAATAATCGCACTGATATATTAGCTTCCTCCCAAGGTGGAGTAATTCATTCCACACTCGTCCATACAAGTCAAACAAGCCGTAAGAGATGCATTCATTTCCACTCCAATCAAATGTGTGCTCTCTACCTTCTGCTGAAGGCAAGGAGCAATTAAACTGAGCTCCGCACACCGGGAAGTCCACTGAACACACTCTGACAGCAGTCGCCACATGACTCCACTGGGAAGAACTGGACTTGATGATGTGCAGGACTCGGATGTCATTTGTGACTGAATTTAGTGTTCTGTTGTCTCAAAAGACACCTTGAAAGATCACAATAAGCCTCTTTCTTGCTGTTTCAATCTTCTTCCTAATCAAAATGCAGAGCTGTAAATGACAAAAGAGCTGACAGGAATCACCACATCAGACCGATGAATCGGTTATTAGATTTGTATCAGAATACATTTGAGCTGTATTGTAAAGTACATTGGAGTGTATAGTCATATATTGAGTGACATGCAGGGAAATTAACGTCTCAGTTGAGGAACTGTAGCTGTGGGCGGCTGAATGTGAACTGCATTAAACTAATCTACCCTGCTGAAAACAAAAGCACTTAAGTGCCTTAGCTGTAAATATCCAATGTCACTTTGTTAAATGGTGTGACATTATTATTGGACTATTTAAGGTGATTAGTTCAGCTAACACTTTTCATTATAAGGAGAAGTTGGATGGATGGCAGATTGAGGGATGGGTAGGAGATTGGGCGAACAAATGTATGTACCCTTTAAAAAATATCTTCTAACGATCCTTTTCTTTTTACTATTTTTACTTTTAACATCTTCCTCTCAGTCCCTCATTTCTTCGCTCTCTTTTTGCCTCTTTCACTTTCTTGTGGTCTCCCTCAGCGAGTGTGATAGCACATATCTGTAAGTGTTTCCACCTTTAATTGCTGGAGCATCTGAAGTGAAATTGGCTCGTTCACCTCTCTCAGAGGAGCATGACTGGGCTACTTACGGCTGAGTAAATTGTGCATAGGAGGAGTGTAATTGCCTGTTAGACTTGGAGCATTCTTAAGTTTCCTCACCACAAAGTGGCACACCATCTGCTCATCGTTATGCTGAAATACCTTTATGGATGAACGATTACTTCCAATTACCATGAGGCATTGCACAGGGGTATTTCAGCTACCAGCACAATCATGTGGAGTGGGCTTTATTTTAGCTTCCCTTTCACTACCTTGCAAAAAGATAGTGTCTTTCATATATTCTGGAAAAAGATTAACAGGACTTAATGGAACACAAAAGTAGGGTTCTGGATGTAAGAATCTCATTAATTTTCCATAAATACATGTTTACTGAAACCTTTCTAGACCTACCATGAGCGCTGAGATTGTTAGTTGATGATATATACTCCGGTAGAAGCCGTAAGTCTGTGCGATTTCATTGAAATGTCATTAAAAAGTCAGTGTGACTTCATTAGAGCTTCATTAAAAAATAAATATATGAAAACAGCTGAATTTGCAGTTACAAACTACACTACCCATAATCGCTTCCCCATGAAACTAAAAAAAATCAAAGCAAAATTAAGCAATCGAGTCGGCCTGACTAAACTCAAGTCTAAATACTAATGCATAATTGTAAATATTACAATCTTCTGCAATAAACTTCAAATAGCCTATATTTTATTTCATTCGCAATGCTGCTGAAAAACTAGGAAGGCTGATTCAATATACATCCTCATTTCATGTAAATTTAAAATAAATGAATTACTTCTATAACTACAACATAAATATATTTGCTAGTATTATAAGAAATAGATATTAACATTAGGACAACAAATGGTGTTTGGATAAAATTCATTCCCTTCTGGCCTTAAAAGTGAGAGTATCAAAACTGGCATTAAAATATGTACAGATTTGTGACTCACAAAATGTATTCTGTTTATCTTTTTTTCTATTTTTAGTATTTTGTATCATGTCCATTGAATCAGGGTTTCTTCCAGCTTGGTCCCCTAAACCTGCTACAGGCCATGCAAATACTGTTGGTAGGAGATATAAACCATGGATATAGATTACTGTATGCCAGGCAATATGAAACATATGGACAGCTATTACAGCTTTATTAAATGTAAATATATATATATATATATATATATATATATATATATATATATATATATATATATATGTGTGTATATGTATGAATGTAACAAATCTATGTAAACTCATTTCAGATCTTTTTCCAACTTTAATGTAATGTTGAAACCAACAAAGTTCATGTAACAAACAAGAATTTCAAGGAAAAACAAAAGAAAAAAACCTACAATAACCTGATTGTATATGTTACACTGGGTTGCAAAATAAAGATGAATTAACAGATCTAATTGCAGCAATAGAAACCTGAACAGAACAACCAGGTAAAACATGACAAGCACTGACAATGAAATGAAAGAAACACAGGGCTTTAATACACAGACCAAACCAATCAAAGAAACGAATAACGTGAGCAAATTGATCAAACAATGAAAAACTTTAGAAATGAACTGAAAGCTAGGACATATAACTAAAACATATGACAAACCCACCCAAAACAGAAACCAACCCAGATAATCCCTTACATTTCCTAATAACTATAATAACATCAAAACAAAGAGTCCAACAGAGGAGGGTGGGAGGGAGCTTAGTAGGTAAGGCAAAACGGATAAACTTAAGAGCCAGGCAAGTGAAACTGTGGTAGAGTCCAGGAGGGAGATTATGGAGGCAGAAGCCAGGTAACAGTAAATGGTAGGAAGAGCCTGGATGGAATCCCCAACTGTAATTCCAGAAAGAAAGTCAACGGCAGAGACGAGGGAGGGAGGAGCCATGGTGGAGACTTTGCAGGGAGACGACTGGCCGAGACGAGGCAGATAGTTATGGGGACCCAAGCGGAGCCGAAGAGTCCAGGCGACACAGGAGGACTGAGTTGGAGCTGGAGGGAAGGCAGAGGACGACAGAGCCGATGGGGTGGAGGAATGAAGCGCAGCTGAATTCCAAGAAGTCTGTGGCACAGGCAGAGCGACGACTGACCAAGTCGGAGCCGGAGGGACGAGGAAGCCTTGTGGAGCTGTAAGGACGACGGGTTGCAAGTGGAGCCACAGTGGAAACAACGGGCCGAGGAGAAATAACGGGACGGGACGATGTTGCCATCTCAAGCAACTGGTCAGACTTGGTTGGCTCCAGGGCGATACATAGCTCAGGTGTCGGTTCTGGCTAAGGCATCACACAGGTTCGGTCACTGTGTCTGAGGTGGGCTCTGGCTTTTCGTCCTTTGGGACAGTATCGGCAGGTGGCATAACATGATATGGTGTGGACTGTGGTTAGTTGATCCACCTCCATCTCACCCATGGTAAAGAGAGACCTGCAGTGAAATAGGACCCAGTCCCCGAACTTTGTCTTTCGCTCATCACCGAGCGTTTACATAGATACACACGGGAGCGTTTGAAATACAAGATATCCGTTGATAGACGAATCCGCTGATAGATACACCCCTACATAGCAGAACACATCCTATTAAAATTGGGCATTTTAATGTGTTTGGAATTAACCAATCACATGACTCTTACAACAAAGTAAGGTTACACTTTATTTTAAAGGTCTAATTTAGACATTCAACTAACTATAAGTAACTTTGCAACTTCATGTCAAATAACTCTCATTAGACTGTTAGGGTTAGGGTTCATGTTCGGTTTAGTAGAATCAGTTGACGTAGTTGCAAAGTTACTTATTGTCAGTAGAAAATCTGTATGGGAAGCATCAAAAAAAAAATGTTAGCAGATATTAAGCAGACAGTCTACTAACACTCTAATAAGAGTTAGTTGTAAAGTAGTTAGTAGAATGTCCAAAGCGGAAAATCGAAATAAAGTGTAACCAAAATTACCAAAACTATAATCCTCCATTGGTCATTTAAATGATGTTGATTAACCGTGTATAAAAATAAGCTGTTTCTGAAGGATTTTCTTAGCCTTTTCTTGGTCACATGATATACCTGAAGCCATGACCTACAAAAAAACTTACAAAGGATGTATGAGATCTCATTGTGAAGAGGTACCAATCGGGAGAAGGGTACAAAAATATTTCCAAAACCTTAGATGTGCCTTGGAAGTCCATTGTGAACTTGTGGAGACAATGGGGCACCATAATGACAACAGGGACTCTGTATAAAAAAATAAAAATAAAAAAAATTATGTAAAAACTTATTTAAAACTTTCCAAGGAAGATGCATTTTATTCCTAATATGCCCTGACTATAGGTTAGGGTGACCAGACAGAAGCCATTATTTACCAAAAACAAAACACACACACACACACACACACACACTTTTTTTGCAGGATGACAATATAACCTCAAACACAAATCTAAGTCAACAAAGGAATGGCTTCATAAATTGATGAACTTTTTGAAATGGCCCAATCAGAGCCCAGATCTAAATCCAATCGAATTTTCCAATGACTTGAAAGGGCTGTTTACAGGAGATATAGTTGATATAATCTCATTCAAAAATGACTGGCTGCTGTATAAAAAACAAAATGTGTTTCGAACAAGCATTAGTTGAGGACTGTGCACAACCAGTACATTTTAAGTCATTTTTTATTTATTTTTATTTTGTTTGTTACAAATATCTTGTTAGTTTCAATATTCCATTAAATGTGGAAAATGATCTGACATTATTTTAGTAGGATTGTTTTTTGTTGTTGTTTTTTTTACATCTCAAAGCTGCAATTTAAACAGGGTTGAGTAGACTTCTTATACTCACTGTATAAATACCGGCTGGCCATTTATTAAAAGCAAAACCTTATCCAGAATTGCACTGAAATTGAGCGATACAACCATAAATGACTTTAATCAAAATATAAAATTCGAGCCCATTCTCATCCTTTGGCGTCATATGTGACGCCATATGACAAAACGGCGAAATAATACGCACATGGTGTGCGAAATAATACTCACACTGTGATGGGTAGGTTTAGGTGTGGGGTAGGGTCTGCGTCTCATATTCACGCTAAAGGATGCCAGTCAACTTTATGACGCCTTGGGTTCGCGTGTTATATTCACACTAAAGGGTGCCATGTGCGTAGTATTTCGCCGTTTTGTCATATGGCGTCACATATGCCGCCAAAGGATGAGAACGGGCTCGAATTTCATATTTTGATTAAAGTCATTTATGGTTGTATCGCTCAATTTCAGTGCATCTTGCAATAAATCTAAGTATCACTGGTATGGAAGCCATAGCAAGGTTACTGGTGTAGAAGGTTGAATTTTTAATACATGAATTACTTTAAATTCAGTTGTTAAAGTCATTACTTTATGAATTATTCTGCATTTATACATTTACAATATTATACAGGGCATGACCCTGTTGCCAACTATGAGAGGATGTACTGTTCATGAAAGTGAAAAATATAAATGCAAAGCCTGTATGACTTTGGGTCGGGTGTTTTATAAAATAAATTGTCAAAGGAGGAGTCAGCAAATGGTACAAAATTATTATTATTTTCATTTTTCATTGTTTTATTGAATAACGAAAAGTTGCATACTTGTTTGAAAAAAATGTCATTACATAACAGGGATGAACAGAAAAAAACAGACAAAATCATGCATTTTCACACAAAAAAATATGCTTAAAACATTTTACATATTTTAAAGGATTAGTTCACTAGAGAAATAACATTTCCCGATAATTTACTCACCCCCACGTCATCCAAGATTTTCATGTCTTTCTTTCTTCAGTCGAAAATAAATTATGTTTTTTACAAAATAACCTGCAATGGTAGCCTCTCCCTGCAAACCGAAGCATTGAGAACTTTGTAATTGTACAGACAGTTTAATAAGAAGATACTTTATAAAGACAGTACACTACGCATATATAGGCAGGAGCCATCTATGGAAAACAGTCTCGACCAGTCGAACCACGAACGCCGTGCTACGTCCTGGTCGATAGTCACAGTTCAGCTCATGTAGCACGGCGTTCGTGGTTTGACTGGTCGAGACTGTTTTCCAAAGATGGCTCCTGCCTATTTACGCAAAGTGAACTGTCTTTATAAAGTATCTTCTTATTAAACTGTTATAAAGCTAAAGCGTTATAAGCTAATCTTTGGTTAAACTAAAACTAACGTTAAAACTGGGTACATTCGATTATCATGAAAACGCATCCCAGAGAACGGTCGACTCGTGTTATTTAGCCCTCAATTGCGGTGAGTGCAAGATAGGACCCAAAAGATGTTTTGTGTTGTGTAATTCACAGAGATACACAAACATGGCTTATTTAAAAACAGTCATGTAGCATAGTATCTATCCTTACTTGTAGTTTGAATCTGAACAGAATAACATCACTAGCCTGTGGTATTTTAACTCCTTCTTTCTTCCTTTTTTTCTTCCTTCCCACAGGTATCGCACACCGGACGCGCACACGCGTATAGAATTTTGAATCAACTCCAGGTAGAAGAGCTTCACGATTTTAACTTAATTTATTTTTTATTTTTTATGTTAATTGAAAAATAGCTGATGTTTGAACGTTAATCAAGTAAAAGTGTCTACCACGTTGTTAAGTCTGTTATTGTTTTGTTGTAACGTTATCCGTTGTCTAGGCAACTATGTTACATAATACAATAGTATTTATTTAGATAGCGTTTACTAGCTAACCTGAGTGAAAACGTTAACCAAACAAGTTATTTGATATATTATTTTTTATCTTATACGTAACTGACGATATGTTATTTCTCTGTAACATAATGTTATAATGCCATTTACGTATTAATTTCATATTTTTCTTTCAATGAATGATGAATGTACTATATTTTAGTTTAATAGTTTTTCTTTAATAATTTACGGTACTAATGTATATTTTATTCTAAATCATGCACTATTCAACAGTCATAATTACATTTAGGGATATTTAACCTATAACCTATGAAGGCTTTTTTATATGAATGCCCTGTTTTTCCTATTCTTCCCAAACAGATACAATTTTGACTGACAAAAAAAACAACAACAAAAAAAAACCCGTTGCGCTGCTACTTTTACGTCACACACTGAAAAATAAAGGCAATCGAATTTGGGTACACCCTCTAAATGAAAAAAAAGGCAACTATTTGGCACTTTGCACCACCTTGTTCAGGAGCTGCAATTAAGTCCAGAAAAGCACCAGAAGTATTTCAGAATGAATTCAGAGCAGATGGAGGATCTGCTGTCAGTTATTGGACCTGACATCACAGAGATGTCTATAAATTACCGGACACCTATTGGGCCAAAAGAAAAACTTACAGTAACATTGCGGTAAGCAATTTTCTATATAACCTATTTATATCTGATTTACAGTTTGCATTTATTATGATGTTGGAAGAATGAAGACATTATTTTCCAAACAATAATTCATTTAATGGATTTTAGCATGTGAGCCATATGTCAAGATAACACAGTAATGTACACATAGATAATTCTAATAATAATAATAATAATTGCTGACCACTCTAGCCAGCCTCCACATACATTTAATTAAGGGTGGGCCCAAACATCACATTCTACAGTAAAACAAAATATATATATATATATATATATGTGTGTAGCAATGTTCAGGGAAGGAGGCGGGAACCGGCGAACAATCAAAGAAACTGTATTTAAAATAAAACAAACAAACCAAAATACCGCCAGCAGCCCCTCGCGGACGACTGCTGGCTACCGAAAATAAATATAACTGCCAGCAGCCCCTCGCGGACGACTGCTGGCTACCGAAAATAAATATAACTGCCAGCAGCCCCTCGCGGACGACTGCTGGCTAAAGTAAAATACAAATACAAAAACACAACTAAAATACAGGCCTGTTCCTCTCTCGATCATTAACGTCGTCGCTCCTCCTTTATGCTTCAGCTCCTCCGTGAGAGATGCGAGACCGGTGTGCTTCACAGGTGTTGCTCATTAGCAATCGCACCACTTGCCTCGCCCCGTTCTCTCACGTCCCTCTGCCGTCCTGTTAACCACAATCTGTATGTAATCTAACATAAAACAGGATTAGGTTAACAATTCCCCAACCAAACAATTGTTAATTCTTATTGAACTATATGAATATGGTATGTTGAGAAAGCTGAAGGAGCCACAATATTTTAATTTGGAGCATTGAAGCTACCAAACAGTGTTGGTCCTGTGTGACAGCTAATAACACCTTACCCATGATGTGCCTGACTCTGCGCATCCAGGTCATCCGGGATACGAAGCGTCTCTATTTTAGCCCGTTTTTGTTCCCTTTTTCCCAAGGACCTCATTTGAGGTGCTAGACTTAAAAGGAAAAGTTCGGTTTCGTCATGTTGTTTTGGTGGCACTGTTGGTGTTGCTAAAAAGTCCATAAGCTTTTCATTCATTTGTGTGTTTGGACTTTTCTCTTGGGTCTCTGTGGCCATCCTGAAACACCTTCGGTCCCTGTTGTCTCTGGTACTGGGCTTTCCTCTTCTGGAGTCATTTGTGTTTCTAAATCCACTTCATGGGTCAACCCATCCACATAGTTGTCGAAGTCAACGTTACTGATTGTACTGAGAAAAAGAAAGAGAGACAAACAAGAGCATACAGTTTATACCATTGTTTTACAGTTAAAAGTTATATCATACTTAAAAATTTTAATTCACAGTGTATTACTATAAATAGTACCTTCTATTTTGTATGAAGATATTTAGGAAGGAAATTGCAGCAGCATATTTCCATTCCTGTTGACGCACTGCTCCAGAGCCATTCGGCAATTGTTGTCTTTTCTTCCACTTGATGTAGTTGTCTCCTAGGGACTTCCATCTCATTCTGCACTCACTTTCTGTGAAGAGTGAGAAATTAATGTTTATATTAATGTTTATTTTTTCCAGATAACTGGCAAAAGGAAATTCCGTAAGAACGATTGCCTTTAACTACCGTATGGGAGAGACCACAGAGGCTATATCCACCAAGGACACATGTGCAGCAATTAACAGGCGGATGATGGATACACACCTAGCAAGACCAACTGAGCAGAAGTGGAGGAATATTGCCTCAAGATTTTCATTTAGCTGGAATTTTCCTAACCGCAATATTAATATTCCTGTGGTGCACTGGTGGTGGCAGGTTATTGGAGTCTTAATTCATTGAAACTGAAGTCATTGCATTTGGAAACAAAGATGAAGTTCTCAAGGTGAATGCATACCTTCACTCTAGGGGTCAAAAAACTAAAAATCAAGTCAGGAATCTGGGTGTGTCTCTAGAGTCAGACCTTAGTTTCAGCAGTCATGTAAAAGCAATAACTAAATAAGAATTAGAATGCTTAGTTTCCAGACAAAACTTAGAGAAACTTGTGCATGCTTTCATTACCAGCAGGGTGGATTATTGTAATGGACTCCTCACTGGCTTCCCAAAAAGACCATAAGACAGTTGCAGCTCATACAGAACGCTGCTGCTAGGATTCTGAGCAGAACCAGAAAATATGAACATATCACACCAGTCCTCAGGTCTTTACACTGGCTGCCAGTTACAAATAGGATTGATTTTAAAGTATTATTACTGGTATATAAACCTCTAAATGGCCTAGGACCTCAATACATTGCAGACATGCTCACTGAAACGGATCACTCAGATCATTAGGATATCATCAGTTAGAAATTCCAAGGGTTCAATCGAGACCGCCTTTAGCTACTATGCCAGCCGCAGCGGGAACCAGCTTCCAGAAGAGATTAGATGTGCTCCTACAGTAGTCACATTCAAATCCAGACTCAAAACACAAATGTTTAGCTGTCCATTTACTGAATGAGCACTGTGCCACTGTTCGTCCGACTGTTTGTACTGTATTTTATTTAAAAAAAAATTTATTCAAAACTGTTTTAATTACTCTGATTTCTTTTGATTATTTTAATTTCTTCTATGTAAAGCACTTTGAATTACCACCGTGTATGAAATGTGCTATGTAAATAAACTTGCCTTGCCTTGCCTTAATTCAATATGAAGATTTATTTATTGTAATATCATAATTTTCAGTTTGTGGTCAAAAATATTGTTATTTTTAAGGACATTATGAAATTAAGATAATGTCTGTCCTGTATGTTGTTTTACTGTACAATTAAGTACAGTCGTTGCTAACGTCACTCACAGAACATTTTAACTCAGGTCGTAAGTTAACATAATTAGAGAATCTTACCTTAAAATCCGATGACATCGGGGATCTTCCTCCACGCTGGTGACTTCCTGATGTTGTCTTTGAAAAATCTGTGGTTTATTGCATATATTTCAGGGTATTTCCCTTCTTCATTGATGAGTTTTTCGTCGTCCATTTCGCTCCGCTACTACGCTACAGAAATGACCTGAAGTGTGTTGTGACCTGGTAAATCCAGTAGGTGAAAGTACACGACAGTGAATGTAACCACGAGAGGCAAACGTTACATAGCCTATGTTATTTAATATTTAACATTCCGCACTGAGGTTAGAGTATGATTAGTGTGGTAGAGTATTGAAAAATGGCACAACTGGGGAATATGAAAGATTTAAAAGGGCTATGTTTGTTATATATTTTTTTCCAATATGACTTAATTCAAGCCTAAATGTATATTGCAGCACAGGTCGAAGTCAGTATATACATTAACGACGATTTGAGACAAATAAATGTAAATTTTATATAAAACTATGGAGATGGCGCTCTGTGGCGCGACAGGGTTTTTAACAAGGTCCTGAGCCGTAGCTGGGCGCCGCGAACAGACGCCGAATGGTGCCGCCGTTGTGTGTACACTCATAGCGAATAATGTGTTTGAATTTTAAAGACATGGCGCTGTGCGACGCGGCACTGGCCTTCTCGTCCGGTGTGCGACCCCCTTTAGAGCTCAACACAGAAGCCATCAATAACATGTCTCTCTATGCCTGCAGTACTTTAAACAATTGCACCAGCACTTTAACAGTCTAAGCGGACACCTGCAGGAGCAAATGTTCTCTCAGTGATATTTTGTCTCAGGTAAAAGAGAAATTAAGATAATGAGAAGATACAACTTACACACATTTTCTAAAATACTGAGCTGCAACCCAATTTACATTCTTCAAGTATGTACTTTATTATTCATATGAAATGGAAATTATGACACTCTTTTCTTTCCTATGAAACAGGTTCTTGAACAAGAAAAATGTAAGGCAGGATGTTGTCCATGGTGAATTGATTGGATGGTTGTGGTTTTCTACTGGTGGATCTCATGTGAGTGACAGGTTGCCCCACCCTCGCGCCAGTAAACACATCATCAGAGAAGAGAAGATATGCTGCAAGAGAGAGGAAGTTATTTTGATTAAAGCTTAAGAGGGCACATGAATAAAAAAAAAATAACGATGTACAAGAATAAATAATTTATAATAAATACTGCAAGATTCCATAAAAATAAGAATTGTCAATTTTGATTTCATGGTGACTTTAATAAAAATTACTGAAAACTGAAAGTGTCTTTTCAGTTGACAAGGCAGTTGGTCACTTTGTAATGGCGTGTTTACACTTGCCCTTGGCATATAAAATGAACCTTGGCGCGATTGATCGGTTTGTGCGGTTCATGTGAATGCTGCTACCTGAACCCTGCTGTGCATCAAACAAGCAGACCCAGACCCCTGAATATATGGGTCTCGGTCCGCTTCTAAACAAACTCTGGTGAAGGCAACACGGACCACAGATATGTAAGCGAACCAAAAACAGTTTTTTCTCATTGTAACGCAGTTCAGATGTTTTGGGAAGAAGGAGACGGGAACTGGCAAACATTTAAATAATTTAATAACAAAATAAAACAAATACAAAACAAAAGTAAAAGACAGCAGCCCCTCATGGACATCTGCTGTCACATAATAAAACATAAACAACACAACATAAATCCAGGCTTGGCCTCTCTCATCCTTCACCGTCGTCGCTCCTCTTTTTATGCTTCGGCTCCTCCGTAAGAGATACGAGACCGGTGCGCCGTGCAGCTGTTACTCATCAGCAATCACGCCACTGCCCTTGTGCCGTTCTCCCACGGCCCTCTGCTTTGCCCTGCTTGCCACACCCGTCATAGCTATGATGTTACCCATCACAGTTCAGTACAGGC
Source organism: Siphateles boraxobius (assembly GCF_051911475.1). Lineage (NCBI taxonomy): Eukaryota > Metazoa > Chordata > Actinopteri > Cypriniformes > Leuciscidae > Siphateles > Siphateles boraxobius. The sequence goes on from NW_027508755.1 coordinate 5,404,390, forward strand.
GTCAGAACCGCGTCTCCTCGCAGCAGATCTTGGTTTTTGTGTGTGATGGAGGGATTCCTGCCACAGTTTTGACTTCTTTTCAGCTGGTCATTCGACCTCCAATGAGTATCTACTGCGGCTACTCACAAATCAGGTAACCAATTAGACCTTATTTACACGCACTACTGCTCCACTGACCATATACTGGTCACTCCGCTGCACACCTCAGATCACTTCCTCCTCATTTTCAACCTCAACCTGCCTCACAATCCTCCACAGGTCACCTTTCGGCGAAACCTACACTCACTTTCACCCTCTTGCCTATCCTCATTGGTCTCATCCACACTTCCTCCACCTGATCAGCTCTCAAACATTAGATACTAACAGTGCAACTGATACTCATTTCTCCACTTTAAAATCCTGCTTGGACAACTTCTGCCCCCTTTCCTCCAGGGCAGCCCAAACACCCCCTCTGCCCCCTTGTTATCTGATGTTCTCCGCGAACATCGTTCTAAACTCAGGGGTGCAGAGAGGAAGTGGCGCAAATCGAAAGATCCTACTGGCCTTGGTCTTTATCAATCTCTCCTCTCTTCCTTCTCTGCTAGTATCTCTACTGCTAAAATGACTTACTATCACAACAAAATTAACAATTCTTCTGACTCTTGCATGCTTTTCAAAACCTACTCCTCTCTTACAGCCCTCCTGGTCCTCCTCTTTCATCAATCCTAACAGCTGACAATTTTGCCACATTCATCATAAATAAAACAACCACCATCAGCGGCCAATTTACCAAACCACAAACTGGCACACACATCTTACCAGCTAACACACACATTCTACCTTCCTTCGCTCTGCTTTCAGAGGCAGAAGTCTCGAAAATCCTTCTTTTCAATCGCCCTACTACCTGTCCTCTTGATACTATTCCCATTAATCTACTTAAAGCCATTTCTTCCTCAGTTGTACCAGAACTCACGCACATCATAAACACCTCTCTTCACATGGGTACTTTTCCCACAGCATTTAAGCAGGCTAGGGTAACCCCACTGCTTAAGAAACCCTCTCTAAATCCAGCACATCTGGAAAATTACAGACCGGTATCCCTTCTTCCATTCGTCACGAAGACACTTGTATGAGTTGTTTTCAACCAGATATCTTCCTTTCTTACACAGAACAACCTCCTGGACAAAAAACAAGTCTGGTTTCAAAAGTGAGCTCTGAGACTGGCAAGAGCAGCTTCCAAATCCTCAGTTCTCATCCTGCTGGATCTTTCTTCTGCCTTTGACACAGTTAACGACCAGATCCTCCTGTCAATTCTAAAGACGAAGGGCATCTCGGGGACCGCACTCCAATGGTTCAAGTCTTACCTCTCAGGTAGATTGTTCAGGGTGTTGTGGAGGGGTGAGGTGTCTATGATCCAACATCTAGCTACTGGGGTGCCTCAGGGCTCAGTGCTTGGACCACTTCTTTTCTCCATCTACATGACATCACTAGGAGCTGTGATTCAGAAACATGTATTTTCCTATCACTGCTATGCTGATGACACACAACTCTAAACTCTCATCTCTCATTCCAGCCTGATGATCCAACGGTTGCTGCTCGCATCTCAGCCTGCCTGACAGACATTTTGGCTGGATGAAGGACCACCACCTTCATCTAAACATTTTGAAGACAAGAGTAGCTTGTGGTCCCGGCCAACCCAACACTATACCACAACTTCTCCATTAACTCTTTCCCCGCCAAACACGGAATTTTCCGGGTTTTATGAAAAAACGCTTCCCTGCCAAACACGGAATTTTCCGGGTATCTGTGTTTTAGGTGGTATACAGTAAAGAAGACCCGCGCGCATGTTTTGAAAGAGTACGCAACTCTTTGATCAAAAAAACAGACAGCGATCGTCTCAAACGTGAAGAAGTGGAGTAGTGAGAATGTAGCTCAAAATATCAGACAGACAAATGCAGAGGTATACGGCTGATCAAGGACTCGGAGTCCGATCTCTTTATTTGATAATTCTGAATATGATCGGGACCAAGTAGTCGGTGAGAGAGATGCACATGTTGTTATAGAAAGTTCTAGCCATGGACGTGCCGCAGATAGATCTTTCACCCGTCGATCTGGACGAAGACAAAGTTCACCTGTGTGTCGAAGATTGGACAGTGACAATTCAGACTGTGACATTACAGAATGTGATACTTCGGACAGTGAGTGGACGCATTCAAGGCCAAGATCTCATTTGTTGTTCCAAGGTGCCAGAACGCGTAAGGGTAAGACAAGATAAGAAAATATCTGAGAATATATGTTTATATTGAATATATGTTTACACACACATGTATATATATATATATATATTAGTGCTGTCAAACGATTAAAATATTTAATCGCGATTAATCGCATTAATGCCATAGTTAACTCGCGATTAATCGCACATTTTTATCTATTCTAAATGTCCCTTGATTTCTATTTGTCTCATTATTTTTTCTAATTTTAATGCTCTTATCAACATGGAAAAGTGGATCAGCAGTAAGTTTGTTCTTAGCTGTGGTATCCATGTGCTTCTGTCTGAAGTCATCCATTGTAGAGCTTAGATCGGGCCCAAAAAATCAAGCCTGACCCGAGCCCGTGCGCATTGTGTCCGAGCCCGGCCCGACACATAAACTGTAATTATGAGCCCAAGCCCGATTTAAACCCGTCCATTTTTTTCATACGTGGGTCGTTATAACTGACGTTCTCAACTATTTTCTATGTTACTTTCTCCCGCCCGCAACATTGTTGTCCCGCTCCCGCCCGCAAATACACTCTTTTTTTTTGTAGGCTACCTCCAAATACTTTCGCCTACGTGTCGCCACCATACACATCAGCATAAATGCTCCTGATAAATTATTTGTTATTAAAGCATTAACACACAAACCACTGTTATAACATAAAAGCAAGCAGGCTACTGAGTGCATGGTTTGTCATGACTGAATGCGCGCAAAGTGCGCTCCCTTAATAATTCCTAAAAAGCTGACATCAGTTCATCGCAATCTCACACATCTGTTATTATCAGTGAAGCTGACTGCACAATGCATCTTTCATAATATATACACTTTGTTTGTTATAATTTGAGGATTTGCCAGCTTACAGAATTCAGCACTGAACAAAAAGTCTGTTTTGAGCGGTGAGGGGAGTCTATTTTAAATGCTTCTGATGCTTCTTCATATGTCTGTGATTGGCTACATCCCTCAACGCTGCAAACATGTTATAAAAAGAAACTCTCTCCTGTAAATCGTTTCTATTTTGTTTTAGTTGTTCTTGTTGCTTTTCTGCAACATATGAATAAAAATGTATTAGTTTTTATGTTTTATTCATAGATATTTCTAGTTTGCGGGAGTCCCGCGAATCGTTTTATTCTGCCGTATCCGCACACAGAGTGAGTGCATTACCGCTCGAGCCCGCCCTCGCACTCGGCCATCAAATCTAGTCCCGCGCCGCACTCTATTGCGTTGAGAGTGCACGTCTCTAGATCGGCGTATCGCGCTCGCGCCATCCACTCAAAACGTACCGTTAGCCTACTACTCTTTGGCCGGCGCGCAAGCCCAAACAAGTACGTGCGGCGTGCCTGTTGTTTTGTTTCCGGTCTAGCTATCCGGTGTGATGTTGTAGTTTTTCTAACGTTACTAGTTGTTGCAACAGCATGTGAAAAAAATACAAAGTTTGCTAGGCCAAAAAGAGCGTTAATCTCGCGATAAAAAAATTGACGCCGTTAAAATGTGTTTGCGTTAACGCCGTTAATAACGCGTTTAACGCACAGCACTAATATATATATATAAACACTATAATATTTGTGTGTGAGTGTGCAGGAATTTATGTTTGGCTTGTCTGTAAATATGAGCGTGTAATTGCCAAATTGTTTCTCTCTTTGTGCACATTTACCACATTGTAATATGTATTTATATATGTGTGTGTGTGTGTGTGTGTGTGTGTGTGTGTGTGTGTGTGTGTGTGTGTGTGTGTGTGTGTGTGTGTGTGTATCTAGGTCTGTTTATTAAAATTAATTCCAATTAGTCATATCATTATTCACAGGTAGAACACAGTGAGGCAGAGGCAGAACACATAGAGGTAAGATAAGAAAATATCTGAGAAACTGTTATATCTTTATGGGATAAAATACAGATCACCTTGTGTCCAAATTCCGCGAAATGTATCAGTCCAAGTCAAACATTTGCATTGATGAGGGGATGTTTCTGTGGCAAGGACGCCTAGCTTTCAGGGTGTACAATCCCCAGGAACCCATCAAATATGGAATAAAATCCTACATCTTGTGCGATTCTGATACAGGGTACTGTTTTAACATCAAGCCCTATTGTGGGGAAAGCGCTGCCCTGGGAGACACGGTTGTCTCTCTTCTTGATCGCCTAGTAGGTCATGGCTATAGATTGTTTATGGACAACTTTTACAACTCTGTACGACTGTGTGAGCGCCTACTTGACATGAAAACCCATGTATGTGGTACAATTAGGAAAAACAGAGGTGAACCACCGGTGATTCGAGATGCTGACCTTAGGATTGGGGAAACAATCATGCGTCACAAAGAAAATGTGATGGTCTTGGCATGGAGAGAAAAACAAACAGTGAAAATGGTTACAACATTCCATCAGAAACAACACGGAACGTGTTGAGGTATGGCAGAGAGGCCACCAAGAAAAAGTTGCAAAGCAAAAACCAGCATGCATTGTGGAATACAATCATGAAATGAATGGCGTTGACAAACTAGACCAAAACATTGTGTAGTGTTACAAATTTATTAAATGTTTAATTGAGGTTCCAATACAATAGTATTTAAAAAGAGACAGTTTCGTATATTGAATTCAGCATTTAAGGTTATGATGATGATGATATTTGCTGTGAAACAGTTTTCCAGCAAGAGAGTCCGGCAAATCAGATTGGCTCTCTATCCAGCCTGATATTCCTGTTTCTCTCTATTGTATGCAGATTACTGAAACTTTGGTAGTTTCACTGTTTGAATAGTTATGCTGATTGGAATTGGTAACACTCTCAGTATAGGGCAGGTTCCTAAACCGGTATACATAATTTACATGCTTTGTTCATCACTATGTTAAGCCCTGCCCCTAAAATGTTTATAAATTGCAAGGGAACGTTTCCCTTAGTCAGACTTGGTGACTACCGCAATGCCACAGCAATAAAGAACTCTGCTTAAAAGATATCCCCAAGTCTCCTGGTATTTCCCTTCTAAATCTTCTACACTGAAGAAGAAAGAAGTTTACAACAATTGTGTACTACCCTTTCATCAGGAAGTCACACAAGTGGACAAAGAAATTTGTCATGTATATGTTTCAGATCAGTTTGTTCCAAAGCTTTTGTCATTTACAAAGCGAAAAACCCACAGGGTAATTGTAACACTCTTCTCTCATTCATCCAGAGTGTTATAAAATCTTGGACCAGCCAACAGTATGTTGGTGGTGGGGAGGAAAGTGTTGAGCCTCCAACTGAAAACACTCCAAGAGGACCATATGACACTGACCCAACCAACCGGCTGAATGTCAGTTTGGCTGTTCATGAACTTGTACTAATCCTGCCCACTCCCAAAAAGCAACACCCAACCAGAGGATGCAGAGTTTGTGTACGTAAGGGGTTGCAGAAGGAGACCTCGTTCTACTGCAAAAGTTGTGGTGTCCCCTTACATTCTGGGAAATGTTACTCCGTGTACCACTCAAAAGCAAATTACAGTGCCTATATTTGATATATTTTACATTTATTTATAATTTTAATTTATTTTGGAATTTTTTATATATGAAGGAAAGACATCTGAATATATTCTGCTTGAAAATGCACTTGTTTGATAAAAATGCCTTTTTCTCAACTTTTTGTCCAAAATGTTGTTTTGACAAAACCTACCTGTTCAAGTGGCAATAAAAAAAGTAGAAATGAAGATAAAATAAAATAGTTTTTTTGCTTAAAAGCAGAGGCTCAGATTTTTATTTTGATAGATAGCATCTTCATATATTCATAGAAGAAAATATTCTGCGGGCCATTAAATTTTAGCGAAAATCGTCAAAAACCCTGGCGGTGGCTGTCAACTTTTTTTAAAAACGCTGGCGGGGAAAGAGTCAAGCTGAGTTTGTCATCCATAACTCCATCAAGGTCAGCCAGGAACCTTTGGAGTTGTGATTGATGATCAATTGAACTTTACATACCACATTGCTAGAACTGCCCGGTCCAGCAGATTTTCCTTAAACAACATTAAGACGATCAGGCCCTTCCTATCAGAGCATGTTACACAATTCCTTGTGCAAGAGCTTGCTCTATCCAGACTGGACTATTGTAATGCTCTCCTGGCAGGTCTTCCAGCTTGCATTATCAAACCTCTGCAACTGATCCAAAATTCTGCAGCTAGAGTGGTCTTTAACGAGACGAAGAGATCACACGTCAATCCTCTCCTCACAAAATTGCACTGGTTGCCAGTTGCTGCTTGCATCAAATTCAAGTCACTGACTTTTGCCCACAGAACAGCCACTGGCTCTGCTGCATTTTACCTAAACTCATTACTTCAGACTTATGTGCCATCCAGAAACTTGGGCTCTGCGAAAGTGCGGACTCAGAGGAAGACTACGAGGGCCATTACGTGGCGTAGCCAAGGTAGCAATTTCACTGGATATAAACAAATCAATCTAATCTATTAGATCTACTATAAATCTTAATCTATGTAAATTAATTTTGCAAGGGTTCTATGACATTAGAATATTTTTTTTTTAACCAAAATTGCCATAAAAAAAAACCCCAGAGGGCTGGTGGTCTGCGAAATTTCCTGGTAGATTTTTCTGGCCCCATTCCACCCCTGAATAAATGCAAATGTAAAAATACCATCATATGTAGGCTTCGCACATACAACAAGCACATTTCAAGAGTTCACACTTACAAATAAGACAGATAGAATAAATGGTATGCATATTTGGTGTGCTGTCCGAGGAGAGGGCTCCAGGCTCGGTATTCTGCCCGAACCCAGGGTACTCTCCCCCCGTATTCCTGGCAGTGGAAGGAACAAGCCAAGAGTGAGGAGTCGGGGTGGTGGAGGGATGCTGAAAAACTGTTGAGGAATCTAGGTGAATGAATATATATACATATATATATATATATATATATATATATATATATATATATATATATATATATATATATATATATATATATATGCTTCCTCTCATGCTGATATGATAGACATGATTGTTGATGACAAGTTGATTGGATTGATTATTTGAACGTGCTCCTCCCGGACTTTGTTTAATGAAGCATCATTTAGCCCAGCAGGCCAACACACAGTATTGTTTCAGATGTTCGGTAAATTCTATATAATACTTGTATTAAAAGGCGACCAAACAGGTAGTGAACATATCCCTATGCCTTTAGGTTTGTTGTTATTATGACAATGAGAACTAAATGTTGTTGTTTTTTTGGTCTGGACCAAACGAACCAAGCGGACAGAACTGCAAGTAGGGCTGCACGATTATGACCAAAATCATATTTTTTGATTATTCCCTTGAAATTGTAATTGCGATTATTAATTACGATTATTACAATTTACATTGAATGATGTTTTAAATAGCTGTATACCATTGATTAATGCAACTGCATGCCATATTTTTATGTAAACAAATAAAATAAAATAAAAACATGCTGAATCCTGAAAAACTTTTATTCCTTTCTACCTCAAATGTCAAATATACATTGGTTTGGTTCCTTTTTAGATAAATAATTAAAAAGTGAAAATCTATGGTATAAAAATAAGGGCTTTGGCACTATAATCTGTGAGTGTACACAGCTTTTTAAAAATGGTGCTGGTGTTTCCTATCAGCGTAAACTTACATCACTGGTAGTTCCTATTGTGCTGGGGTCTCTGTAATAGTAGTAGTCTAGTCACTCTCACAACGTAACATGCTCAAAACTTTTTTTTTAATCATTGTTTTGAATGATTCAAAACTTGAATCGTGGTATCCGTAATCATAATCGCGAGTAGAAATTTGATTAATTGTGCAGCCCTAACTCCTAAACCCTAAAACCCTAAGTGACAAGGAAAGCTGACTTTTTTTTAACTGGCTGATATATTGCTCTTTAATTAGAGCACACACAAAAAATGCAGCACACTGACAGTAAGCTAAAGTACTATCAAGTGTCGACATTTGTGCGTCAGCTGCTGCAAAAACAGATGAGCATCTTGAGGCATGTATAATGTTCAGCTTTGAACAGCACTAATTGTTCTCGTTTGGAGTGCTTAACGAGGACGTCAGCTCCAGCTGCCTCGTCAACACTCAATAATTAAACAGGAGCAGATTGGGACACTTTCCCAGACAAAGATGAAGACTAGTAATTAGAATAAACTGGGTTCTTAATTATAATTTGCTTTGAAAGTTATTTGAGGTTTATATTTATACTGCTTTCTGTGCTTGGAAATCCAATCTAGTGCCATAATCCCTGGAAAGTCTTTGGATACTGATCTCAACACACCCATTCAGTATACCTTCGGATACTTTTACACGACAACGATGTACTAAAAACAGAAAAGATTTTTTTCTTTGTAAAGATGACAACGTTATCAAAATGATCCCCGTTCACAAAACAATTAAAAACGCTGTATTATTCATGTCAGGCCAGTAGTTAGCGATGTCACTTTGTAAAGAAATACTTTATAAAGAAGCACCTATAGACTGAACATGTGATATGCATGCGCATACATCACGTTTTCACAAATTCCCATTTTTGTACTTTACACAGAGACGATAATGGTATAATTTTCAAAAACTTGCACTTTGAAACTCGTTTTCAAAAGTTTGAAAACTCAAACCCTCGGGCCCTGTTTAGACCTGGCATTAAATACAGGTGTAAACGTGATCTAAAACACTTTGAGCTTGTCAACTTTGGTAGTGTAAACACTCGACTTTCAATAGAACCCTAAACCCACAACCAAGACAATATTAGCTTGGTTTCATTGTCACAGGTGTGAATAATTATGTCAATGTGATATTTAAGTGTTTATGTTTTAATAAATGTTTTACTTTGTCATTATGGGGTATGGACTGTCGATTATTGTGAAAAAATGTGTTCTGCTCATAGTGCTTGGCTGAGCAAAATCAAGGTGATTGATCAGAGAACATCAACTTCAGAAGAAAAGCGTCAGGATGTTAAATGTATTAATTATCTTAATTGTGTTGTTTTGTGGCATACTGTTTCAGTGCTAATGGCCTCCTCTGATATCACATTATCCCAGCGAGCAGAAAATCTTTCACATTTAGAAAACTGTGAACATTTGCTAGCCGCACACATTAAATGCAGATATGCCTGCACAACAGTGCCCTAACGTCAACAAACAGATACATCTGTCTGGCAAGTGCTATTTAAAATGACCAATGTGTTGATTGTCTCTGTTTTGCAGAAATAGCTTTTACTGCTGTTGGATTTATGTACCATTTTCAAATCTAGTACTTGAACCAAGGTTAGGCAAAATGCAAGAAATGGCTCCCTTTAAATTCATGAGTGAGCATCTGAATTGAACTGGCCTCATGCTACACATGATGTTGAATTGGAATTGGAATAGAAGGAAGAGGAATTTACTGAAATATAAAACAACACAACAGAAGAATTTCAAAAACACATAATTAATTCATTTGGATTAATTATGCCTTTTCTGATTTGAAAACACAATTCTCTGAACTATATTCAACACTGTTCACCACATTGTTTATATGTATATCTGTTGGACATTTTACTATCCCATGAGGCCACGGGAGAGGATTTGTGAATTTGCAACGCAACTGACGTCATAAGTCGCATGATAATGACAGTATGGATGTACGTTCAGATTACATTCATACCACACACTCATACTATAGGCCTAAAGAACATACTTTTTTAGTGCTCGCGAAGTAAGTACTTATTCAAAATAAGTAGCTACTCAACAGACTATGCGTATTTGGACACAGCCATGGGCTATATAAACACAAGTGCAATTAGAGTAACAAGTCACAGGTAAAAACCACATGCGGAACAGAAACAACTACAAGATACCATTACAAAACACAGAATACATAACAGATAATTTTCAAAACATTTATTTTTTCATAAAGAAGGTTTGGAATGACATGACGGTCAGTGAATGGTGTCAGAATCTTCATATTTGAGTGAACTATCCCTTTAAGAAACCAATCCTTGCTTTGGAAAAGGTCTTATTGTGGAGCAAAGGCAATAGTTATAAGCTGACACACTTACATTCAAACCTCTATAAAAGTCACGATCAATAAGCATCTAGTAAAAAGATGAGCTCTTAACATCACCACGCTACACATAACTAACAGTGACAACAAAACAGAGACAACAGCATAAATAAAGCCAGCAAACAGCGACACACTAACACTAAATACATAATTTATTCATGCAGCAATGCATGCTGTGTGCCTTCAAACCAGATACATTGTTAAATATCTCTCATAGGCAAGTTAAGAAAACGTTTAATGAATATTGTTGGTCTATCAATATATTTTATTTAGATTCAAAGTAACTCACACTCAGTATCTCTTACTCTAAAATTCCATGTATGATTGAATCACTTTTCATATACAGTAGTGTAATGTTGTGTGTTTGATAATAATTCTTACTGAAAATTATTGGTTTATTAAAAAGTACATATAGAGCAGTTACATGCATTTTATACCACCTTAACTCTTCTTCTTTCTAATTCAAATTATAATTCTGCATTTGGCCTACCTCAACTGAAATTCAGAAATTGAATTGGGATTTCATATGTATTCTCCACTCACCTCTGAATGGCACATTACCCTGGGCTGAACAGCTTTACGTAGGTGTTCAGGGTTGAAGGCAGAAGGTGCGCTGAGGGATGAGCACTGTATAATATCTTCAGCAATAAGACGTGGAATTTTTTTTTCTTCAGTTCTTCCAAAAGAAAAAGGCAGCCCCTGGGGCTTCTTTACTGCAGCTCGAGTAAAGCAAAAACACACAATTACATTTCCCACTGTGGTACAGCCGGGGAAAAAACAGTCTAAACAAACTTTGAAAGTGCAAGCGTTACTTATCGCATGCTGACATTGTAGGGGAGGTGTGCTATACATCAGATGAATATTGCTGTTGACAATCCCTCCATCAGTCATAAATATGAATCAGTGTGAATTCTGGGTTGTTTCGGATAATGATGAGGTCTCTGTCCATGCAAGAACAGGACTCAACCTCTCAACCATAACTGATGTTACATATTTTATAGAGGTTGCTTATACTATATTCCTCATCTTCTTTTTTATATTTGCATTTTCTGAATATACAATCAGTTTCTCTCCATAGCCGAAAGAAAACCTTACATCGCTGATGCCCAGACAGCAACACAGTGTCGGCCCATATCCTCTACTCATATCCATATGTACCAGATGTGGCATGGATCTGGGCCGACACTGTGTTGCTGTCTGTGTCCATTCCTTGGTTATTATTGATGGTTTATTAAATGCCCAGCAAACACATTTACGTTGGATTTCTGCTATGGCAATTGATGTCTACGTGCTCGCAACATTGTAACAACCTAGAATTGTAAGACGCGACAGGGCTGTAGCAATGTTGTTGTGCGACATTCAGCAACTGTGAGATGATGTTCTGAAAATTTAATTTTTTATGCTAGATATAGATATCCCCCATTTAGCATGTTATGTTTTTATGGTTAATTTTTAATCAGTCAGATTAAAATAGTAAATTAATGATAATCAACACCTGCAGGTGTACACTTTGAAGAATATAAATGACATGGAAGGTTAGCTAATTCAACTTTATTAAAACTGCATATGGTAATCAAATTGCACTTCCAAAAGTCATACATTTGTGCAAAAAAAAAAAAAAAAATTACACAAATTTCTTTTAAGAATAAAGCATAAAAAGCAAAGGCAGATCAGAACATTTAATGAATAAAACCTGGTTCTGTTCATGGCAGACAGGGGAGCGAAAGTCGGGCGATAAAGGTTGGTTACCGGAATCAGTCCAGGAAACATCAACAAATCCAGAGGACAGATGCAAGCCCAGAAACCAGTAGGAAGGCATGAGTCCGAAACCAGGTAGACAATCCGGAACCAGAGAGGGTGGCGCAACAGGCAAAGTTAAACTTGGTAGAGAACAAAGCCAATCAGAGCTTCACATGACAGGACTAAACAGGGGAGTGACTAACGTTAACATGAGCAGACATAAGAAAATCTAGCAAAGAAAGGAATAAGGCTAAATAGCAGACAAATCAAAGGAAAAATTGTGAGGTGTGCGAGCAGTTACAGACATTTTTTTTTTCTCTGTGCTTTTCCTAAAAAGGTAACACTAACGTACAACTAGTACGCGCTTAAGTTGCTGTCTGTTTAGGGAGTGCTAAAATGTAGGTTGTCCAGAGTCAAGACCATAGACATAATATGTCCATACATCCTAGGCACAACCTTAAGTAATGGCCCTGAATGGTGGTTCAATGCCAACATTGTGACAACGCTGTAACAACCTTCACCACACAACGTAGTTATAGCAACCTTTTGGCCATGGCCATGTTGTTGGGAGGTTGGGATGTAGAAGGTTAGGTACGTTGTGCCAACGTTCTGTGTTTGCTGGGTAGTTGTTAGTGTTTTGCTAAGCAGTTGCTAAAGTGACGTTTTAAAACCGTTCTAAATGTTAAAGAATAGCAGAGTTCACACAAAAAAGGATACAGAGGAACAATATTGTTGGAATCGCTTCCAGAACATGTTTTTTTTCCCAGCTAATGGATGATTGACTACCAGAATCTAGAATCTACCGACTATAGAGCTCAAGCATTTTAAGCTGTGGAAGACAAATCTGTAGCGTGAGCTTATAAGAAACAGAACGATATTGTGCGTTGCCGTGGATGCTAATGTAGTTATAGTTAACTTTTTATCATTCTTGATGTTAACAGGGCTAAGTGGTTGCTTAAGTCAAAAGATTCCACCCACAAATTCAGTAATAGCAGCAATATGAGTATCATTTATATGTAAAAGTTAATTCATATCATTCATAAGTATCATTCATATGTAAAAGTTGCCTTTCATAGTATAGGCATTCCTTCATTTGTTAAAGTTTCATGCTTTTGCAGTGTCTGGGTTTGCATTTTCAGGCCTGTTGTTGTGTAAATGAATGGCCAAAACGAATACATTTTTACTTGAAAACGGTGTCGTTTAAAAAGCCCCTAAAGGCCCTGTTTACACCTGGTATAAAGATGCATTTTGATCAATCGGATCACAGGTGAACAATGCTAAATACAGATGTGAATAGGGTTCAAAATGTTTTGAGCTTATCCACTTTTGACAACTTCCAGAGGAAGTCGAAAACACATTCAACCGGATTGTTTTTGTAAAGTGCTCACCTTTCAATAGTACCATACACACAGAGCTAAGACATTGCAAACTATACTTCATTTGTTAAAGCCCGTTCACACCAAGAATGATAACTATTATAACGATAGCTATATTAGGGTACACATCAGCAGACGATATCTTTCTGTTTATTGTAAGCGTGCGCTGCAGTTTTGTCATCTGTCGCTTTAAATTCTCTAACTGTTTAAAGCAGGTTGGATTCTGATTGGCTCTCATAGTTTTTATAGTTCAGCAGGGAAAAAGTCGGTCTGAAAATTATTCCAACTATATCATTTCTCTGTGGTGTTATTATAATAGTTGATGTGCGGGCTTTAGTATTCTTTTATATGTAGAACGTTTTTTAGAACTATATCTTTATTATAGTTATCGCCCTTGATGTGTGCAGGCCTTTAGCGAGCAAGAACACAGGGGGTTGACACATGTTTACTGGAAAGTTTTGTGCTTGTTCAGTGTCTGCGCTACTTCTATCCGGAAGTTAAAGACCAATAAAAATTGTCTTTGTACTAGTTTAAACTAGAGTTGTGGGTATCTCTTAATCCCCTCACACAAGAGCTTGCAGGGTTGCCAAGTCTGTTTTTCACGCAGAAATAGACTACTTTTACACAGTTGCTGTGGGTTTTTTTTTTTTTTTTAGTCTGCAGGTTGAAGTGATCCCCGATTTTGGCCGAGTGGATTTTGAAAAGCAATCGGGCTGGTTTTGTTTCACAAACCTGGCAACCCTGACACTAGTTGATACCCACAACTATTCTCTTTAGAACAACCTTGCAACCAATGTTAAAAGCACTCAGAACACCTTAGCAACTGCATTGCAATGCTCTGACGGCCACCTAGAAAGCCCTATTGTGGCAGTGATTTTTTTGTGGTAATCACCAATTACACCTTCTTCCAAAAATGTAAAATACATTTTAGGGGGATCAAAAATGACCTTTTCTGGTAAATGTCTAATTACTACCTCACAGTATTATTCAAATCTGTTTTATAAGATTGTTTTTTAATTGGTGCAAGCTGACTGTATTTTCTGAAATATTCAATGCAGATTAGTCAATATATGTGTGGGCAGTTTTAATGAGTTATTGATACTGTACCATGATGCCCACCATAAGTCATTGAAGCCAGAAGCTCCTTCTGTCAATAGATTCCACGCGCACACACACAGAGCAATATTTTCATTTCCTCTGTGTGAAACTCTGTATGCAGCAGCAGTCTGTGGTGAAGAGGGAGTTTCAGAGCTGGTGCATAATAATTGGATTTTGAACTGGTTTCTCCTTAGAGTTTAAATGTGGGCTCTCTGTCAAGTTGGCTTTAGTGCCCTGGCTTTAATTTCTTACTTTTCCTTGCTTATAGACCTCTGGCAACGTATCCGATTGACAATTTGGTTACACTTAAAATAGTTATATATGATATGATAAAAACATATACAACTAATTGTACCCAGCATATATGTGAAATGTTACCTGAAGGAGAGGTGGGGGAGACGGAGAGAGAGCAACTATTACAATCTTTTTTTATCCCTTCCTTGACCATGTGACTGAAACCCAAATGTGAGACGTTCAAACTGACCTATCAGATAATTACAACTTCACCCATCGTACTAAACGTGTGACAAATAGAAGACACCCAATGTCCACATATCTTGACATACAGGCCTTGAGCACCGCTTTGTATTTAGGAATTCCAAATGGTCCTTGGGGTAAGAAAGAAGGGTGTTGAAACAATAAAAGCAGATGTCTTTGTTAATTTTCAAATATCTTGGATTATTATCAATCCTACAATGATAATTGTCGCCTTTGGTCTGCACTTGTCAGTACAGTGTGAGTTTTTGATGTTGTGTCTACACTAGACCTTACCAGGCTTTTCTTACAGCAAAAATACTGGCAAAACTGTTGCCAGCTGGTTACTGAAATGAATCTTTAACAGTCACTAAATGTTAACACGGTTATCAGTAATTTACTGTTAATTGTACAGTTCTAATGATACTCCACTGAAGACAAGTTTGAAGAGAACCCAAGTGCAGTTTGTTTACAAAACATGATCGCATGGCATGAAAACAAGAACATAGACATGACATAACATGGAGCTCACCAACAGCAGTTACACAAAACAATACGTGATGAGGAACAAGGCAAACATGAGGGTTTAAATACACAAGGACTAATGACAAGACAATAGACACCTGTGAACAATGAAACAATGAACCAATGACAACATGACAACACAGAAAACATGGCTGGATCACATGACTAGAACAGGGGATCACATGACAGACGTGAAACAGGAACATGAAACAAAACCAAATTGTGACAACAGTTCTTTACTTCTATATATATATATATATATATATATATATATAAACTTACCTGTTCTATACTGTAATAATCAACTCGCTGAAGTTAACTTATATATCTCTGGCTGCTTTAACTGTTTTTGCAAGCCACATTTGTTATGACACATACAGTATATATGTGGGTGTTTGTCATCACAAATGTGTGTGTGTGTGTGTGTATATATATATATCAATCATTTACAATGGAGATTTTTTTTAAACACATCATGCACATCATGCACAAAAAAAACTGCTACTGTGTCATTTACACACACACACACATACACACACACACACACACACACACACACACACACACACACACACACACACACACACACACACACACACACACACACAGATCAGCATATCAGCAAATGATATAGGCAAAAATCAGCAATAAAAAAACATAATTTATTCATGATGCAGTGCATGCTGGGAGTTTTATAATATATTCTGGAACCCAGCAAGCATTGCGACATGAAACTTTTGATTGTCGACACTGTTGAGATTCTAATGCTGATTGTTGATGTTTGTGTGTGTCAGTCATGCTGGAGTTCAAAAATATTTATGCACTATATGATTTCAATATCCTTCAAAATAGCTGATTACTGAAACACTGCTTATCTCATGCTGTAAATTCAGAGAGACACTATGATCTATAAATATAGTATTACTGTTAATATTATATATTACTGTTTTAATGGAAAAGGGTATGATACTGTCAGAATTTGGCCATTTTTTTACAGCAAGGTTTAACAGTGTAGATATGGCTCAGGTCCCTCCTACAATGTACGTCTAAGGGGGTTTGGGGTTTGTTCAAATAGCCCAATTTATCCTTCTGTGTCGAACTCACGCCGTAGCGACATCGTAGGCTGTGTGTAGCATGTGTACCCTGATGTGCACCTCTCCAAAAATGTAACAATCCGTCAATTCTATGCGGACCGCAAGTGCTGTGATTGGTCTACTGGAACCCCTCCCTCGGTTTCGCATGCTCCCTCTGCACGTGTAATTGCATGTCAATGCGGACAACGACACAGAAGTATAAATGAAAACCGACGCATAGTCTACAGCGTAGGTCCAACGCAGAAGTATAAATCAGCCATAGTATTAGCGCTACCTTAGCAAACACAACTAATATATATATATACTGTCACGGTGTGGGTTTTATGTCTTGTTCCTTGTTCTTGTCTGTCACGTGATTCCCTGTTTGTCATGTGATCCTGCCATGTGTCTTGTCATTTGTTAATTGTCTGATCATTGTTCACAGGTGTTCCTTGTCTTGTAATTAGTCAGTGTATTTAAGCCCTCATGTTTGCCCTGTGTCTTTGTCGTGGATTGAATGTTGCGTGTGAATGTTTCTTGTCCAGGTTGTCTGTCGTTGTTCTTGTTCCAGTTTCTGTTTCATGCCTTTATTTTGTGTTTTGATTCGTGTTATTATTAAAGTTTGTATTTGCGTCCTTACAAGCTCGTCTCCAGTGAATTGATTTGTAACACACACACACACACACATATATATATATATATATATATATATATATATCATTGTGTGTGTATATTGGGTACACTCATATTAAAATATTACGTATTAATACGTCAATGAAAAAATAAAAAATAACTAGGGAATCACTAAAACGAGAGAATTATGATTTTATTACACTTATTGTAAGTTGCGATCGATAGTGGTCGGATAATAAATGTATTACTGACAGTAAAAATGTTGTGCTTTTGAGGCTCGCGCAGACTCTCGAGGAGAAATCTAAAAAAATGAGCACAGCTCACACAAAGAAACTCAGTGAAAATCTGAAATGTGGAGTTTTTATATTTTTTTACATTTGATACAGTTAAGCAACCTCACACGTTTCCTGAATACCATCACAAATTAAAATGTGGCATTGAATTTATACAACAGTTAATTAAACAGTTAAAATTAAGTCATTTAGATTTTAGATTCAGTGGCAAAAATAGTTCCAAACAAAGAACACTGCAGAACCATCGCACATCTCACAGGAAAGGTTAACCGTTTCTCATTACTGAATGATTCAGTGTTTTGAACGAATCGGTTCAGTCAAAGATTCAATGACCCATTCATAAACATCTGTGGCTGCGTTCCAGTCCACTTTTAGACACGCACTTGCATACTTCCCTAAGCACTTCCCCTTGGGGAATCCCTGCCGCCATTTTGATGTGCGTTCCACTTCGTGAAGTGGACGAGGGAAGTTTATATGGACAGACCCTCAATCTACTTCATATGTACACGTCAGGCAGCTCCATATACCACAATGCAACACGATTGTGACGCGAAAGCATATTGCGTTTAATTTACCCCACCACAAGCAACTATGATGTATTAATTATTTAAAAAAAAAGAAAATAAACAACTCAAACACACCTATATACATATAGAATTCTGCATTAAACAATTTTGTAAGGGAAAAAAATAAAAAATAAATCAACCCCATATTGGATTATAAGTGATCAAGGGCTTAGCACGTTCCAATTCAGCCTATTGCAAAGGTTCCGCCAGTAGTGGGCACTCATGCAACGTAAGCAATGACGTACATCCGAGTGAACGAGGTGGAGGGAAGTTAGCGAGGGAAGGGCATGACAATTTTGGACTGGAACGCAGCCTGTCTCATTCTTAAATGAATCAGTCGTTTGAACGAATAGTTTGAATGACTGAATGAATCAATCAATGACTCGCTCATTAAGACGGTTGCCTACCGCCACCTGCTGGCGGTTAAGTGTTATTTTTTTTAAAGTATCATTCTTTCAAACGTTTCTTATTTGTATATTCAAAAAATCTCATAACATTATTTAATGCAATTGTAATTTTTCAGAGTAAATTATTTAATTTGACCAGCCCTACCTAGGGTAACAGCCCTATAGTGTCTTAATATTTTAAACAATTTAAAAAATTTCTCAGTTGCTTTGGTGCATTTCTCAAATCATCCTTAATATTTGCAAAGAATTATGTGTATTCTCAAAACAATTTGTACAAGCAGCACCATACATTGGATTACCCGCAAAAGCCTGTAACTTACTCAAAATCTTTAGTTTAGCTCTCAAAAGTAAGTATTTATGTCAATGAACATATGCCATCAGAATGAAAATTCCTTGTCATTGTTCACAAACAAGATAGTAAAAAATGCTTAGTCATGTTGTCAATAAAACACTGCACTCTGTTAGTATTACCTGATGTAAACTATGACAACAATTTGGATGACAGTTACTATATTGAAATGTACAAAGCTGTGCTTCTTCTGCATGCCATATATCCATTTCAAAAGTACAAATTTACACAGTACTGTATGTGAGTTATTGATTGAAAAAGCCTGATAGAATTCACAGTTACACTTTTACTAGTGGTCTGACAAAAAAAATATTAATACAAAAAACGTCTCAGGTTACGACTGTAACCTATGTTCCCTGAGAACAGGGAACGAGACAATACGTCAACGACGTTATGGGGAACGCCTCAGGCGTGACAGGTGTCTGAAATCACTATCAAATCACGTCAATCATATTGACCGGCGACAGCCCGTGAATCATTAGCGTGAATGATTAACGTGCGACCTGGAAGTATAAAAGGGCGCCTTGCAAACATGACAAATCACCTTATCGTCTGAAGGGACTGTACGGTAGGCAAGCCCCGAGGCATGGCAGGGAGACGTATTGTCTCGTTCCCTGTTCTCAGGGAACATAGGTTACAGTCGTAACCTGAGACGTTCCCTTTCGAAGGGAACTCAACAATACGTCAACGACGTTATGGGGAACGATATACCAACGCCGCCATGCTAAGGGGAGTGCATGCCAAGTGGCAGTGACAACTGTCAGAACCAGCAACTTCAAATGAAACGCTAGAACCACTCACCCTCAGGTCACACTGGGCTGTCAGTGACAGCATTCCCTACGGTCATAGCCCAAGCTACAGCCTCACAGAAAAACCTTCATAAACATGGTTAAATGAAAGGTCTACCAGGGCCGGCTCCGGGCCTGGAACCTCAGCTTCCAATTAGAAGGGGTCCCTTCTAGGGAATGTGGCTAGGGAACCCAAGGGAACCCCAGCCAGTCACTATTCAGGGGAACGTACTCACCCCGAAATGCCACCAGGACGGCCTGACCTGGCGCCAGTACATAGACACTTAGTCTGGCCAAATCCTGTCTGTCTGAAGACAGAGCCTCTGGACAAATGCCTTAAGTAAGGCATCCAACCCGAGGGACTGCGAAGCTGGCAGAGAACCACTCGGCCCGGATCTCAGAGACGGGATATCCCGGAGAGTATGACTCAGCATAGTGCTTTTCAACCCTTGCTAGCGAGGGGAGTTCTCTACTCGATCCATGGATCAACCCAGTGTCTGTGTTTCAAAACACTGAGGAGGCCTGTGAAGGCCTAAGGGCTGATCTAACTGGGAGGCCTCACGAGAGGCCTACGACCGTCTGACCAGACTCAGGAAGCCGCATGCTTATAGAGACCCTCGGTGAGGGGAGCACAAGGTCTGCCTGGTAGGCAAACCAGGCTGTAGGCAGAAAAGGTTCCGGGAGGGAACCAATAGCAGAGAATGAACACTTTAGCGAGCCAGGGCGCAAGCTCGCCTTCAGCAGCTGCCTATTAAGGCTAGCTGAAACTGATAGCAAGTGACCACTAGCTTCATAAACCCAGCACCACTAGGGAACGTTACAGGGAGGCCCGGAGAGGCCTACTACCTGATAGCCAACGTAAGTGGGAATTCACCCTCAGGGAGGCCCGTGAGGCCTACTACCTGATAACCACAGTATGTGGGGTGCTCACCTTCAGGGAGGCCCAGAGAGGCCTACTACCTGATAACCACAGTATGTGAGATGCTCACCTTCAGAGAGGCCAAGAGAGGCCTACTACCTGATAACCACAGTACGTGGGAACTCACCTTCAGGGAGGCCCGGTGAGGCCTGCTACCTTACAACCACAGTATGTGGGGAGCTCACCTTCAGGGAGGCCTTGTGAGGCCTACTACCTGGTAACCACTATCTGTGGGAACTCACCTTCAGGGAGGCCTGGTGAGGCCTACTACCTGACCGTTCTCATTCAAGGAGGCCTGGAGGAGCCTACTACCTGATAATCACAGCATGTGGGAACTCACCTTCAGGGAGGCCTGGTGAGGCCTACTACCTGACAGCCACAATATTTGGGAGCTCACATTCAGGGAGGCCCAGAGAGGCCTACTACCTGATAACCACAGTATGTGAGATGCTCACCTTCAGAGAGGCCAAGAGAGGCCTACTATCTGATAACCACAGTACGTGGGAACTCACCTTAAGGGAGGCCCGGTGAGGCCTGCTACCTTACAACCACAGTATGTGGGGAGCTCATCTTCAGGGAGGCCTGGTGAGGCCTACTACCTGGTAACCACTATCTGTGGGAACTCGCCTTCAGGGAGGCCTGGTGAGGCCTACTACCTGACCGTTCTCATTCAAGGAGGCCTGGAGGAGCCTACTACCTGATAATCACAGCATGTGGGAACTCACCTTCAGGGAGGCCTGGTGAGGCCTACTACCTGACAGCCTCAATATTTGGGAGCTCACATTCAGGGAGGCCCAGAGAGGCCTACTACCTGATAGCCAACGTAAGTGGGAATTCGCCTTCAGGGTGGCCTGGTGAGGCCTACTAACTGATAACCATCTTAAGTGGGAATTCACCTTCAGGGAGGCCTGAGTGGCCTACTACCTGATAACCACTGGTAGCTTTGAGCCCTGAGTCAGGGTGATAGTATAAGGTGGCCTGCTAAGGCCAGTCAGCTGGGGACTCGCCTATCAGGGAGGCCTGGTCGGGCCTACTAGCTAATAGCAAGTCATATTCTGCCATAAAGTACACTGTTGGAAACCATACTACACAGCATAATTTACTAATGGGCTTCCAGTAGCGCTATAAGGTATGTCCCACAATGTTGGGACTCACCTCCGAGGAGGCCTGTTTAAGGCCTACTACCCATCAGTGAGTCAACTGCCCGAACCACCAAGGCCAACCACGTAAAGTGAGCTGGCCTACAGTGCCCTCTGGGGGGCTGTCCAATCAAGGAGGCCTGCTGAGGCCTACTACCTAATGGCGCAGCCTTCGTTGGCAGAAAAACTGTTTACACAGCGCCTACAGCATCCTGGTGCCTAATCACATTGCCCATGGCAGTGTACTCCGCAAGAAAGCTAGCACCCTTAAAACAAGGGGAGTACAACATACGCCTCTCTGCCTCAACGGAGGCCCCAGTTAGTCAGGGGCCTACCATCTATGCATGGGCGTCAGCTCAGGGCAATGCTCTGGCTTCAGGGGAGCGTACTTCGACCAAAGAAGAAGTGAAGCCTACTTCATACTCGACCCGAGCCATAGTGGTGCGAGGTAGGATAAAACAGAACTGGGAGTGAAGTGCTCAGACCTACCCTGTATCACAGGGGAATACTCACACCTCACCCTGAGGTTACCAGGGTGCGGGCCTGCCAGCGGCTCTAGGGGTGACAGAAATGTATCTGTGCCCAACCTAGGGGAGTGGGGCTTGAATGAAAGCCAACCACCTACAACCTAGCGCTCGAGCAGTAGCTCAGCGAGGTGAGTGAAGCCTAAACTGGCGGCCTAGATCCGTAGGCCAGTTCTGCATGGCAGGGTCGGGCAGGAAACCCAGTCTTCCTCGTGAAGCGAAAGACGGCCTAACCCTGCTCAATAAAGACATATATACCACGGAGGCCTGTTTGAGGCCTACCATGTCCTTACAAACCATCCTCTGCACCACGCTGCATTACTCTAGTCACCCCAGAATGCAGAGAAGGGGGCGGGCCTTGGCCTAACGACTCCCACGGGAGGAGGCTGTTTATACAGGGATGCTAGAAACCAACATTCACAAAGTGAAGGGTCAGAGGTAGAAATGCTAATTTTTTTAGCAGAGCGCCTCTATTATCCCTGGCACAGCCTAGGCCAACTACAGAGGTGGCCCTGGTGAGGGCCAGCCTGCAAGCATAGATCAATCTGAGGGCTCGGAGGAGCCACAGCCTTACTAAAGAATATAGTCTGTATTATTCCATACAAAGGGCTGCAGAATCGCTCAGCCTAATGAAACCCAAACAGAGCTCAAGGGGCGAAATACTCAGGAAGAAGTCAACGGACCCGTGGGCCGGACATAAGATCTATCTGAAGCTCTAGCGTCAGTCAACACTCTAAGTAAAAAATTCTAAGAGAGAGACCAACTACTCTACCCTGAGGTGGCTAACAGCCCGAAGGCTAACATAGTTATCGTTCTGGCCACCTAACGGGGAACTTCAGGGCCCTAATGATCCAGGAAACTTCTCTTACCTTATTACCTTGACATGACCCCATAGTTCTATACAGGGAACGAGGTCTGTAGAGAGATACATCTCGGAATTTTAATTCACAAAAAATTACTCTTAGAAGACCAGCCAGCTCACCTGCGGCGTGCGGAGTGAAGACTCGCCAGATAGTTCTTTATGACCCTGGGGTCCACCACTTTACATGCCTGAAAGAGGCGTTTCTACTAGCCAAGCCTAGGCGGGCCATTGGAACATCGTTCTTATCATAGGCCCAGCCCCAGGCCTGATGTAATGAACGTCTGGGGAGTCAGAAGAGAGGAGAGGGCTGGATTTCTTTTTAATGAAGCCCTCCGGGGAGATTATCCATCAGCGACACTGTGTGCGCTTGTGCTGGATAACCTCCCTCAGATCCCTCTTCTTGCGGGAGTCACGCCTCTTCTGCGCCCTGTTCCTCCACGGAGGGGGCGCACGAGAGGCGACACTGGCTCTCTGGCCCTGTCTACGGTCCTCGGACCGTGAAGGGCCAGGCCCTCCCGCCTGCCTGGGTGTGGAACCGGATCTCAGCGGTATGCAGGATCCTGCAGCAGGTCGGCCTGGTATGCCTGCAGCACCGCCATAGTGTGCAGGGAAGCACCAGCCTGAACCGCTGTCGTGTATGCTCTGCCATTCAAACGTGCTGTTGACTTTAGCGGTTTGGATGGCAGGGTTGGAGCTCTCAGTGTCGACGCCTGCCCAGACACGAGATAGTTCGCAAACGACTCGTCAAATGGGCGGCATCGACACATACCCATGCTCTGCGATCCCCTCAACATCAGCGAAATTAACCCGCTGATGTCGGTGAATACGGGCAGAGTATGGGCTCTTCCATGCCCTCTCGATCTCCGTGTGAAGATCAGGAAGGAATGGAAGGCTCACCTGAGCTGGTGGTGTATGGCAGGGGAGAAACCGATCGCCAAGCCTACCGCGAGCGGTCTCTCCTCTAGCGCGTCGCCATGGCAGCTACAGCCTGTTGGCGGCGCGCTCCACAACATCCACCAGGTCTGCATACACGGGGCAGGGTGGCTGAGAGGGTTCAGGATCTACCTGATTATAAACCTCCTCAGCCATCTCCTGCACCTCCTGAAGAGCAGCAACTGCAGGAAACCATTGGTGCCTGCAGTTCGCCCTCGTCAGCCGTCGAATCATTTGAGAGGTTTACAGGACTCTCAAGATGATCGATGAGCTCTATCTGGAAGCCCATGATGCAAGTCGCCGCTCTGCCTCGGCACGAGCGGGACCACGCGGACCAGACGTTGAACCCCCTTCACTCGAGAAGAGGGCCAGACGAGAGCGGAGCGTTTTAAGAGAAAAACGCTCACAGTTCACACAGAGGATTCCCTCGAGAACCTCTCGTGCGCGCTCTTCTCCCAGGCAGGAAAAAACACACTCGTGTGCTGTACATTTCATTTTCTTACCGTTTCATTGACGTAGCGTTTTCAAACAGACAGTCCCTGAAGACGATGAGATGATTTGTCATGTTTGCAAGGCGCCCTTTTATACTTCCAGGTTGCACGTTAATCATTCACGCTAATGATTCACGGGCTGTCGCTGGTCAATATGATTGACGTGATTTGATAGTGATTTCAGACACCTGTCACGCCTGAGGCGTTCCCCATAACGTCGTTGACGTATTGTTGAGTTCCCTTCGAAAGGTAACATTACAATATTATTGTGATATAGAAAAGAAAAAGAAATAGGGGCACAAAGGCGAAAATACAACATTAGAAAGGCAACCACAGGAAAGACCCCTTAGGCAGAACTTTGCTTTTGCTTGCAGCGCTGGAGATATGCTTGCCAATTGAAGGTTCATGAGATGCAACTTGAGCTATTTCAGAGAACTGGTTTCTTATTGTTTGATCTACATTCTCTTCATTAGCGAAAGTCAAGATTCACCATGCACAATTCATCAATTCATGGCACATTTACAAAAAGTCTAATAGAAATGTGTAGAAAATATGCTTGACAGTTTATGATAACTAGATTATCCATTTTGCATTTAATGGCTTATACGATGAACTAATGACTACATATTTTGAGGTGTAAAACTATTGTGCACAGAGAACGTCTCGGTTACGTATGTAACCCTCGTTCCATGAGTGGGGAACGGATGTTACGTCGGATGACGACGAATGGGGGTTTCGCTTAGAAGCCTATCACCTTCGAGTTTTAAAAAACAAGCCAATGGCAAAGAAATGCCATGGTTCTGCGGAATTTGCATAGCGTAGCTCCGCCCCACCTCGTGGGTATATAAGGAAGGACGCTGGCAACATGCAGATATGTTTTCCTGCTGAGGAGCCAAGACTGAACCCGGCGTTCCAGCGGAAGAGCGGAAGTGGCAGGAAGACGTTACGTCTCCGTTCCCTACTCAGGGAACGAGGGTAACATACGTAACCGAGACGTTCCCTTTCGTTGTCACTCCGAGTTGCGTCGGATGACAACGGATGGGGGTACCAGTCTGATCACGCCACTTCTCGGCTGTCTTCCAGTGCCCTGCGTAAGTGTGAGCTCCCTGTTGTGAGACTGGCCCGGACGAAGGACTCCAACTTAACACAGGAATACCAAGGTACACTGGGGAGCATATCTCAGTGGAAATATGCAAAGCATGCCCGCCCGAAGGGAGGTCTTAGGAATACACGCATGGCCCGAGAGCGGGTAACATACGGAAGAACACTGGAGTGTCCAGGCCGTAGGGTGGGATCTTTCAACTCCAGGGGTGTAAAAAAGCTCATGAAAAAGCTCAATGTCGAGCCCTATACATACATACATACATACATATATATATATATATATATATATATATATATATATATATATATATATATATATATCAAGCATAACAATTACAATGGTGGACTACATCGTGTTTCTGCAAATGTTTGTCCTGGCTTTGCGATCCTTTCTGTCAGAAAAGATGTTTAGAACACATCTAACCACGCCCCCAGCCCCCGCCGTAAGCATGACGTGGTAAAAGAACGGTTCTGGTCCAGCAAAGAGTTGGTGCCGCTTTGGAACCAGTTTTCCTGGCCGAGAACCGGTTCTTTGGATGTCGAAACACAAAGAACTGGTTTGCGAGTAGGCACCGACTCCGAACCAGCTCTCAAATGCTTTGGTGGAAAAGGGGTATGTGTGACCTGTGGCCCCATCACCAAGGGGCCTTTGGGTTACCATGGATACGATCAGATAAGTTGCTTTTATTGCTGTCAAAGGAATGTGACCACATGCGCAAGAGAGAGACAATGGGAAGACAGAAACAATCTTTAATACAGACTTTGCTGCATTAATCATAGACTAACTGATCTATAAATTAACATGCATCCCAGCAACTGTGTGAATGATTCCCTGTCTTGTGTACTATTATGTATATACTATGGTATGTATTTTATTATACAACCAACCAACGGTCAATGTATCAATGGTCCAACGGTCACCTGTACCATGTCTCCTACATAATTAATCTTCATTTAATGATTCACACTTTGATGTACATCACCTTCTCTGAGAATAAAGTGTGGATTTGTTATATCTATCTGAGCATTAATGAACAGAAAAAGGATAAGGCAGAGGTCTAACCACACTTAGGACAAAGACACATAAATCTTGCCCACAGAGGAATCTCCCGCCAGAAAGTCCACCCTCCTCATTGGTAAAGCAAACTCGGAGGTGGGACTTTTTCTCAGGCTTTATTAGAGACAGTCCACAGTGACCTCACCCTCTTAGGTTTTTCTCATCCGGCCGCAACACTGCTTCTGCTGATAGTGCCGAACCCCCTCCCCTGGCCCCCAGCCTGCCAGGCCTTGACTCAACCAGCCATGTGCTCATGGAGAGAGAGAAAACCTTCATCCAGAAGAGAGTCGAACTACCCATGCAAGTTCATCTTATCTTCATCTAACGGAGAATAATACGATTGCAACTTCAATGTTTGAAACTCAAAGGAAACATCTTCATCCTTTTGCACGGTCTTCAAGAAATGTGTCCACTGCAAATGCCATGCAAGTACATACATTTAATGAGGTACTTTGAAAATGATAAGCTGATGGTTCTTTTCATAGTTCCATTTCCAATTTCCAATTTCCTCCTATCACTCACCTATTTATGTATACATGTATGTTTAGTTTAGTTTGTGATTTAGTTAATGAAACTTATGTATTTGGTTCGACTTCACTGCTTGCAAAACAAAGTCTCTTATATGATTTTTGATCTTGTTACATGCTAAGAAACAATTATTCTTCCATGGCCATGGAAGATACCCTTTTCTTAAAATAAATGAATAATCAAAAGAGTTCATTGGAGGATCTGATTAATTGATTGTAATATTAAGTAAGCTACATCAAGTTAATACAATTAACTGACCCAAATAGTCCTAATTAATCATAACCAGTTATTGATTATTAATATTTCCCCTCTGAGCTGATTCGTTACATTCAATTCCACTTGTTCGGCTAATAATGCAGCTGTGCATGACAGTCATAAAGATGTCAGAGTGTCACAAATCAGAACACAAACAGGCAAAGTAAACAAGAGGTTTATTTATATGCACTCGGGGACAGATTCAGCAGGTGAGTAGCAGGTTTGAAGTCAGATGATTATATGGATGGAAGCGTTATGGTTGATAGAGTCTCTTATCTGATGCAGGGTGGTGAAGATATGATGGAAGGCTGATGGAAGACTGGCTGAAGACGGACCGGACTGGACTGGAGTGGAAGACGGGATCGTGGTAGCAGACGGGTAGGTATCACAGCAGGCATGTAAACAGCGGGTTGGTAGAGTTTCTTGATTGAGAGTCAGGTTGTCGTATGGATAGATGAGACCAGACAACTGTGAAGGTGAACTGGTGTGGCTTTTAAGCAGTGGGTGAAGTGAATGCGGATTGCAGACAGGTGGTGATGACAGGTGCGTATGATTAGAATTCGGGTGAGGCTGAACGAGTAGGCGGAGTGTAGAAGTCTGGCGCTGAAGCTTGTGTATCCGTGACACAGAGACAAAGAAGGACGATGAAAGCAACAATATGTTCATATTAAAGGTTGTAGCAGATGAGCTTTGCCTTTAATATTATTCTTGGGTCTCAGCAGAACAATGGAGATCATTAAAAAGGGAGGAACGCTATTCAAAGAGAATCACAGTGGTTAGAGCGGTTGTCGAGGTTGGACTCAATAAATTGTGACCTAAGAATATATTTGATTTATTTGATATACATATTTGATGTAGATTTGAATGAGGGAATATATACGTATTGAATTGCCTTCAAGTCATCATAAGACATTACAGATGAGTTTGTAAGTTGTATGTGATGTGATATATGTTTAATTTATGACATTCGGTAGGACTTTTTTTACAGTCCTGTTTCTTCTTGTGCATACTATGTATTTATTATAGCAATTACATTAATTGGCTAATAACTTGGTACTAAATCTGAACCTACACCTAAACCTAATTTTTCTGCAGGTTACATTGATAGTTGTTGATTGAAAAAGTAAAAGTTCTCCGTACTCAAAATTAACTTCTTGTTTATTTCACGCTTGCAATCATGCTGTTTTGACGTCTGGTGAGGCAAGACATCTCCAAGTGGGTGTATCTTTGAGAAGTAGTGTTGATCTTTTGGAGTGCTGAAGGGATGATGGATTTTTGTAGCACTCCTGAAATAAGGTCTGTGGTGAACACAAGCTGTAGATATTTTCATGTTTTATTCTACAACATAAAATGCATCAGTAATACCCTTGTGATTTTTTAAAAGCCTTTACTTCCTGGTTTGGAACCAGCGATATGCCAATTTTGAATTAGCATCGAAAACTCGAAACCCTGAATCTCTAAAACTCTTTATGGAATCTATTATTTTACAAAAACTGTCTGGATGAACCAATTTACCAGAATGAATCAGGCTTTCCAGATATGTACATAAGGTATGTTTAGAACAAACCGTTTCTCTAGATTGAATTGGACTTTCCAATGTGAGAGAGAGCAGACGGTGTGGTTGTTTACCTTCTCGTGCTTGGTAGTAAAGTAATACAAATTGAAATGTGACATAAAAACAGCAACTGTTGCGCTACAACACCTCACATTGCATTCATATTGGTCACAATTTTTGAAAGACAGTACTTGCAGCGGTAAGTACAACCAATAATGTGTACATGTTATTCATCCAATTTTAGAGCCTGAACTATCAACAGTATTTAAAGTCAGTTTCAGTATGTTTACGTTGTAGATCTGATATTTGTGAAAACATCTGAGTTTGCACAGAACAAGGACTTCAGCTGCATTTCTCTGTGCTAACAACATCTTTTTCTTGTTTTCTCATCATCAGCATGAGTCTAAAATCACTTTCCATTTCCAACACCAGCTGTTCCTTTGACTTATCGCCTTTCTGCATATTTATTTGCTTTCTCAGCTGTGACAAAGCAAACTGAGGGAAATAAAAAGGAGCCTAAAATCCGTCATTCATTAGAGACAGACACGCTACAAGAGGTATTGAAACTGATATTCTCTGTGAGTGTATAATATTATGTTTGTACAGTTATGCTACCAGAAGAATGTATTACACAAGAATGTATTACACATGTATTACACATTATTACACATTAATACATTCTTACTTTGATATATATATATATATATATATATATATATATATATATATATGTATATGTATTACTGAGTGTAGGGTCTGTATCAAATTTAAAGCTTTTAAGACCCTTTTTAAGACCTGCACAAATAAAATGAATACCATATAGGCGGGGTAGAACAATGTCTATGGTAACATCCAAAACATAAGATGATAAATTTCATATTTTAGCCTTTAACCCGTTTTAATTATTTTTATTGAGATATTGTTTAGATTTTTAGAATGCTCATAAGCTTCTTTTCAATCCACCAGCTAAATGAAAATGCAATTGTCTTCCAGTAGGTGGCACGTATGGAACAGCAGAAATATAGCGGTTACCCTGCTTTTTAGAGATGTGACAAGTTTGCAGGTGTGACATAAACATTTTAAGACAAACATTGTTATAATTAATTAACGGTGGATCATAAGCAATCTTTAGAGAATGTGAAGATACGTCACGCCATCTTATGAGGATCACTCGCTTCTAATGATACTGAAATTCCTGCTTGTTTTTACATCATCAACTATCTCATGTCCGCATACACTTTGCTTGAGATTAAATGTTACAAACTGAACTGAATCAACATTGAACTGAGTGGAATAACGACACTGTCTTCTGTAGAGCTGCTTATAGTTGACTTGAACTCATTTCATAACTGATTAACTTTACACAGTTATTGAACTGAACTGACTCAACATTGAACTGACTTCAGCTGAATAATGACACTGTTGTGTTTTTAGATGCTTTACAGCACAATTTGAATTTGAACATGAGTTTGAGCTGCTTTAAAACAATCTGTATTGTTTAAAACACTATGAAGATGACCTGTCTTGACAAATCCCAATACATTCATGAACGATTTTGCAATGGCTGGGTGGGTGCAAGATCTGCTAAGCCACAAGCTGGTGTATCACTGGCAAACTGTGTTAGTCATAACACAGTCATACTCACAAAGGTAAAGTGTCACTCCTCTTTTTGGCCTAATTATTAAACTAAACAAAATAAAAATAAAAATAAATCTTTCAAAAACTCATCTATATGATTATTTTATCGAGTCATGCAGTGGATTTACTAAGCCGTATTAATAGAAAACACATGTAAACAAATCCATTACTCAAAATTCAAGATGGTGTGACATCAACTTAACATTCTCTAGTCTATAAAGTGCAACAGTAGGGTTTCTGTAAGTTAATACTCCAGATATCTTTAAGACAAACGATAAACCTTTAAAGACAGCCTGACTGTGAGCTACCAGGTTGTTGAAGACGTCAGCCCACATTATTTCAACTTAGTTTTAAAATAATTGCGTTTAACACAAGACATTGTGGTGAAAAACTACACTACCCATGATGCTGTAAACTTAAACCAATCAGAGTCTAAACAAATGCATATTTTGCAATTAAAAAAATAATAAAATTAAAAAATATATAATATCTGATATATGACCTAAAGTTCAAACATCTATCCATCCAGATCAGCATGAGTGTGTTTAATGACATGTGAAACCTAATAATAAACAAACTTACAGAACATGAACAGATCCCCCATGATTCTTCTGCTTGGTTAATTGGCAATGCACAGATGTTTTACTGAATTTTAATTAGATCTTCACCTTCACTTCACCTGTGAGTTCGCTGGCTCTCACATCAAACCATCTGGTACTGTTAAAAGTCTTGGTGTAATCTTTGACTCCTCTCTATCTTTCCATTCTCACATTAATTCTATCACTAAATCAGCATTCTTTCATCTACGCCGCATCGCTCAGCTCCGTCCCTTCATCAGTATCTCAGACGCTGAAACTGTCATCCATGCATTTATCACATCACGTCTCGATTACTGCAATGCACTTTTTTTTTGGCCTTCCTGCTAGCTCCATTTCCAAATTGCAATACATTCAAAACTCTGCTGCCAGAATACTCACCCACACCAAGCGTTCTGCACATATCACTCCAATTTTGCATGATCTTCACTGGCTTCCTGTGGCTTACGTATTAAATTCAAAATTCTCCTTCTCACTTTTAAATCTCTGCATGGCTTGGCTCCCCCCTATATCTGTAATCTGCTTCATCCCTACGCACCGACTCGCTCTCTACGATCCTCCGACTCTAGCCTTCTCGTCGTCCTTCGGCATCGCCTTGTTTTGATGGGGGGCAGATCATTCAGTGTTGTAGCACCCAAAATACGGAACTCTCTACCCCGATCACTCTGTTCTGTTAACACTCTCTCTGAATTCAAATCCATGCTCAAAACTAATTTATTTGCTGAATGTCATAACTCTTAAGTTGTACTGAAATGTTTTTTTTTCTTTCTTGTTTTCTTTTTTTTCTCTAATTTCTCATTTTCTGTACCTACACTATCTACCTACTGTTGTTTTGTCTGCTGTCTTTGTCCTATGCCTTTATCGTTGCTTGTCTATTGTAAAGCGTCCTTGAGCTCTGGAAAGACGCTATATAAATAAAACTTATTATTATTATTATTATTATTATTATTATTATTAACACCTTCAGCTTCCTTGCAACTTGCAAATGTCTGTACACAAATGTCCTACACCTGAAATGCATACCTCTGTCCTATGAGTCTGACCACCTCCTATTCCCACTTTCACTTCTATCAGTCAGTTTCTCTTCTTTCCACCTATGTGTTCAGGCACGGTTTCATTGCTGCAACTCCCACAATGCCATGCAGCATCCTCCACACACACCCCTGAGCTCCGCTAACATACTGGACCTAATTAACTAAACAACAGGACTTACTCCATCTCATACCTGTCAACACTCCCGTTTTCCCCGGGAGTCTCCCATATTTTACACCGATCTCCTGCCACCGTCCTGTTTTGTTATTTCTCCTGTGAAACTCCCGTAATTTGTATGGCCCAAACGTTCTTATATGAATTATTCCAAGGTTCCATTTATTCCAATATTATTCCAAGGTTGTCCTGTTGCCAAATCTTGTATGAAACGCATCCTACTCAGACAATCAATACATTATACAAATTTTAACCTTATGAGCTAAACCTGGCAACCTACAAACCAGTTGCGCTATCGATATCTGCGCAGGTAGTAGACGCGGAAAGCTGAATAAGCATCACTGGTAGAAATAGGAAGAGAAAACTCAGTGGTACATATTTAACGTAATTAACACAACATTAATTTTTTCTGTCATCCTTTGTGCTGGCGTTACATTATATGATGTGCTTTTATTCATGCAAATGCTTTTAAACCATTCAAGCCAAGACAAATTGAGCGCCAGAGTTCTTTTTCGGCTTGAAGTTGACCGAACACTAACAAACGCAATTATGCCAAAATTTTCGTTTTGTCGAGTATCATCATAAGAGCAGACTGAGCAGTCTTAAATGAGTTAAATAAAGTCTTAAATGAAGGTAAAGAGTTGTGAGAGAATGAGGCGCACGTGCAAGATCCGCATCTCTGTCAGCAGCGGCTGCTCTTAAAGGGACAGCAGCCAATAAAGCTTTCTGTCAGTAAAGTTATCAAAGAACAAAGGGAACAGAGACAATTACTCATTGCTCTTGACTAAAGAACCCTTGTAACTTTAATAAGGATTAATCTATATATAATTTTAAATTTATGCAGTGCAAACTGTTTGATAACTTTATTCAATTTCTGTGTATTTCCTACCTTTTAGACAAATATGTAAAATAAACTGTCTTTGTTGTTTCAACATTAATTTGGAGATTAACTGTGAAATTATTACATTATAAAATATTTTGAAAACGTTAGGGTAAAAAAATTAGTGATTAATCTAGTTAATTTTTGCAATCGATAAAAATAAATAAAAAAAGAAACATGAATAAGTCTTATGTTTCTTTTTCTTTTTATTAAATATTATGTATTTATTTATGTCAAGATCTGCGCAATTAATGTGTATTTAGCCTGCCTCTGCCATCCAGCACCCCCATAAGGTCTCCCGTATTTTGGTACCCAAATGTTGACAGGTATGCTCCATCTCTTATAATAAATATATACTCATATACCTCATATACTGAGATAGACAGACAGAAGACTTGTAGATAGATAAGGTGGACAGACACACAGGCAGACAGATAGACAGACATACAGACCCACAGACAAACAGACAGACAGACAGAAGATAGATAGATGATAGATAGATAGAGAGGAGGACAGCACAGTGCAGCGTAGCAGGCAGTCATGATCGGTTTAAAAAGTCAACAGCACCATCTTCTGGCTAATTTTGCTTATTCCTCAAATTTGTTCAAATGCAATCCTCTAACTGAGTTAAGGTGGATAAAAACAGGTAAAAATGTATAATAGCCTAGGGTACAATGGGGCTAAAGGCACACCCTTAGAAAAATGTGTTTTTAATCTAATTTATATATATATATATATATATATATATATATATATATATATATATATATATATTATTTATTTATTTATTTAAATGAAGCAACAGATTTTGCGTGAAAATAAATCATAAAAGTGGTGAATGATTTATTTAAAAGTGAAAAATCTTATAAATGAATAAGGTGGCAAGGTGGGCCTTTTGCCCCACATAGAGGGTAAAACCAAGAGGCGCAGAGGCGATTGACACGGCGTGTCAATCCCAGAGGCGATTGACACGGCGTGCCGTCCACGGACTGATTCGCCCCTGTCCCCCTCTGTCGCCAGACCCCTGACAGAGCAGGCCCCCGTGGAACGCTGGTCCTTCCCTGGCCTCCTCTGTCAGGGTGCGGTTTTGACCTTGCCCCCACACTGGGCCGCTATGCCGTCCACGTCTGGACCGGTCACTCCGCTTCGCTGCACCACCGGGGGGACGTCTGTGGTTCTTGACGCCGCTGGCACAGTTGGGAGCCTGCCTAGAGCTTCCCTATCTGTTCCGCTGGGTCGCACGAACCATCGGCTCGGCTATGCGATTCAGTTCGCACGGTCTCCTCCCCGCTTCATGGGAGTCCGCTCCACTTTGGTCGATGGCTATGCCCCTATCATGAGAGCGGAGGTTGCTACCCTACTGGCGAAGGGTGCGATTGAGAGTTCCTCCAGCCAAAATGAGGTCCGGGTTTACAGCCCCTACCTCATTGTCCCGGAGAAGTCTGGTGGGTTACAGCCAATCCTGGACCTACGCATCTGAACTGCTCCCTTCACAGGCTGCCGTTCAAGATGCTCCTGGCCAAACGCATTTCTGGATGTGTGCAGCTACAGGATTGGTTTGCAGCGATCAACCTGAAGGACGCCTACTTTTATGTCTCCGTTCTCCTTCGACTCAGACCATACCTACAGTTTGCTGTCAGGGCGCGCGCATATCAGTAAGCTGTTCTCACATTCGGGCTAGCCCTGTCTCCTCGCGCCTTCACAAGGTTGTTTAGGCAGGCCTTGTTCCTCCATGGGAACACAGGGTTCGCATCCTGAACTATCTCAGTGACTGGCTGTCTTAAGCTCACTCCTGAGACCAGGTTTGCGAATACAGGGACCCAGTGCTCCGGCACCTAGCTCGTCTTGGCCTTCGGGTCAACTGGGAAAGGAGTAAACTTTGCCCCGTGCAGAGGAGCTCTTTTCTCGGTATGGACTTGGTCGCCTTCTCCACTCAGCCATTGCTGACTTGCCTGAGACTATCAAGCGCAAGAGTGCGGTTCCACTGAAGTTTTTTCAGAGGCTCCTGGGGCATATGGCATCTGCAGCCGAGGTACGCCGCTCAGATTGGTTCATATGAGACCGCTTCAGCTTTGGCTTCGCGACCGAGTCCCGAGGTGGGCATGGCAACACGGCACCCTCCGAGTACCAGTTACTCAGACCTGCCGTCAGTACTCACCCCGTGGTCGAACCTCAGTTTCCTACGGGTCCGAGTGCCCCTGGAACGAGCTTCCCAGCATGTTGTTGTCTCAACAGATGCCTCCACGGGGTGGGGTGCCATGCGCAATGGACATGCTGTCACACTCTCATGTTGAGCAGAAATGCTCCTGAAAAATTCAGTGAGATTTATCACACCAGGTGTTGAGCAGAAATGCTCCTGAAGTTCAGTGAATTTCTTCACACTTAGGTGTTGAGCAAGGTTGCTCCTGAAGCTCAGTGATTCTCGCATGTAGTGTTGAGCAGAATGGCATGTCTATTGCCTCGAGTTGCTGGCAGTATGCCTTGCCCTACACCGCTTCCGGGCGTTGCTCAGGGGTCAACACGTACTAGTCCGATCAGACAATACCGCCAAAGTAGCGTAAATCAACCGTCAAGGTGGTCTACGCTCGCGCCGTATGTCGCAACTCGCCCGCCACCTCCTCTAATGGAGTCAGATGCATCTGAGGTCGCTTTGAAGCCATTTTCATTCCCAGAGTCCTGAACTGTGCAGCCGACGAGCTCTCACGGCTTCAGCCCCTCCCTGGAGAACGGCGACTCCATCCCCAGTCGGTTCAGCTGATTTGGGACCAGTTCGGGGATGCACAGATAGATCTGTTTTGCCTCTCACGACTCGACCCATTGCGCCCAGTTTTATTCCCTGACCGAGGGCACGCTCGGCACGGATGCTCTGGTGCACAGCTGGCCGCAGGGCCGCAAGTATGCGTTTCCCCCAGTTAGCCTTCTTGTGCAGACCTTGCGCAAGGTCTGGGAGGACGAGGAGCAGGTCATTCTGGTTGCCCCTTACTGGCCCAACCGGACCTGGTTCCACGAACTAGAACTCCTCGCGACAGCACCTCCCTGGCCGATCCCTCTGAGGAAGAATCTTCTTTCTCAGGGACGGGGCACCCTATGGCACCCTCGTCCCGATCTCTGGAACCTCCACGTGTGGCTCCTGGATGGGACGAGGCAGGTTTGAGTACCCTACCACCAGCGGTGGTGGCTACCTTCACTTCCACTAGGGCGTCGTCCACGAGACACGTGGAACCTGGAACCTGGAGCGTGGATTCTACTTTTAATTATGTTTCTATGCCACTTGGGCTGAGTGTTACAGTATGAACACATAAGCTAACGCCGGCCATTCCAGATGTGCTTTTATCCTTTCCTGTTCGTGACATCACCTCTTTACGTTAGCCTCTACAGTTTAAGTATACATGACTAATGACACTTGTGTTAGTCTGAGCTCTAAAACATCAGTTGGTGTGCCCCTCTGCTCCACCTAAGCTGTATTTTAGTCGGTCACTAATCTGAGTGTAGATTTTGTGGTGTTATGGATTTAACATAATTTAGTAGAGTTAATAATTTCAGAGCAGGTAAAGATATGTACTTTCTTTCCCTAAGGTGTACTTTCTTACTGAGATAATTGACTCAGTGTAATTGCGTCTTGGATGGGGATGCTAATTTTGCAAGAGAGAGTTCAAATGTTAATTTACAGAAAGGTGCTTTGTTTTCTCAGAGAGTATCCCAGACAGCTTGGGACCTACCAGTTCTCACAGTCTTAAAAAAACATAATATTTTAAAAATATAATATTAATCATATCATATTATATATATATATATATATATATATAATAATTTTATAAAGCTTCACAGTAGTAACATATATATATGTATATGTAGTATATGTAGTATGTAGTGACAACGAAAGGGAACGTCTCGGTTACGTATGTAACCCCTCGTTCCCTGAGTAGGAAACGGAGACGTTACGTCTGCCTGCCACTTTCCGCTGTACCGCGGGGATCGCCTGAGCTCAGTTTTGGCTCCTCAGCGAAGAAACATATCTGCATGTTGCCGGCTTCCTCCTTTTATACCCACGAGGTGGGGCGGGGTTACGCTATGCAAATTCCGCAGACCCATGGCATGTCTTTGCCATTGGCTCGTTTTGAAATACTCGAAGTCGATAGGTGTTGTAAGCGAAACCCCATTCGTCGTCATCCTACATATCTCCGTTCCCTACTCATGGAACGAGGGTTACACACGTAACCGAGACGTTTTTAATAATGTCTAAGTTAATACATGTTCTGCACAATCAGCAAAAGATTATAAAAAATAAAAAATAAATTAATTTATGTTCAATAAATAGATATTTATTTTAAAAATACAGAAATACAATTATTTAAAAAAGTAAAGATTCTGAAAGCATTGAATGAGATCCCATAATAATTTTATAAAGCTTCACAGTAGTAACATATATATATATATATATATATATATATATATACATACATACATACATATATATATGTTACTACTGTGAAGCTTTATAAAATTATTATATATATATATATATATATATATATATATATATATATATATATATATATATATATATATATAATATGATATGATTAATATTATATTTTTAAAATATTATGGTTTTTTAAGACTGTGAGAACTGGTAGGTCCCAAGCTGTCTGGGATACTCTCTGAGAAAACAAAGCACCTTTCTGGAAATTAACATTTGAACTCTCTCTTGCAAAATTAGCATCCCCATCCAAGACGCAATTACACTGAGTCAATTATCTCAGTAAGAAAGTACACCTTAGGGAAAGAAAGTACATATCTTTACCTGCTCTGAAATTATTAACTCTACTAAATTATGTTAAATCCATAACACCACAAAATCTACACTCAGGTTAGTGACCGACTAAAATACAGCTTAGGTGGAGCAGAGGGGCACAGCAACTGATGTTTTAGAGCTCCGACTAACACAAGTGTCATTAGTCATGTATACTTAAACTGTAGAGGCTAACGTAAAGAGGTGATGTCACGAACAGGAAAGGATAAAAGCACATCTGGAATGGCCGGCGTTAGCTTATGTGTTCATGCTGTAACACTCAGCCCAAGTGGCATAGAAACATAATTAAAAGTAGAATTGTTTAAAATACTTGTACATTGTGTTTGAAAAATAAAGACAAGAAAACACCAGTTATAAAATAACAGATATGTATTTACGCCAACAAAAATGTAATGCTCACTTGACAGGTAGAATTTCAGTTCTTTAAGACAAACACACTTTTCTTAAGAGTAAATGGGAAAATGAAACATGTAAAACCAATTGAAACTCTGATACCTAAATACTGTCGGTTTTATTTATTGTTGTCTGTTCCAAAATAGTAAAGCTCAATATAAATAAAATAATGGCGAACAAACAATCATTCAGGTCGTGTGCTTCTCCCTGCCCTCATTTCCTTATTGGTAGGGATACACACAAGCGGTGTGTGTTATGTGTTTGGGAGCAGAGCATGCTCTGTCAGACTTTGATGGGGCTGACTGTTAGCATTGTGAGAATGCTGTGTCTTCTTCTGCCCTGGAGGAGAGACAGATGCTTCAGGAGCTGGTGGAGGTAATTTCTCATGCTGTGTCAAAGTTAAACATCGAATGGCCAGCTGAGAAACAAAGCGCTAGTCCCAATATTAAATTAGATGAGCTTTCTCACACCAAACACGGTACCTCCACCACAGATAAAAGGAGATAGATAGAGCCTTTTTGCTCGACACCCCGCTATCGCCTCCTAAAAAGGCTAAAAAGCAAGCGCGGGGTGTTCAAGCACTACCTTCCTCGCCGTCCCCAGGCCCTTAAGGCTACTGGGCATGTGCAGCCCTAGCCGTCGAGCTCCTCATATTGAGCGCAACAGAAAGACACAACGCTCTCAGCCGATTTGAAGAACGTTCTTTTCTCGAAAAAGGCTTCGTCAACGAAGAAATCCTTCGGTGCCCTCAGGAGGCCATTCTGCCAACCCCACCACCCTCTGTCCCTCTGGGCGAAGCGGTTTCGAGCGAGCTAATGATTCAATGTCACCATGACTCTGCATCAGGCTTGGACCCTCTGAGGAGGGTCGAAAATCAGTCAAGTCGGTTGTTTCCTGCCAGTATGCTTCAGGTCACAGAAGTGGCTACTCCGACTATATCAGAGGCCTGCCTCGAGAGGCTGGTTCCTTTAGTAGATTATCTGGGAGAATGGACAATTCTGCCAAATATATCTCAATGGTTCCTGCAGATTGTTGAAAAAGGTTGCACAATCCAGTTTGTTTCTCATCCACCACGTTACAACTGGGTGTTACTCACAACAGGCTCTGGTGTTGGATCAAGAAATGAAATCTCATTGCGCAAAGGAAGCTATAGAACCAGTTCCTCCACCCAACAGAGACTTGGGGTTTTACAGCCGGAATTTCATTGTTCCCAAAGAGGATGGAGGGTTGCGTCCTATATTAGATCTTCATCTTCTGAATCGTTCTGTCAAGAAACTGAGGTTCAAGATGTTAACGTTGAAGCAGATCGTGAATCAAGCATACCAGTATCAGGTTTTCCATTCGGTCTAGCTCTATCATCCCGCACATTCACGAAATGCATAGATACAGCTCTGGCGCCTCTCAGACTGCAAGGAATTCGCATTCTGAACTATATAAATGACTGGCTTATTCTAGCAGAGTCATAAAAACAGCAGGCATTTCAACTTCGAGATATTGTTCTCCAGGACAGAGGACCACTTTTTTTGGTGTGATATGGGATTCAGTGACGATGAGGGCCGTGCTATTGCCTGCTCATGTCGCCACGACCCTCTCAGTCGTTAAAGAGATAAATCTAGGCTGGTCACTCACTGTAAAACAGTTTCAGAGACTGCTGGATCCAATGACAGCTGCATCCAAAGTAATAACTTTTGGCCTGCTGTACATAAAGCCCCTGCAGTGGTGGCTTAAGACCAAAGGGTTTTCCCTGAGGGGGAACCCACTTCGTATGATCAAGATCACGCAACGGTGTCTCCGTGCTTTGGTTATATGGAGGAAACCTTAGTAATGGAAGGCCGCTCAACTCATCGTCTGTGGAGAGGTTGTCAACTTTCGGGGCACGTAAATTGCCTGGAGATGATGGTGGTCTTTAGGGCATTGAAGCACTTCCTCCCTGACCTGAGATGCCATCATGTACTTGTTCATAAAGACAACACATCGTTGGTCTCGTACATAAATCATCAAGGGGGTCTGCATTCATGTCCACTGTGCAAACTGGCACACCAGATTCTCTTGTGGTCCCTAAGAAAGATGCTCTCCCTCAGAGCAGTTTATATGCCGGGACATTAGAATGTAGGAGCATACATCCTGTTGAGACTGGGCTGAGGCCCTGGGAATGGAGACTTCACCCTGAGGTGGTGGAGCACATTTGGGAGGATAACGGCCAAGCAGAGGTGGATCTGTTTTCGTCTCAGGACACAATGCACTGTTTACTGTGGGTATTTCTCACACATTCAGCCCCATTGGGACTGGACTCAATGGTACAGATATGGCCGGGCCTGGGTCTGTATGCATTTCCCCCAATTGCTTTCCCTCTGGAGAAGGTCTGCCGGGACCATTCTTCACTCCAGAGCTCCATCCACTAGGAAACTGTACGCTCTGAAGTGGAAAGATTTACTTCTTGGTGTACTTTACGACAATGGGATCCAGTTAATTGCCCAGTGGGTTCAATTCTAGAGTTCCTTCGAGAATTTTTTTTTCCTGCAGGGATATCTCTGTCTATACCAGCGGTTCTCAAAGTGTGGGGCGTGCCTCACTGGTGGGGAATAGAGACGTGACAGGTGGGGCGTGCCAAATGGGAGGAAATTTTCCTTTTTATGCCTTTATATCTTTATTCGTTCATGTCCGCATCATCAACTTCATCTTTGCAGCGACACAGAAAACACCAGTTTATTAATAAACAATTAAATTTCTCCTTGTCCTTGCTATTTTTTACACATTCATAATCATTACTTTTGGCGGTTCTTTTTGGCAAGCTTTATGCGTGCGCTGCGCTCGTGTGCTTGAGTGCGGCTATATAACGCTCATTATCATGTATAGCCTATTTAAGTAATTTAATCAATATAAAGGGGTGTTTTGTCCAATAATGGCTTAAATGAACAACTACTAGTCGACTAGAAAAAAAACTTTATTCGGAGACAGCCCTTATTTCACATATTTTCGAACCAGCAGGACATTCTGTGTTGAGCGCGCGACCCTGAGCGGAATGAGCGAGCAGAGGAATATTCAGAAATGGGCTCTTCACATGCTCTGATCGAAACAAACGAATATTAATCATTAGTTTATATCTTATACACTGCCCGTCATTTTAAATGGGAAAACTGTGTGGGCTTTTGCTCTGATGTCGCACAGCAGAACACCAGTGCTCAGTAGGCCTGGGTTATGGATCCATTCAATGCAGCAGGTTGGTATTTTGACATTTTATTAAATATTATACTCATATATTATACATGCATTTTATTTATGTTGTATGCTACTTGCTACAGATTTTTTTTGTGTTTATTATGCAATGACAAATAAAGTAAGCCTATTTATTTAAATTCTGTCTGCAGCACCTGCTGATTTTAAGTCTGCTGAGGAGGACCAGTTTATTGAGATGACATCTGACTCCTCCCTGAGGCTCAGGTTTAAAGCTCAGACTCTTAGTGAATTCTCGTTTGGAGTGGAGAGGGAGTATCCACTCATCGGGCAGAGAGCTGTGTGCATTCTTCTTCCCTTTGCCACATCATATCTCTGTGAGATGGGCTTTTCAGCTGTTGCTTCACTGTAAACAAAGTACAGATCTCAGCTGAACATTGAGCTTGACTTGAGAGTAGCAGTATCAAGCCTGCAAACCTGCTTTGAGAAATTGTGCAATGCAAAACAGGCTCATTGCAGTCACTAATGCAGGGATAAATAGACCTGTCTTGCCAAATGGATTTCTCTTCTTTTCTTTTTTTAACAGATTGCAAAGTTGCACTTTTATTTATTTTCTATTTTTGAACTTGATAAAAATTGAGACACAGCTGCACTTTTATTTTCTCTATTTTTCAATTTCATGCAAGTTATGACACAGCTGCACTTTTATTTTCTTTATTTTTGTACTTGCTGTTATTTAGTAGATAGTTAGTTTGTATTAGATACAACTTGTTACTATACTAATACTACAATAAATTGGAAGATTTTAAAACTGGGGTCGAGAAACGCGCCGGCGCGTTTTGCTGTTTTTTTTCCACATAGCAGCAACATAGACTTAAAATACTCCGTCATTTTTGGTCATATACATAAAATCAATACATGATTATACACTATAGAGGGTCTTCTTTTTTTGTGTACACTCACATTAGCATCAAAATCCTGTGCTTTTGTAAAATAAAGAAAATAAACTGGGTGTGCTTTCTGCCTCTCTGTCTCCGTTAAATTTTTTTCTGGTGCATGTCTCTAAACGTAAACAAAGCTCAGCGAATACTATTCACACAAGCACAAACAATATATCTTTATTATCATTGAAGTTTGTACTTTTAAAATATCTAATTCAAAACTAAAATAAATATTCTCTGTTTATGTAATCTATAAAAAAAAGAGAGAGGTGTCAGCCGATCTCATTATCGTTCTCTTAGCTCATTATTCTGCTAATGTGACGCCCACGGAGAGCGCGCGGTATTCAAACGCAAATGATCTGAAGCAACACATGAAAAGTGTCAACGCCCCTCATAAACGCGATAACCCTACAAATGTAATCATCAGATTAATATAGCCTATTTCTTCTTGCGAGGCTGTGTAAGGAATAATCCTGGGACATTTACCTCAGAACATGTGCTGTTTTTTTTAATTTCGAGGAGCAACGG
The DNA here is from genome assembly GCF_051911475.1 of Siphateles boraxobius. Taxonomy (NCBI): domain Eukaryota; kingdom Metazoa; phylum Chordata; class Actinopteri; order Cypriniformes; family Leuciscidae; genus Siphateles; species Siphateles boraxobius. Next base: position 5,447,486 of record NW_027508755.1, read on the forward strand.
ATCCATCTGAGAAGTAAGTTTTTTATTATTATTGTTCTAATCGCGATATCCTAGTGTATGTAAACCGCAAAAAGACTGTTTAAATATGAATCGCGTCTGTGTGTGAATGAATGAACTGAACAGTTTTTACCAAACCCTATTGCTATACTGAGATGAGTGAAAATCGCCTGAAATATGTTGAAATAACGTTAAAATGTCTTTGTATTAGCAACGTATTAAACTGCAAATTAATATGTATGCCCTAATATAGGCTCATAAAAACAAAAAACGACATGCCTATGTTACAGACGAAATATGAAAGACAACATTTCGTCGACTAGTTTTGGATAGATTATTAACTGTTTACTGTAAACTAGACTACTGCCACATTGAATAAGCTTTTGTTCACCAATTTCTGCTCAAATGTTATATATTAGGCTATGTTTGTTTTGTCAAAAATAAAGTCATCAACTAGGATGCTATTATAGTCTTTGTTCCAATGTAGGCTTTATTCAAACTAATGAATCCTTAACTTTGAAATATGTATGATAAAATGTATACTACTTTAGTTTTTACAAAGAAATGTGAAATATCCATCTGAGAAGAAAGTTTTTTTATTAGTGTTCTAATCGCGATATCATAGTGTATGTAACCCGCAAAAAGACTGTTTAAATATGAATCGCGTGTCTGTGTGTGTGTGAATGAATGAACTGAACAGTTTTTACCAAACCCTATTGCTATACTGAGATGAGTGAAAATCGACTGAAATATGTTGAAATAAGGTTAAAATGTCTTTGTATTAGCAACGTATTAAACTGCAAATTAATATTTATATGCCCTAATATAGGCTATCATAAAAACAACAAACGATATGCCTATGTTACAGAAGAAATATGAAAGACAACATTTCGTTGACTAGTTTTTGGATATATTATTAACTACTGCCACATTGAATAAGCTTTTGTTCACCAATTTCTGCTCAAATGTTAAATATATTAGGCTATGTTTGTTTTGTCAAAAATAAAAGTCATCAACTAGGATGCTAGGATAGTGTTTGTTCCAATGTAGGCTTTATTCAAACTAATGAATCCTTAACTTTGAAATATGTATGATAAAATGTATACTTTAGTTTTTACAAAGAAATATTACACTTAAAATATTGTTATTTTAATTGTTGCTGTAATTGTAACCTTTTTAATAAAATAGCAAATAATATATTTACAAGGTAGATGTAAACAAAATCTTAAAAGGTCAATATAAGCCTTCTCTTCAAATTATTTGTATTGTGTTTTATTAGTGACAAATTTGGGGAGAGGATACATATCCAAAACTTTCTGAAAATACAGTATGAGAATTAACTACACAATTACTAGAAATGTTCACCTTGGATATTATACAATTTGCAAGCAAAAATACAAGTGGAAAAATACAATTTTTTTATAGATGTTTCCAACTGTGAACCAATTTTGTAGTATATATATACACATTTCTTTTCTTGTGTCCTTGTATTCTTTCTTGTGGCTCAGTGACACACCTGTGAAAAGCTCATTATACAGGCTCATTAAGCAGGTCTTTTGTCTTCACAGGTGTGAATCAGACCATTATACATGAGTCTCGCCCATTTCGCATATTGCCTTTCCAAACAAAAAGTGTTTTACTAAATTTAAATCAATGTATTGTTTTATGTGAATGATTTGGAAGGATGATTTTCAGATCATTTTGAAGCAAAAATTCTAGGCAACAACACTCATTAGTCAAAAGTCTTGTGGACACATATTTAGTATGTGTTTTGTGGCCTTATTTCAGAGACTTTAAGTTTTAGTTCCCTTTCGAGGGAACTCGAACTGCGTCGGTGACGACACTAGGGGAACGCCCTTCAGCGTAGCACGTCTGAATTTATTAATGAAACCGAATCCAATCCTATTGGCGTTGCGTGATGACGTAGCGTGTGACGGCATAAGCGGATGTGTACAAAAGCACGCCGGCACACAGAAAATGTCAGCTTTTTGCTATTCAGCAAGCGCTCTGTGTTGTGGTGAAATCAGTTTGTCCTATTTGGTGTTGTTTGTCTCAGTTCTGATTTATTGTGAGAATGAGTGAGCAGTTTAAAAATTGTGTGTTCCCGTGCCCTCGCTTTATCACGGCTGGGGACACACACGAGATGTGTGTGGCTTGTTTAGGAATGCAGCACGCCCAAGCAGCTCTCGAGGGGGCTGCTTGTGGCCACTGTGATTCTCTTTCTATGAGAGTGCTGCGTTCCCGTCTGGCTTTATTTTCTGAGGATGGCCAGATGCGCGCTCGCCGCGGTTCAGGTCCCGCATCTGCCGAGGCGGTGCGGCGGCTTAGATCGTGGGGTTCGCAAAGGGAGCTTTCAGAGGGGATCGGGACTGCCGAGGCACTTTCCCAATCCTCATCTGAAAGCTCAGATTCCCCTATCCCCCGTTCGGGAGCCCGCTCCGCGGCTTCTCCCGTTCGGGATGCAGACCCAGTGCTGCAGCTGTCTGATTCTGAGGAATTAGATGTGCTCAGCGTCGTGGAGGGGGATCTACATGAAGCACACACACACACACAAACTGCGCCCAGTTATAATGAGCTGTTGGAGGTGGTGACACGGGCTGTGACTAAACTGCATATTAGTTGGCCACAGGAGAGGCAGGAAGAGCGAGTCAGAAGTAAACTCGACGAGCGCTTCCTGCAGCACCGCGCACATCCTCCACGCCGGTCTCTACCGTTCTTCCCGGATTTACACAACGAGTTGTGTAAATCCTGGAACAGGCCCTTTTCAGCGCGCCTGTCTAACCCCCCGATGTTGAACTATAGTGACATTATGGGGGTTAGAGAGAACGGTTATGGGACGATGCCTCGGGTTGAGGAAGCTCTAGCCAGTTACCTTTCACCCGATCTTGCATCGTCCCTTAAGACACCGGCGCTGCCCTCCAAGCCATGTCGCACTACATCTGCGTTGGTGGGCAGGGCCTATATGGCGGCAGGTCGAGCTGGTGCCAGCCTGCACACGATGGCCATTCTGCAGGCGTACCAGGCCGACCTCTTAAAAGACATGGACCAGGGCGAGGGTCCTACTATGGAGGATATTGCCGAGCTTCGTAAGGCCACAGACTTGTCTCTCCGGGTTACCAAGGAGACGGCCCGCGCCATCGGCCGCTCCATGTCAGCTCTGGTGACCACGGAGAGGCATCTGTGGCTTAATCTCTCTGGCATCAAGGAGAAGGACAGGGCTTTTCTTCTTGATGCACCCATTTGTACCTCTGGTCTGTTCGGCGAGGCGGTTAATGCTGTCGTCGACAGATTTCAGGACACTAAGAAGCAGAGTGAAGCGTTTAGGCAATATCTCCCTCGCCGGTCGAGGTCTAGGAAGTCGGCTGCTAGAGGGTCAAAACAGCCACAGCCGTCATCCAGCTCCTATCGCCAAGGCCAAAGAGGGAGTGTCGCTTCTAGAGGTCCCCCTCAAGCAGCTTGGGACCCTAGGCAGCGCTCTCACCCACAGCCTTCTGGAAGGACGGATCTGAGGACCGTCATCCAGTCCAGGAAGGCGAAGGGAAAGAGGTCCTAACTCCTGTGGGACCTCTAAGGGCCGCCCCCCCCGAGAGAGAGCGACCGAGGTCCCCTCTCTCGTCGGGCCCTCAGGAAGCTGGCGTCAGTATCCCGCCGTCTCTGACGCATCGGGACGCGCCAGCTTCCAGCGAGCACACGCTGTCTTCTCTGCCCCAAAGGCTTGCAGTCAGACAGCGTTCGCGCTCGCACACTGTGGGTCGTTGTCGGTTTTCCCCTGCCGGTCTTCCGCTTCAGGGTGCCGCCAAGGGCTTAAACAAAACACTGGACACCAGCCCCGAGGGGCTGGTTCCCTTGGTGAATTTCGCTGAGGCATGGCAAAACCTCACGAATATTTCTCCATGGGTCTTGCACACTGTGGAAATTGGGTACAGACTACAGTTCCAGGTCCGCCCACCAAAATTCAACGGGCAGGTCTGGACGTTAGTGCGCCCAGAGCAGGGTCTGGTGTTGGGACAGGAAGTCAACTCGCTGCTAGAAAAAGGGGCCATAGAGCGTGTTCCCCCACTAGTCAGAGAGTCCGGGTTCTACAGCCGGTACTTCATAGTTCCAAAGAAGGATGGAGGGTTGCGTCCAATTTTAGATCTGAGGCATCTGAATCGGTCTCTAAGGAGATTCAGGTTCAAAATGCTCACTATTCCCATTATCGTGAGTCAAATCCAATCCGAGGATTGGTTTGTCACGATAGATCTAAAAGACGCCTACTTCCACATCTCCATCCTTCCATCTCACAGGAGGTTCCTAAGGTTTGCTTTCGGGGGCGAAGCTTACCAATATCGGGTTCTTCCGTTCGGCCTAGCACTCTCCCCTCGCACCTTTACCAAGTGTATGGATGCAGCTCTAGCACCCCTGAGGCTCGAGGGCATCAGGGTGCTCAATTACATCGACGACTGGTTAATACTGGCACAGTCGAGAGAGTTGGTGATTCGGCATCGAGATGTCGTCCTCGCCCACATCCAGAGCCTGGGGATGAGACTCAACACGAAGAAGAGCGTGTTGACACCAGCCCAGAGAACCACGTTCCTGGGAGTGGTGTGGGACTCAGTCACGATGCAGGCACAATTGTCTCCTGCTCGGATCGAGTCTATCCTGACCTCAGTGTCCAGGATAAAGCTAGGCCAGGCCGTCACTGTCAAACACTTTCAGAGAGTGTTGGGTCTAATGGCAGCAGCGTCCAGCGTGATACCTTCTGGCCTGCTGCACATGAGAGCCCTGCAGTGGTGGTTAAGAGCCAAGGGGTTTTCCCCGAGGGGAAATCCATTCCGCTTGATAAGGGTTACGCGCAGATGCCTTCGTTCCCTATCAATTTGGAAGAAGCCTTGGTTCTTGTCCCAGGGTCCCAGGCTGGGAGCGTTGTGTCACCGGATATCTATTTCGACAGACGCCTCCCTCACGGGCTGGGGCGCGGTCATGGACGGCCGTTTTACGAGAGGTCTCTGGCAGGACCAACATTCCTCTTGGCACATAAATTGCCTAGAAATGTTGGCGGTGTTCCGGGCTCTGAGGAGCTTTTTGCCAGACCTCCATGGTCGCCATGTCCTAGTAAGATCCGACAATATGTCGGTGGTATCTTACTTAAATCATCAGGGGGGTCTGAGGTCGCGCCCTCTGTGCAGACTGGCGCATCAGATCCTCCTGTGGTCCCAGCAGAGACTGTCGTCTCTCAGGGCGATGTATGTCCCGGGGGACCAGAACCAGGGAGCAGACATGCTGTCGAGGCAGGGGCTGAGGCCCGGGGATTGGAGACTCCAGCCCGAGGTGGTGGAGTTAATATGCGAGAGGTTTGGCCCAGTGGAAGTGGACCTATTTGCGTCTCGAGAGACGACACACTGTCCACTGTGGTTCTCCCTCGCACATCCAGCCCCGCTGGGGTTGGATGCCATTGTGCAGACGTGGCCGAGGCTGCGTCTGTACGCCTTTCCCCCAATCGCTCTGCTCCCAGCAGTTCTGGAGAGGGTCCGTCAGGACGGAGTCAGCCTACTATTAGTAGCCCCGTTTTGGCCGGCCCGAGTATGGTTCTCGGACATCATCTTGCTTCTGGCAGGCCCGCCATGGCAGATCCCTCTGAGGAGGGACCTGTTGTCTCAGGCGGGGGGCTCAGTTCTCCACCCTCGGCCCGAGCTGTGGAAACTGTGGGTCTGGCCCCTGAGGGGGCACAGTACCTAGAAGCCGGCCTGTCAGCAGAGGTGGTTGAAACTATACTCACTTCCAGAGCTCCCTCCACGAGGAAGTTATACGGCCTTAAGTGGAATGTATTTTCCATTTGGTGCAGAGAGCGTGATTTGGACCCAGTTAACTGCCCAGTGGCTTCTGTACTGGAGTTTCTCCAAGACCGCTTTTCTGCCGGGCTTACCCCGTCCACACTCAAGGTTTATGTGGCTGCCATTGCGGCTTTCCACGCTCTTCTGAGTGATGGTCCTCTGGGGAGGCATCACCTGGTCGTACGTTTCCTCCGTGGAGCCTGGAGGATGAGACCTGCGACTCGCACCAGGGTTCCCTCTTGGGACCTGGCAGTGGTGCCCGAAGGGCTGGCCGAGGCCCCTTTCGAACCATTGGAGTCGGCTGAGGCCAAGAACCTTTCATTTAAGGTGGTCTTTTTGTTGGCTATTACTTCTCTGAGGAGGGTAGGAGATCTCCAGGCGCTCTCTATTTCCAATGAGTGCTTGGAGTTTGCTCCCGGCAACATTAAGGCCATCCTTCACCCCAGGCCTGGCTATTTGCCCAAGGTGCCATCTAATGTGGCACGGCCTTTGGTTCTGCAGGGATTTCATCCTCCGCCTCATGTGACGGCGGATGAGGAGAGACTTCATCTGCTCTGCCCTGTCAGAGCACTTCAGTATTACATCCAGAAGTCCTCCTCATGGCGGAAGTCGGACCAGTTGCTGGTGTGTTTTGGGTCTCCCAAGAAGGGGCTTCCCGCCTCTAAGCAGACCATCAGCAACTGGATCGTTCAGACTATTTCCCTGGCCTATCAGGTGCGCAATTTGCCTTCACCTATGGCCGTGAGGGCTCACTCCACCAGAGGCATGGCGTCCTCTAGAGCCCTCCTTTCAGGGGTTTCCATACATGACATATGTGAGGCGGCTGGCTGGGCCACTCCGCACACATTCATGAGGTTTTACAGTCTGTACCTTCCCTCTACACCCGGTGTACGAGTGCTTTTGTCCTAAGTTGTGCCTGAAGACAGCTTCCCACTAGGATGAGCGGGGTTCGTTGTGGCATAGTGGGTATCTCGTTCCCCTAGTGTCGTCACCGACGCAGTTCGAGTTCCCTCGAAAGGGAACGTCTCGGGTTACGTATGTAACCCTTGTTCCCTGAGAAAGGGAACGAGACACTGCGTCGGTTCGCCACACCTCACCCTGCTTGGAGCACTTGCTTCATAGCAAAAGCTGACATTTTCTGTGTGCCGGCGTGCTTTTGTACACATCCGCTTATGCCGTCACACGCTACGTCATCACGCAACGCCAATAGGATTGGATTCGGTTTCATTCATAAATTCAGACGTGCTACGCTGAAGGGCGTTCCCCTAGTGTCGTCACCGACGCAGTGTCTCGTTCCCTTTCTCAGGGAACAAGGGTTACATACGTAACCCGAGACGTTTTTTCAATAACCATGCATAAACAATATTCTCTCAAAAATACAAACATGTACATACATCTTGCTAACATATTATGGTAGCCCTGTTTGTGCTATATAGAGTGAATTTACACCTTTGCCATTAACATGTTTATAAATAACTGAAAAAAGCACAAATGTTAGAGCATGTCAGAACACCTCCAGGACCCCAAAAACACATAGGACCCCAGAGGGTTAAGCTTGTTGCGTATTTCATTAGCATTGTGTTGGGCGATGGGGGCAGGGAATGACCGAAAAAGTTTGAGAACCACTGGTCTATACTAAAGGTGTATGTGGCGGCCATAGCGGCTTAACATGTCCCCTTGGGTGGATTATCTGTGGGGAGAGACCCTTTGATAACACGTTTTCTTCATGGTACTTTGAGGCCGAGGCCTCCAGTTCACACCAGAGTTCCAGCTTGGGACTTGGTGCTGGTCTTAGAAGGTTTATCTGCGGCTCCCTTCGTGCCTCTTGACTCTGTCTCAGTGAAGTTTCTGACCCTAAAGACTGTGTTTCTTATGGCAATTTCTTCACTAAAGAGAGTAGGAGATCTTCAGGCCCTGTTGATATCCCAAGCAGGGCTATGTTCCGAATGTTCCGACCAACGTACCGCGGCCTATCGTTCTGCAGGCATTCTGTCCTCCTCCTTTCAAGGATCAATATCAGGAAAAGCTGAACCTTATTTGTCCAGTTAGTGCACTGGATACTTATGTCCACAGAGCTGCCCTGTGGAGGAAATCTGATCAGCAGTTTGTCTGTTTTGGGTCACCAAAGAAAGGGCTCCCTGCATCTAAACAGGCTGTTAGCAAGTGGATAGTTGAGGTAGTCTTATTCCACTAAGAGTATAGCGGCCTCCAAGGCCTTAATTTCTTGGGTTTCCTTATAAGAAGTTTTTGATGCGGCAGGCTGGTCATCACCGCTCACTTTTGTCAGGTTTTATGACTTGGACGTGGGTGCCCCTGGATCACGAGTGCTTATGTCATAGCTGCTCCCTCATAGTATTCACACGACAGGTACTTGTGCGTAATGCGTTTGTGTGTATTGCATTTGGGCACATTGTCGTACCCAAAACATAATTTAACGCAGAGTAAGTTCCTTCAAAAGGGAACATCTCAGGTTAAAACTGTAACCATAGTTCTACCAGAAAGACTCTGGAGAATAAATACTGTAACATTTATACATTTATTGACAGCCCAGCAAGCAATATTATGATATAAAGTTCTTTGGCATAGGCCCCATCCATAGTTCGCAATCCGATGGTTCGGATTATGCATTTCCTGGATTATGCATTTCCTGTCTGAAGACGAAGGCAGGGGCACAGCCAGCCCCCTGGGACGTATAGGAAGGGACCATCCTGGTGGTGGTGGGGAGGATGGAGGGGAAGGAACCATCTTGGTGGTGGTGGTGGGGAGGATGGAGGTGAATGGAAGCATCAGCATCTGCAAATTCAGACATGTGTAAGTACCGAACTTTCAAACTACGAGTATTAGAATACGATTGGATAGATGAGAAGGTAATAAGTGACGTAGCAATTGAGTCTTCCCGGCAGAACTTAAGCTAAAGTTTCCATTTCTACCAGAAAGACTTGGGAGAATAAATACTGTAACTATTATACGTTTATTGACAGCCCAGCAAGCAATACTATGATATAAAGGTCTTTGTCCATAGCTCACAATCCGAAGGTCCGGACTCTGCATTTCCTGCCTGAAGACGAAGGCAGGGGCGCAACCGACCCCCAAAAATAGGTGCAAGAATAATGACACCGGGACGGAGCCCACCCCAAAGAACGGTAAGAAAAGTATACCCACCAATTGTGAATCCTGTAGTTCCTAAACATAGAAAGAAAAAAAGAGTTAGCATTATAGCATGAACATAGAACGTGGAATGGCTCATAGGCCAATAGCTAATTAGTAAAGAGGGCCACTTCATCATTGTGAGAAGCAGTGAACCTGCAAGTTACTATATGAAGAAGTGTATTATGCATTTATGCATTTTTTTTATATTCCTGCTGCTCTATTTACATTTGAGCATTTATCCATTGCTGACACTTTCCTCCAAAGCAACTAATATTACATTTCAAGATCCACTTTACGTCTTATCATTTCTTGCTCCCAGGAAAATTAACCCATGACCTTAGTGTTATAATTTCCAACGCTGTACTGTTTGAGCTACAGGAAACACGTTTGAAGGGAAGCAAGGCGCTGGGGAATAGTGAAGCTAAACTGAGAATGAGGCTAGCATAGCTACATAGAGACAGGCCATTGGAAGCACAAGCCGTGATAGACCACACAGAGCAAGGCCACGATGGACCACACAGAGCAAGGCCACTATGGAGCACATGGAACAAGGCCGTAACAGACCATACATAGGCAAGGCCGCGATGGACCACACAGAGCCAGGCCAATATAGATCACACAGAGACAAGGCCGTAATAGACCGCACAGAGCCAGGCCAACTTGGGCCACACAGAACCAGGCCACTATAGACCACACGTAACAAGGCCGTAACAGACCACACAGAGACAAGGCCGCGATGGACCACACAGAGCCAGGCCAATATGGACCACACAGAGACAAGGCCATGATAGACCGCACAGAACCACCTTGGGCCAGGCCATATTGGACACACAGAGCAGTGCCACGCTGGGCCACACGCCCTTGCTAGACCACAGAGACAAGGCCGCAAACAGCCACACGGCCTTGCTAGACCACAGAGATAAGACCGGCAATCCGCCACAACGGCCTCTAATGCCAAACAGAAGACGAGGTAGACTGGACAAGGCCTTAAGGCCACACGAAAACAAGGCCACAAGGAACACGAGACCACATGGCCATTTTTTTGCCGCTTGGCCACACAGACAATAGCCACTAGGCCACATAGAACCAATGCCGCTAAGGGCCACGAGACCACTGGCCATTTTTTACATACAGGACAAGGCAACGATATGCCACAAGGCCACTATAGGCCATATGGAACAAGCCACACAGAACAACGGCCACTAGGCCACATAGAGCCAATGCCACTAAGGGCCACGAGACAACTAGCCATTTTTTACATATAGACAAGGCAACGATATGCCACAAGGCCTCGAAGACCCACACAAAGACAAGGCCCAGCTGAGCCACAAGGCTATTAATGCCACACAGAAACAAAAACACTCATAGACGAGGCCACTATGCCATACAAAACCTAAGCCCCGAAGGACCATACTACCAGCGATAGGCACAAATGACAAGGCAACGATATGCCACAAGGCCATGGGAGACCACACAAAATCCATGCCCCAGAGGGCCACACTGCTGCGAAGGCACAAAGGACAAGGCAAAAAATATGCCACAAGGCCACTAAGGACACACTAATACAAGTTGAACAGAGACCAGGGGTGTGAAGTAGGAATTACAAATACTCACGTTACTGTAATTAAGTCGTTTTTTTTCAGAAATTGTACTTTTTTGAGTAGTTTAAAAAATGGGTAATTTTACTTTTACTTGAGTACATTTTAAGTGATGTATCGGTACTTTTTAACCGCTATTTTCCTTCAGTTTGTGGTAGTTACTCGTAACATGCTTGTTTTAATTTAATTTTATTTTTATCCATCGACGTGATTGGATCGAGTAATCGGTCTCGTGACTGTCATCAAATCAAATTAAGCGTAGAAAACTTTAACCGCCTATTCCTGCTGTTACTCGTGACTTCTGTGGAAGTGCATTCTTCACGCATCAATTCAATCCAGATATCAGCGTCTTCCTCTAAAATGCTAAAGGTACATTTCACATTTCTGCTTAATATGAATTTTATATATGCTGGCCTGTCTACAGGGCCTAACATTTGGTCTTAGGTTCGGGGTATTGCGTGACGAGTTCATAATGCGGTGAATTCCTGCTCCCATTTAATTCACAATTAGATTATAGAGAGACGCGCGGAGCCCGATCTCATGAAAGTGATTATCAATACAACGAATGTTATTTCTCGTGCCATTTATACGCCTAAAAGAGTTTTTGTGGTATAGATACGCACTGTCATGAGACTGTGTTGGACGCGCGTCACGATCTGTGCACTGTGTCTCGCGCTTGCCATGCCGCCAGATTCAGAATCAGTGCACTCTATGAACCATGTCATTAACTTGAACTGCATTTCTGTCAGTGCATGACTACAGCTCGTTAATAAACAACGTTTTTTGATTGATGCATTATACAGTCCGTCAAAGAGACATGCGTTTGTGTGTGTGTGTGTGTGTGTGTGTGTGTGTGTGTGTGTGTGTGTGTGTGTGTGTGTGTGTGTGTGTGTGTATGTTTGTTTGTTTGTTTCTTTTGTAAAAGTTTCCTGGATATAACTTTCCTATTTAATGCACAATTTTTCTTACAAATTATATTATCAGCATTACAATGTGAGTAAATGTAGCCGTGTAAAATGTATGGGATGATGCCACCCTTCTAGAACAATGTGCATTTACGTTTAAATTGTGACATATTTAATAGCATGGAACTAAAGTGTGTAATTAGTGTTAGCTCACTATCTTAGCCTTTTTCAGTGCATTAGGTGAGGTAATCTGATGATATTAGTGATTCTCATTTATCAAAACACTAACATTGGTACCGTTTTGGAGCGAAATTGGGTATTTTTTAATCTCTCTATTTAACCCATCTCATGGTGTGTGCTGCTGAACTATCATACAAGTTTCTAAAGGTTTTTGAATTCTTTGCACAGTTATGAATATTGATATTTTATGTGCAACAATAGCATGCTCAGGCCCAGTGGCCTTTCGCATAATTTTAAATGCTTTTTTCCCCCAAATAATATGATTTAAATGGTGATGAGTGTACTGATTTTATGCATTTTAAAAAGATGGATGATAGATATTCTTCAATCTTTCTGACAAAGAACAAAATATAATGTTACAGTATGTGCAATTTTTTTTTAATTTATAAATTGTTGTGCACAGTGTTTATTATAAGGGGTAGAATCCACAGCTCAGTACTCACTACTCATGAGTACTTTTAAATAAGTTACTTTTTTACTCTTACTAAAGTAGTTTTTTGGACAAGTACTTTTTTACTCTATACGCACTACATTTTTTTTAATGTAATGGTACTTTTACTTGAGTATGTTTTTTCAGTACTCTTTCCACCACTGACAGAGACAACAGCCACTAAGCCACACTGAAGCGAGCCACTAAGGGCCACGAGACCACTGGCCATTTTTTACATACAGGACAAGTCAACATTGTGCCACAAGGCCCTGAGACCCACACAGAGACAAGGACTGCTGGGCCACAAGGCTGCTAATGCCACACGGATACAAGGCCAAAGAGACACAGCCACTAGGCCACACAGAACCAATGCCATAACTGGCCACAAGGCCACATTAGGCTACACGGTCACAGTAGACCACACTGAACATATATCATATATCATACTAAATTATTTTTATTCATTTTTTCCAAGACCATAAAGGCCACATGGGACAAGACCACAACGGCTACTACTGCCACATAGATACAAGGCCACACTGGGACAAGGTGACGATGACTCACACACATAGACGATGACTCATTGGCCATAGGTATTTACCTGAACTGTTACTGGAGAGCTTGCTGAGCTTCGAGGATGATTTTGAATCGGGTCTTATATATGACTCAGATGCAGGGGAAGACCATCTGCCCAGGATCTTGATAGCTGAAGTAGAAATGCCGTGTTCAGCTGCTGTAGTGGCTGGCCCGATCCTGAAGGAATGACCAGTATACTGGGAGGGAGATAAACTGCAGCTTTTGAGGACAGAAACTAGATGAGTCCTGAACCAGGCTTTAGAGAGGGGTGCTCCGTTAGTTAGGATACATAGAGGGGAGTTTTTAGAAATGTAATCATAGATGAGATCGGACAGAATTTATTACTAATTTTTGAAATTGTTGATGTGATACCAGAGCCTTGAAAGTCATTCAAGAAAGAGAGTAAAGAAATTAGGTGAGAAACTTAAATCAGAAAAAGACCATGGGGAGTGTTTAGCTCCTGAAGTGAATTCCCCTGGATTCATGAGCCATGAACGCTGTAAAAAAAAACACGGCTACAATCTGAATTTGACAATGGGAAAAGAAGAGACCATTGCGGACGGGAGGTAATAAATAGGCTGGTTGAATGGATTTTGATTTTCTAACTTACTTAGTGTGTAATGTTGCAGTTTAAGCATAAACAACATCTTCAAAGTTACAATGCTCAAAGTTCAAGCAATGGGAGAATTTCATTTAAGAAATTGCTTTTTAAGGACTACAACAACGCTGAGATGAACTACACAACATTCCTCCCGGGTTAGTGGCATCACAAACCCTACATTTACATAAATCCTGCCCACGGAACATGATTTATAGAATATCAAGACAGAATAAGCTAATCAGTGACTAGGAGATAACTACACATAAGCTACATAATTCATAAACTAACCATTTGGAACTTTGCAGCCCAACAGCAGCCCGACTGCATCCAAAGTGACAGACAAAAACTATATGCTTTACTCACCCTCAAAATGACAATTTCAGCATACTATGCAGAAATATATGTGGGGCATTCCGGGCCAAACCCCGCACACACACCCTGGGGACACTGGAGACCCACCACACATCCTGCGAAAAGGGCACATTAATACACATTTTTTATCTTTGTAATACAATGTGATTGGTGCCTCCCATGCCTTGATCATTGTAGCCAATCATAGACATATCCGATGAGGAGCTCATGAACACAATGGCCAATCAGAGGTGTTTATGATTCTGCTCAACAGCGCACAAAGCGTCACATTTTTTAAATGTCAGTACCGACTGTGAAGATGATGCTTAACTAGAAGTCTTCTAAGGACCCCCAAGCTTGTGCCAGGCTGCGGCCTTGTCTTTCCATTCACCGAAGATCCTCTGACTCCTACTGGTTCTCTCTCATCAAGACAACATCAGCAAAGATCAACTGGAGCCCTCAACAAACTGCATCAGGACAGTTGAATTCAAATGGGTGAGACATGCAACTGTCAAACTTAGTCTCATTATTTGATACATTATGTATCCTTACCCATTTTAAAGAAGGGCGTGTTAGAACTAAACTGATGGTTTGCTCAAGGCTGCTGATCTGCTGAATTTCAAGCAATGCTATAACTTCTTGCTTTCCTGTATTCTGCTTCAGCTCTCTTTCCCTTGGTAAACTGTATGCATTTATGTATGTGTATGTTAGAGTAGTTTAAGTGTTAGGTCTAGTAAACAAAGTCTTGTTCATGTCACACGTAAAGTTGTCCATGTTTCATGCTCACATACTGGAGTCCCCAATCGTGCAGATTTTGACTACTTGCTCTGAGAAGTACTGTCCAGTAAGAAAGACATTTCCCATACAATGTACATTTCTTAGACAACAAGAATAAATAAACAATTAACCCTCTGTGTTCACGGGACAAACAGGTTAATTGAGTGTAATTTTATTTTTACTACATTAAGTTAATTCTATTAACAGATCCAAATATTCATAATTGTATTTATTTTAAGCTAATTTGCTACAGAGCAAAATAGTCACATATATTGGTTGTAGACACGATGTAGAAGTATGCAGTTGAACAATGTTTGATTAGAAGTCCATCAAGAATTGTTTTGGTATGATTTTATGTATTTTGATATGTAAAGTCTTGGTCTCTATGGTTTTAAGAGATTTCAACCCTGGGGTCGTTCAGAGGTCCTTAAGAAGCAGCTGGTCTGTTTTAGATCTTTGTCTTGGGATCAAACAACTTCTGCAGTTATCTTGGTCGGCCTAGAGCTGTGCCATCTCTGAACCAATCCGTCTTTTCCAAACTACCTAACGTTGACAACGTTCCTCCTTTAGCAAGGCTCATCTCTTTGAAGCTTGCATGGCCATAAAGTACTTGTCTGTATACACAATACCATCCCGAAACAATAGATGACGGACTTATAATCAAACATCATTCAACTACAACCAAAATAAGTGACTTATGCTTTGTAGCAAATGCTCCAGAAGATTATTGGTCTATAGGCAATACTGGTTGAAACTCTTCACATCCTGATAGAAATCAATATTATAAGAGTTCTAAATATTAAAATGAACGTACCTTCTGTAAAGGTCTTAGGACCAAAAAAAAAAAAGTTTGTCCAATCATTGCATTCGGATTCAGACTTGGATTTATGCGTTTCCACGTCAGCACCATTAACGCCGAAATAAATCTGCATTAGTCAGATGGTACAACTAAAGCACTGTAAGAGGTTTCAGTTCATTATATCTGTAATGTTATACGTTTTGAGACATGAGGCGATTTAACAGTCTTTCGTCTCGTGACACTTTGCAGACTCTGCTTTATGCGTTTTGAAGAGGCATGGCTTTGGAGGGTGGGATCTCATGCGTTCAAAGCTAGCCTACTATTGCTAGCCTCTCTGAAACTGTTTTGCATGTGTTTGGGTCTTGGGGAGGGCAACTTGTACAATCCTAAAGCACAAATTCCAATGAGCCATTATGTGAGAGAACAGCCTAACTAACACTGGCATACTAAAAATACTAACTTATATTTGTTATAAGCAATATTTGAGTGAAAAATGATTTTAATCCTTTAGCCATCATTTTGTTGTCTATTAGACACATGTAGTCGTTCAATAGTCGTCTAATTGATGACTAGTCTATTCTTGAGGTCTGGTTAGACGTCTATTAGATTTTCACTGACAGCTCAAATTCAGCCTTATTTTAGACGTCTGGGCTGTTTTGAGGGCTATTAGACGTCTTTTAGACGTAAAATTGCTAGCAGGATAGTGTTCTTGATCTCATCAAAGTTTACACCGGAGCTTACCGACTCTGAAACAAGACCAAATATTAGCATGTAACATTTTGAACATTTCGTTTTTTATGCATCTTTGATCTTGTTTGGATCTCTTCTGAAACACTGTTTTACTGAAATTGTTTACCATTGTTTAACATCACCATTCTCAATCTATTGCAGTGTGTCTATTTTCCTTACCCTTTGAAAAACAATCTTTGAAAACAACTATGTTTTCTTAGAAAGTCATAAGCGGTAGAAATGTCTTGCGTATGTCTCTCTCACACCTATCGCAGGGGTTTCCTGCATCACCTACTCTACAGCAAAAGAAAACATTTACAAGAGTTCTGAAATGTGCGTTAAATTGAAATCTAAAGTGACCCTCAAAATCTGTGTATGCAACACAACACAGTGCATCCGTGTACGATGATTTATCTGAAAATTACTTTTGTCACTTTGTTTGAAGAAAAAAACTTAAATCAACTGGTGTTTAATAACTATTGAAGTTATTAAACAACACTGAATTCGGTAATGACGTGTTTTATGTGATATTTATATCATGTTTTAAATTTAACAATACATTTGAATGCGCTAAAGGTCTATAACTGAACTTTAACATCTTAATATTTGGTAAAAGTTATCTTATAAGGCCTACACAAAATGAAATACGTCCTATCTACTTTCTAAATGCTTGTTACACCTCGTATTACGAACAATCCACCATGCATATGTTTTCGACCTTGTAATGTTTAATCAAAATTTTGTATTTGGAGTGAAAATAATAAACTTCTCTCAGGGATCATGCACATTGTGTATGTCACTAAACAACAGTTACACCCACTGTTTACGACGTCATGACGGCTAGACCCCCTATACACCCCCCTCCAGCAGCGTTGTATACCCGACCTGATGATCTCACAGAGATACACAGAGCTGATGACCTCCTGACAGAGCTGACCTAACAGGACAGTACAAGTTCCAGTGTGGACATCTGCACTACTACAACATCTCAGCGATCAAAGGTTGAAGGAATATTGTCTGATTGTTACATGGACAACTAAAGAACGCTTCAACATTCTTGTATAACTGACCATGACACGAATTGTGCTTCTTCGACTAACATCACTATGGAGGATCTGACCCATAACCCCAAACTCCAGAGACTTGGACAATTGTGCTGCAAGGACTCAATCACATGACATTTGTTGTGGCTAATTGCTGGTCTCTGGTTCTGATCAGTAGATTTTCAGAGTCTAGTAGGAATTAGTCTTCAAAAAGTTTTCAGAGTCGAAGTTCCAGGTCTCAGAAGAAGAACTTTATTGAGCAATTCAACAAAGTGAGATGGTCAGCTGAGTAATCTGATCTTACAGTGGTTGAAACACAGATTTTATACATCTTACTTATCGCCAGTGTCCAATTAGTGTTTGTACCGTTATCTCTTACACTTCGCTCCTCCTGGTATCACGCCACAATTAAGATCACATGCTCCGAGGCCTTATTTCTATTGGTGGCCGGAGTATCACATGTATAGTTTTTTTTTAAAAATTACATCATATATGTTTTTTAGTACTGTCCTGTACCTTGCACCAACGTCATCTATGCATTACATCTATGGGTTTTTAGGTACTTTTCCAACTCTACATTGCCCTATGGCCTACTTTTGCTTAGCATTACAGCATTCAGACTTGAGCATCAGATAGAGGAGGGGTAGCAGAATTCTCCAACACATCCCCCCTTTGGGACTAACTCTAGTCCCACCTTCAATTTTCCCAGGATGTATCTCCATGAGCAGGTCTCTTTCTTATCCAACCAATATGATCAATTTAGACCATCCAGTCATTCTACCAATAGAACTATTATCACAGAGGTACACCCTGGAGGAAGAGTCAGACCAAACATCTCCACCCCCATTTGTCTGGAGTGGAGTAAAAGATCTCACCTTCCTGTCAAACCATCATTCTTATATGGACAGAGCAGCTTCAAACATTCAGTGTATTCACCATAAAGTGTATATTCTCGAAGTTACAATTGTCCCACGATGCCAGAGGAACCATGCAGGCGCTTCCTGGTGGCCTGTGGCACTATCTGGGTTGCTCCACCGTTGCCAGAGGTGCCCTGGCAGTGCCTAGAGCGCTATCTGGTGTTGGAGCAGACAGCGGGTTTTTAAACCACCAGTTTAGTCTGCCCTTTGTTGAAACAACAGTAGATGACCGCGCTTGCAAATAATTCCTCTTTTACATCTTATATACAACAGTTCCAGTAGTCTAAATGCACACAATGTCAAGACTTCTACGTTTGTTACTGTAATATGCCCATATATGTAAAAAGGTGGATAAAGTGATTTAAGAATAACAAAAACACTCTCATTTCTTTTGCATGCAATTACATCATCTCATATCACGGGTAATGTTCTGTTTTAAACCTTCTATTTCCCTTCAGTCTTGCATTAAAAATTTGTGACAGCAGTGTGATTATATAAAAACATACCTTAACATGATTATAAGTATAGAATATACAGGACGGGGGCCCTTAAAATAAATGCATAACTGCCCATCTTACTAACTCCCTACTCTACCCATGCATGTTCTAATAAGCTTCCTATTTTTACCCCCAAAAAGAAAGACAGAGTTTTCTAACTCCCTCTCTTGTCAAAAACAAAGTCAAAAACCTTATAACAAAATTAACAGGTACCCCCAGTCCTTTAACCTTTTTTCATTAGAACTCATCTAACTCATCCAGGCCTGGTCCAATAGGATAGACTCCTGAGTTGCATCCAATGTCAACTCTGTCTCTGTTAACCGACACATTGATCATCTGCTTGGCTCGGGTCATTGACTGAGCAGCTGCAGTGGCCAACATGGATCTGAGAAAAGGTATAACCCAACAGAACAGCAGAAGAGCAACAACAACAACCACAGCTATTATTATCCCCACCTTAATCAGCCACTCTTTCCAGGCTCCAAACAAAGAATCAAACCAGTATCCAATATTTCTGTCCCTTCCCGCATTTTCAGCAGCCTCTTGTCTTAGCCGCTTCAGTTTCTTCATAGCCCTAGTGAAAGTTCCATCGGGGGCTCTGTTATTAGGAATAAAGGTGCAGCAGTCAGTCCCAAACATTACACATACTCCTCCTTTATCTGCCAATAACCAATTCAGGGCTTGTCTATTTTGCCATGTCATTTTGCTGGTGGCTTTTAATTGTTGGCCTAGCGCCTCAAGTGCATCATCTGTATAATTAATAAATCTTTGCTGATTGTAGTATATGTAATTTATCTATTCAGTATTCTTATTAACAGGTACCCATAGAAGAAATGATTCAAACCCTGACTTTATTTCATCTCTAGCCTTAAATTCATGTGGTATCCCTCTAGGCTGTCCAATTGCATCAATTTTAACATTGGGATCTGGGGTATAAGCTCTCCTAGCTCTATGTTTATGTCTACTCAACTTTTCTATCATTTCTTCCTCATTGAGATCCCAGTTTACAATTCCTATTCCTTGAGCTAGCCTCACCCTGGCACAGAGTCCTTTCCAATCAACTAGGGTGGCTCTTAATCGTTTACCCCCACATAGCCAAAAGAAGTCAGCTACTGCTTCAGTTTGATTTTAAAGTGGTCCAATCAGGGGAAAGGATAAGGTAGCATTCTCACAGTTTTCATGAGCACCTGTTACTGTCATGTTTTTATTTATTGTTGCTGTGGCATATATTGAGCTAGAGGATTTATATACGTTCGTCTCGTTGTACATCTCATAATCCAGGTGCCAAATTATAGCACATTTACCTTGAAAGGTTCCTACATTTCGATAGTCCATAGTTTTGTTAAAACATTCATACTCCAACGTTTTATCCAGTATGTAATTTTGGTCTCCTTATTGGCTTTATCTATTCTCACTTCAAGCTCCTTGTATGCACTTCCCCAACCCTCCTGGTTATAAAATCTTTGATAATAGTGGTTCCCTAACATGGCCAGGCATTCAGCTGGACAGTATGGAATTACATGTCCAGTTCTGTTACAATATTGTGAATTAAATCTGGCACACTGCAATGTAGTCATACTAGGCATACTTAACTTCTTCAAAGGTGAGGGTGAGCATAATACACATGTGCCTTGCTTTACCTGTCTTACAGTATACACTGCCCATTTATGCCATTCATTATGATAGGCATCATCCAACAGCTTTTCTTTTTGCAGTTCTACTTCCAAATCATGTTCAGTTTGGGTATAATCTTCATGAATAGTCATAGCTTTCTGCAGGGATCTTTTTACATTATGTCTGCGTGCTTTGTTACCTTGTGTTGGTTGAGTCAGGTTAGGGTGACTCATCCCACTCAAAGCTTGAGAGCTCTGGTAATTCAGTGTCTGGGGGATCAATTTCTGGGAGGTCAATGTCTGGGAAGTCATTTTCTGGGAGGTCAATTCCTGGGATGCCAATGTCTTGGAGGTTGAGTGTGACAAAGTTGTATGGTTCATCAGCAGAGGGTCCTTCTCCAGGAGATTGTTCGCCTGGAGGCATTGTGTCTGGGGAAGCTGCTGCATGAGGTGTATCAGCAGAAAGACCAATACTAGGAGCTCTCTCACCTTCAGGCTCCAGGTCCTCTGAAGGCTGTCCATCATCCCGCTCCAGCATTTCATCTCTTGGCTCAGCGTGTTCAGTCTCCCTAGAATGAGGTTCATCAATGTTAATATCTTCGCTTTCAGTTCCCTGCTCTTCTGGGGCATCTTGCGCTATCTCCTCTTGACTCCCTTCTGGACTATCTATTTCCTCCTCTTGCCTTCTAGGTCTCAGTCTTGGGACTCGGGTGCAATGATTCAAATGATACCAGGTTGTGCTGCCCTCTACCTGTACTGCTGTGGGGGTTGCTCTTACTACAGTATAAGGTCCTTCTCTTCGTGGCTCATTCCACCTTCTCCTAAAGACTCTTAGGTATACCTGGTCTCCAGGTACCACCAGACAGGGAACTTCTTCCTCTTCTCTGGGTCCCCTGTTTTGTTCCTGTGAATGAATAGCTTCATGTATAGCAGTCAATTGTCTCATATATGTCCTTAATTCCAATTGTAACTGTTCTAACGGTGGCCCGTCATAAGTTCCTCTCAAATGAGGCACAGGCATTGGTCTCCCAGTCAACATTTCATGGGGGGTCAGATTAGTGATCCTGTTGGTTTGCATTCGATAGCTCATCAGTGCGAGCGGCAACACATCTACCCAATTAAGCTTAGTGTCCGCACAAATTATGTTGATTTTGGCCTTAATAGTCCCATTGACCCGCTCCACGAGACCCTGTGACTCTGGATGGTAGACACACCCCAGTATCTGCTTGATCCTCAACTGTTGTATTACTGCCTTTACCGTTCTTTGAATAAAAGCAGATCCATTGTCTGAACTGATCTGGGATGGGATACCAAATCTTGGTATGACCTCTCTCGTCAGAATTTTTATCACTGTCTGTGCTCCTTGCTCTGCTGATGGTTCTGCTTCCACCCATCTACTGAATCTGTCTATAATGACCAACATGTACCTTTTTCCTCTTACTGCTTTTATCATGTCCACATAGTCCATCACATCATGCTTAAAGGGCCCTTCTGGAACTGGAATAGAGCCTATTGGAGTTGTTGTTCCTTTTCTTACATTGTTCTGTGCGCAAATTTCACATTCACTCAGAAATTCATCTACCCTTGTTTGTAAATATGGGGACCAGAATCCTTGTCTTTTTATCTTTCTCATAATCTCCCCCCTTCCACAGTGATCAAAACTGTGGGCGTCAGGTATAAGAATATTAAGCAATGGGGTGGGGGCTATCATAAAACCTTCATGAGACCTCCAGATATTATTAGCATCTCTAGTCGCCCCCCTTTGTTGCCATAAGTGTATTTCAGGTGGTGTAGCTCTGGACTGCATTTGAGCAATACTTTCTATAGTAGGGAGGGGCTGGATCAAAACGGATGGTGCCATAACAGCAGATTGACACCCAGAAGCCAATTTTGCTTGGCTATCTGGGGCGTTATTGCCTTTGATAACAAAATCATTTCCTTTCTTGTGAGCCTGGCATTTGACGATGGCCAATTTGGCTGGAAACATCATAGCATTAATAAAAAAATAATCCACGTCTGCATCAACAATTGGTGTTGATTCCAAATCTGGTCTCAGACGAGTGAATGCTAGAGAGGCAGCAACACATTCATGAGGTGTTTCTTCCCCCTCTAGTGGGACAAAGTTAGCTGGGTTTGTTGTGGTACATCTCTTGATTGTTATATCAGGATAAGTCAACAATGTGGAGTACGCCAAACATCTGGCCTGTGTCAAAACAAAACGTCCCTGTTCCAATAACTCAGCAATTTTATGATGGGTATAAATGATGACTGGATAGCCCATAGTAACAGCAGAGGCTTTCTCATAAGCAAAGTATACTGCAGCTAGACCTTGTTGATAACATGGTGGGTAGCCTTGGGCTACACTGTCCAATTTGGTGCTATAATAGGCAATGGGTTGCTTCTTCCGCCCACTGCATGTCTTCTGCATCAGGACAGCAGAAGCAAATCCCTCTTTTCTGTCTGCTACATACAAATGGAAAGTTCTATCATAGTTTGGAATCGTTAATAGTGGGGCCTGTTTGTAATTCTTTTTTGAGTGAGCTGAATGCTATCAGTGCATCAGGATCCCATTTCAATGGTGCTCTAAGATTTTGGTGACCAGCCTTTCTCATAATGGTCCGTAATGGAGCTGTTTTGATCGCATAATCCTCTATCCAATCAGCACTAAAACCAGTCATTCCCAAAAATGTCATCATTTGACCCACAGTTTGCGGTTGGGGTGCTTTACTAATTCTCTTTTGAGGCTTTATGGCCACCTTCTGCTAATTTGGTTAATACTTTAATGGAGTCCTGATGGCACTGTTCCAGCGTTGTTGAACAGATCAACAAATCATCCACATACTGTATTAATGTACTATCCAGTCTTACGTCTTCTAGATCAAGTTTTAAAACTTGGTTAAACACACGAGGTGAGTGTTTAAATCCTTGGGGCATTCTTTTGTATGTGTATTGTTTACCTTGGTAAGTGAAGGAAAAAAGGTTTCTGCTTTCTTCTGCTAGAGGAATGCTGAAAAATGCAGAGCACAAATCAATCACAGTAAAATAGTTAGCAGCAGGTGGAACATTCGTCAAAAGCGTATGTGGGTTTGGCACCTCAGCTGGCCAGTCTTCCACTACTTCATTCACTGCCCTTAGGTCATGCACTAGTCTCCACTTAGATTTATTGGCCTTCTCAACTGGTAGAATTGGAGTATTGCAATAGCTAGGGGTCTCAATCAGTACTCCTGCCTCTATTAATCCCTCAATTATTTTTCTTATGCCTTCTATTGCTTCGCGTTTCAATGGGTATTGCTGTTTCCTAGGCAGCTGGACTCCTGGTTTAACAGCAATTCTCACAGGGTTTGCTGACTTGACTAGTCCTACATCTGTGTCATGCTTAGACCATAACTGTAGGGGCACCCTTTCTTCCATTTCTGTCATTAGTTCCTTCATTTTAGAGATTGGGTCATGCTGCTGTTCTGTTTCTACAACCAATTTTGGGGTTCCTATCATATCAGTTACACATAGGATCTTTAGGTGTGTTTTATCTGGTGTTTGTAAAATAAAGGGGTTTTCAGTGGCTTCCCACCGTTTTTCCTTAGCTTTTAACATCATTGGACCTAGATCTTTTGCCCGACATCCTTCATTCACGCACAACGTTACGTGTGGGACCGAATTATCAACCCTAAACCATGTTCTGGTGAAGTCATTGTCTTCAATTTGCAGTGCTGCCCCTGTTGGTCCTATAATTATGCAGATAGGAGTTTTACTTACTCAAACATGTTCTGAGGTCAGAAAGGAAAATGATTGGTTTACAGATTCAACCAATGAAAATGAAGCAAAGGCGGGCTCAAGACGTTTGATTGCACAGAGGGAATCAGTCGGGACTCCGTTGGAATAACGTACTGCCAAGTGGGAGAACGCATTTTTTGCTAGGTAAGTGAATTTACTATATATTTTTTGTTAAAATGTAACATCCTCTAACGTTTACTAAGATTATTAGCGTACATGCACAAAACTAATAATCATAGTCTAAATATTGTATTGCATTTTAATTCGACTGTTTCATCAGTCGACCGGTAGAAAGCTGCAATATGGAGTAACTTTTGTAAAATATGCTTTTCCAATGCTACGTAGCTTGCTGTCTGTGAAGTTGATGCGACAACAGAAGTCGTTAAAATCTCTGTGGCATTTCGACGGTAAAATTGATACATCTCCCGACCTAGCGCTGCTCTCAGGGCAGGAGTTCTTAATATGTTCATATCGCTGTGTTATTGGTTGTGAACTACGAGCTGCTCTCAGGGCAGAAGTATATTCATATCAATGTGTTATTGTTAGTGAACTACGAGCTGCTCTCAGGGCAGAAGTATATTCATATCAATGTGTTATTGTTAGTGAACTACGAGCTGCTCTCAGGGCAGAAGTATATGTTCATATCACTGTATTATTGTTAGTGAAGTACGAGCTGCTCTCAGGGCAGGAGTAATCAATAGGTTCATATCACTGTGTTTTTGGTAGTGAACTACGAGCTGCTCTCAGGGCAGAAGTATATGTTCATATCAATGTGTTATTGTTAGTGAACTACGAGCTGCTCTCAGGGCAGAGGTATATGTTCATATCACTGTATTATTGTTAGTGAACTACGAGCTGCTCTCAGGGCAGGAGTACTCAATAGGTTCATATCACTGTGGTAGTGAACTACGAGCTACTCTCAGGGCAGGAGTACTCAATATAGGTTCATATCACTGTATTATTGGTAGTGAACTACGAGCTGCTCTCAGGGCAGGAGTATAGGTTCATATCACTGTATTATTGGTAGTGAACTACGAGCTGCTCTCAGGGCTGGAGTACTCAATAGGTTCATATCTCTGTGTTATTGATAGTGAACTAAGAGCTGCTCTCAGGGCAGGAGTATAGGTTCATATCACTGTGTTATTGGTAGTGAACTACGAGCTGCTCTTAGGGCAGGAGTATAGGTTCATATCGCTGTGTTATTGGTAGTGAACTACGAGCTGCTCTCAGGGCAGGAGTACTAAATAGGTTCATATCGCTGTGTTATTGTTAGTGAACTACGAGCTGCTCTCAGGGCAGGTGTATAGGTTCATATCGCTGTGTTATTGGTAGTGAACTACGAGCTGCTCTCGGGGCAGAAGTACTCAATAGGTTCATATCGCTGTGTTATTGTTAGTGAGCTACGAGCTGCTCTCAGGGCAGGAGTACTCAAAAGGTTCATATCACTGTGTTATTGTTAGGGAACTACGAGCTCTCAGGGCAGGAGTAATCAATAGGTTCATATCACTGTGTTTTTGGTAGTGAACTACGAGCTGCTCTCAGGGCAGGTGTATAGGTTCATATCGCTGTGTTATTGGTAGTGAACTACGAGCTGCTCTCA
The DNA here is from genome assembly GCF_051911475.1 of Siphateles boraxobius. NCBI lineage: Eukaryota > Metazoa > Chordata > Actinopteri > Cypriniformes > Leuciscidae > Siphateles > Siphateles boraxobius. The sequence continues at coordinate 5,472,893 of NW_027508755.1, forward strand.
GGGCAGGAGTACTCAATAGGTTCATATCGCTGTGTTATTGGTAGTGAACTACGAACTGTTCTCAGGGCAGAAGTATATGTTCATATCACTGTATTATTGGTAGTGAACTACGAGCTGCTCTCAGGGTAGGAGTATAGGTTCATATCACTGTGTTATTGATAGTGAACTACGAGCTGCTCTCAGGGCAGAAGTAAATGTTCATATCACTGTATTATTGGTAGTGAACAACGAGCTGCTCTCAGGGCAGGAGTACTCAATAGGTTCATATCGCTGTATTATTGATAGTGAACTACGAGCTGCTCTCAGGGCAGGAGTATAGGTTCATATCAATGTGTTATTGTTAGAGAACTACAAGCTGCTCTCAGGGCAGAAGTATAGGTTCATATCACTGTGTTATTGATAGTGAACTACGAGCTGCTCTCAGGGCAGGAGTACAGGTTCATATCAATGTGTTATTGTTAGTGAACTACAAGCTGCTCTCAGGGCAGAAGTATAGTTTCATATCACTGTGTTATTGATAGTGAACTACGAGCTGCTCTCAGGGCAGGAGTACTCAATAGGTTCATATCGCTATGTTATTGGTAGTGAACTACGAGCTGCTCTCAGGGCAGGAGTACTCAATAGGTTCATATCGCTGTATTATTGGTAGTGAACTACGAGCTGCTCTCAGGGCAGAAGTATAGGTTCATATCACTGTATTATTGGTAGTGAACTACGAGCTGCTCTCAGGGCAGGAGTACTCAATAGGTTCATATCACTGTATTATTGGTAGTGAACTTCGAGCTGCTCTCAGGGCAGGAGTACTCAATAGGTTCATATCGCTGTGTTATTGGTAGTGAACTACGAGCTGCTCTCAGGGCAGGAGTACTCAATAGGTTCATATCGCTGTGTTATTAGTAGTGAACTACGAGCTGCTCTCAGGGCAGGAGTACTCAATAGGTTCATATCGCTGTGTTATTGGTAGTGAACTACGAGCTGCTCTCAGGGCAGTAGTATAGGTTCATATCACTGTATTATTGGTAGTGAACTACGAGCTGCTCTCAGGGCAGGAGTATAGGTTCATATCACTGTATTATTGGTAGTGAACTACGAGCTGCTCTCAGGGCAGGAGTACTCAATAGGTTCATATCACTGTGTTATTGTTAGTGAACTACGAGCTGCTCTCAGGGCAGGAGTACTCAATAGGTTCATATCGCTGTGTTATTGTTAGTGAACTACGAGCTGCTCTCAGGGCAGGAGTATAGGTTCATATCACTGTATTATTGGTAGTGAACTACGAGCTGCTCTCAGGGCAGGAGTACTCAATAGGTTCATATCACTGTATTTTTGTTAGTGAACTACGAGCTGCTCTCAGGGCAGGAGTATAGGTTCATATCACTGTATTATTGTTAGTGAACTACGAGCTGCTCTCAGGGCAGAAGTATAGGTTCATATCACTGTATTATTGGTAGTGAACTACGAGCTGCTCTCAGGGCAGGAGTACTCAATAGGTTCATATCACTGTGTTATTGTTAGTGAACTACGAGCTGCTCTCAAGGCAGGATTATAGGTTCATATCACTGTATTATTGGTAGTGAACTACGAGCTGCTCTCAGGGCAGGAGTATAGGTTCATATCAATGTGTTATTGTTAGTGAACTACAAGCTGCTCTCAGGGCAGGAGTACTCAATAGGTTCATATCACTGTGTTATTGGTAATGAACTACGAGCTGCTCTCAGGGCAGGAGTATAGGTTCATATTGCTGTATTATTGGTAGTGAACTACGAGCTGCTCTCAGGGCAGAAGTATAGGTTCATATCACTGTATTATTGGTAGTGAACTACGAGCTGCTCTCAGGGCAGGAGTACTCAATAGGTTCATATCACTGTGTTATTGTTAGTGAACTACGAGCTGCTCTCAGGGCAGGAGTATAGGTTCATATCACTGTATTATTGGTAGTGAACTACGAGCTGCTCTCAGGGCAGGAGTATAGGTTCATATCAATGTGTTATTGTTAGTGAACTACGAGCTGCTCTCAGGGCATAAGTACTCAATAGGTTCATATCGCTGTGTTATTGTTAGTGAACTACGAGCTGCTCTCAGGGCAGGAGTATAGGTTCATACACTGTATTATTGGTAGTGAACTACGAGCTGCTCTCAGGGCAGGAGTATAGGTTCATATCAACGTGTTATTGGTAGTGAACTACGAGCTGCTCTCAGGGCAGGAGTACTCAATAGGTTCATATCGCTGTGTTATTGTAAGTGAACTACGAGCTGCTCTCAGGGCAGAAGTATAGGTTCATATCAATGTGTTATTGTTAGTGAACTACGAGCTGCTCTCAGGGCAGAAGTATTTGTTCATATCACTGTATTATTGGTAGTGAACTACGAGCTGCTCTCAGGGCAAGAGTACTCAATAGAAATATCGCTGTGTTATTGGTAGTGAACTACGAGCTGCTCTCAGGGCAAGAGTACTCAATAGAAATATCGCTGTGTTATTGGTAGTGAACTACGAGCTGCTCTCAGGGCAAGAGTACTCAATAGAAATATCGCTGTGTTATTGGTATTGAACTACGAGCTGCTCTCAGGGCAGGAGTATAGGTTCATATCACTGTGTTATTGTTAGTAAACTAATAGCTGTTCTCAGGGCAGGAGTACTCAATAGACTCCTATCGGTGCTTTTTGTCAGTGTTATTGTTCTGTAAAAAGTATTCAGGACATGTGTGCTTGTTTTTATAAATTTAATTTCGTACCTTCATTTTTTTTTTTCAGGTTAATGGAGCATATTTGGCTTGAAGGGATAAGGCGACAGGTAAAGAAAGTAAAGGATGCTCGAGTCATTCAGGAGGTCATACCTTTTTCTGGGGAGGAGACTGATTCCATGCAGGATTACATTAAGAAACTGGAAGAGGAAACAAAAAGCATCTTCAGGTCCCCTGTGTCTACTCGAAAAGACTACTTTTACTTTGCATGTGAAAGATCAACTAAAGCAAGTGGGAAAAGCAAAGGAGAACCAACAAACACAAGAGCTAATTCTTGCAAAGCTTATGTGTCATTCAAAATTATCAAAGACGGTTGTTTCACAGGTGGTGTGGTCAACAAAATGCTTCAACACAATGGACATGATGTGTGCTTGAAAGAAGAGGGTGTTAAAAATCGCATTGATCCAGAGTTGGTAACCTTTATTGAAATGTGGCTTGATCAAGGACAGTCAATTTCTGAAACACTTTTAAAATGTGTGGACTGGGCAGAGCGTCAAGGACATATGGACAAATATAATCGCCGGTATTATGTTACACCTGAAGATATTCGATTAATCAAGAAGACCATTAATGCTCTTAGTTTTCCTGATGCGAAAGACTGCATTAGTGTGGACAAGCTAGTCACATCTGAGCTGCAGCAAAACATTTGTTACTACCAGCCATTGAGTGAAAATCAACCACTAATAATTGTAGTGCAGACTCCCTGGCAAAAAGATGTACTCAGAGAACATGCTCACACCATGGTATTCATGGATGCCACTTACAAAGCCATGACATCATATGGTTATGCCTTTTATGCACTTCTTTTGACCAACAGTATTGGAAGAGCAGTCCCATTTGCTTACTTTATTATTAGTGAGGAATCAGCGGACATACTTGCTCTCTGCTTGGAAAAGCTTGAAGAACACAACCCTGGATTTTTTCCCAGGTCTGAAGTAAAAAAACTTGCATAAAGACAGCAAATTGTAAACTACTTTTTTACATAAGCTTTTCATTTTTGACTGTTCAAACTACAGATGTAGCTATATCTTATTTCCTTCTTTATTCCTCATCATGTAGGTCGATAATGATTGACCGTGACCTTAAGGAACTCAATGCTATAAGAAGAGTTTTTCCAACAGCCAAGATTCTTCTTTGCTGGTTTCATGTACTCCAGGTAGATATATCCTACTGGATTTTTTTTCCCATTATCTTGGGCCTTTAATTAGCAGTATTGAGTTAAAATAAAGAAATTATCACTTGTCACAGACCTATTCATTTTAAAACTAAATTTTGATTTAAAAGGTCATATAAAAATGTCTTGACTAGCTTTTGAATGTTTTTTGTAGGCCGTGCATAGGTGGATGGTTAGAAGAGATGGAGGAAACTTGTCAGTGAATCAACGAAATATTGTGATTCAAGCAATGGTGTCAATGAAATCCTGTTTAACGGTAATATTTGTATATCATAAATCACTTTATTCTTTAGAAATCATTTCAATAATGAAAATAAATCTTGAATTGCATACTATGGATTTTAATAGGATTGGTCAAGTTTATATTTAGTTGAACTTTGTTGTGTTAAAAGTAAAAAAAAAAATGTGGGAACATTATTTTCAAAAGGCAATTTATCACTCTTTACTCATCATCATATCATTCCAATTCATTTGATTTATTTTCTTTTGCACTAGAATGTTTCATTTTTTTCCCGCCAATAGTATATGGAAGTCAATGGGGTATAATGTTGTATTGGACTCAATTAAGTTTTATTACATAAAAAACAAACAAACTCAGAAACATTATTCAAAATAGCTCAATATCATCAAAATATCTATTGTGTTCTACTGCAGGAATAAAGTCATATAGGTTTGGAGTGACATGAGGGTGAGTAAATTATGACATGCGTAACAAAATGATAATTTTCAACTTTGGGTGGACTACCCCTTTAAATGTGTGTAAACATAAGGTGGCATAACTTTACAATGTTGTGTTGTTTTTTTACAGGAAGAAGAGTTTAACAGCATGTCAGCTAGAAAGTGCGAAGAGCTTGATACCTGTCTGGGCAGTTCACATGTATCGACCTACCTCAAGAATCAGTGGATTTGTTTGGGAGATTTGTGGTCTAATTTTGGAAGGACATTCTATCACCACAACAGCGAAACCAACAACAAGGCAGAGAGGTCAGTCAACTATTAAAATTATAACACCTTGCCCTCAAATTACTTTTTAAAATATAGTGTAAATAACATATTCATTACAAATATTCATTAAGGATGTTCTAAATGTTTTAAATTTTGTACACAGATTTTTTCTTACAATGAAATACCAGTTCCCTTACGAAGGGAACTCAACGATGCGTCCATCGACGCCATGGGAACGCCCCCAGCGTGACTGCGTCTGAAGCATCTATGTCAACTAGTCCAATGGAAAGAATGAGCGTCACGGGCGGGTGACGTCATGACCAGGATATGATAAAAGCACATCCGGTGCAAGCCGGCATTAGCTTCTGTTGCCTCAGCAAGCGATCTGTGTCAAACTGTCTGTTATATTTACTGTTGTCTGTCTGATATATATATTTATGGAAACTAAACAATTGCACAAACTCTGTGTTCTCCCTGCTCGCGCTATTTAACGAGTAGGGACACACACGAGCTTTGTGTGATGGGTTTGGGAGTAGAGCATGCGGTATCAGCCTCCGAGGGGGCTGATTGCCAACATTGTGAGAAGCTTTCGCTTCGCATGCTCCGCTCCCGCCTGTCACTTTTCGAGGAAAGTGGCCGGGCTCGCAATTCTCAGGGTGACAGGTCCCGCGTCTGCCGAGGCAGCGCGGAGAATGCATTCCTGTGGATCGCGAATAGGATCTCTTTACGGGGTTGGAGACGGGTCCGCGGATCTTATCTCCTCCCTTTCCACGAGGGATCCAGTGCTCTCTCGCCGGTCTCGGAAGCCCGCACTGCGGTCTCTTCCGCCCGGGGAGAGAGAGAAATCAATGCTTCAGTGCTCTACCTCCGAGGAGGTAGATGTGCTGGGCATTGAAAGTGACACAATCATGGGGGAAGTGAATTTGCCATCTCTTTCCCCAGCGTATGAGAAATATATATAGCCTATATATATATATATATATATGATAGTTTATATATTATATATAAAATAAAGTGAATATATATAAAAAATATATATAAAAATAATAAGCTGGTGGAAGTGTTTACTAAGGCTGTAGATAAATTAAATATTTATGGCCAGCAGAAATAAGGGGGCACTCGTCCTAAAAATAAAATAGATTAAACGAGTTTCCTTCCCTCTATTTTTCCACCTCCATCACGGGGCCTTCCATTTTTCCCGATCTGCACAGCGAGCTGTCTAGATCATGGAAAAAGCCTTACTCCTCTTGTCTTTTAGCCCCCACATTCATGTATATTCAGATATTTGGGGGTTAAGAGGGTATGGCTATGGGGCAATACCCCGGGTAGAACAGACGCTTGCGAGCTATCTGTCTCCCGGTTCAGTATCGTACCTGAAGGCGTCGGCTTCTCTCACTAAACCATTAAAGAAAACTATTTTTTAATCTAGTGGGAAAAGCATATATGGCAGTGGGTCTAGCATGGGCCTGCTTGCACACCATAGCAGTGCTACAAGCATATTCAGGCTGACCTGCTGCGGTATTTGGACAGAAGTGAGGGAGTTTGGCCCGATGGGGTTTGAGAACTCCGTCGGGCCACAGATTTATCTCTCAGGGATGGCAGCCCTTGTGGTCACTGAGAGACACCTCTGGCTCAATTTGATGGGAATCATAGAGAAAGATACAAGATAATCTCTCCCTCGCTATGTCCAACCCCCTGGGGCTGCTGGGCGTGAGCAGCTCCAGCCGTCTAGTTTCTCATACACAACACAGCAGCCAAAGCCTTCAAAGCAGAAGCCGGATCCGAGGACCGTTCTTCACGCTGAGAAGGCTGCGGCTCAAAAGAAAAGGTCTGGCGCCACCGGCGTCAGACCGGTGAGGGCAGCCCCAACCGGGGTGGAATGGTGTACACCTCATTATACGGTGCCCTTTCCATCTCGGTGCCCTCAGGGGACCGTTCTGCCAACCCCGCCACCCTTGGTACTTCGGGGCGCAGCGGTCTCCAGCGAGCTTCTGGCGCAGCGTCAACTCGACATTGCGTCGGAATGCGCCCTCTGAGGGGGGTTCGAAAACAGTCAGTTCGGGTGGTTCCTGCCAGTATGCTTCAGGTCCCCGAACTGGCTGTCTTTATTACACCAGAGGCCAGCCTCGAGGGGCTGGTTCCCTTGGTAGATTTTCTGGCAGCGCGGAAGCTACTGCCAAATATATCTCTATGGGTCCTGCAGTTAGTAGTAAGAGGCAAATTTGGTTCTCGTCCTCCAGGCTACAACGGGGTGTTGCTCACGTTAGTGCATTCCGAGCAGGCTCTGGTAATGGAGCAAGAGGTAAAGGCCCTGTTAGCAAAGAAAGCTATAGAGCAGGTGTACTCACCCGACATTGCGTCGGGTCTTTACAGTCGTTATCTCATTGTTCCAAAAAAGGATGGAGAGCTGCGTCACATACTAGATCTTCGTCTGTTGGAGTGTTTGGTGCTGGAACTCAAGTCCAAAATGCTGACACTCAAACAGATCGTGACTCAAATCAGATCCGAGGACTGGTTTGTCACGATAGATCTAAAAGACGCATACTTCCATATCTCCATCCTCCCTCAGCACAGGAGGTTCCTGAGGTTTTCTTTGGGGCAAAGAACACCAGTATCAGGCACTTCCTTTCGGTCTAGCTCTATCACCCCGCACATTCACGAAGCGTGTAGACGCAGCTCTGGCCCCGCCAGGCTGCAGTGCATATGCATTCTGAATTGCATAGATGACTGGCTGATTCTAGCGGAATCAGAACAGTTAGCGGTTCGGCACCGAGGTGTCGTTCTCGCTCCTATGCAGATGTTGGGGTTGAGGCTCAATGCCAAGAAGAGTGTGCTTTCTCCAGTACAGAGAACCACTTTCCTTGGTGTGGTATGGGATTCAGTGACGATGCGGGCCACTCTGTCGCCCGTTCGTGTAGCTGCTATCCTAACAGCCACAAAAGAGCTGAGGCTAGGCCAGTCACGCACTGTAAAACAGTTAGAGAGACTGTTGGGTCTTGTGACAGCAGCGTTCAACGGGATAACTTTTGGCCTGCTGTACATGAGACCTTTACAGTGGTGGCTCAGGACCAGAGGGTTCTCCCCGAGGGGAAACCCACTTCGTATGATCAAGATCACGCGGCGGTGTCTCCGCACCTTGGTTATATGGAGGAAACACTGGTTCTTAACCCAGGGTCCGGTGTTGGGAGCTCTTTGCCATCGAGTTGTGATCTCGACAGATGCTTCCCTCACCGGCTGGGGAGCGGTATTGGAAGGCCGCTCAGCTCAGGGCTTGTGGAGGAGTCATCATCTCTCTTGGCACATGAATTGCCTAGAGATGATGGTCGTCTTCAATGCGTTGAGACATCTCCTCCCAGACCTGAGGGGCCATCATGTGTTGTTCTGGAACAGTGACTGTTAGGCCTCAGGGCAGCAGCGTCCAATGTGATACCCTTTGACCTGCTGTACATGAGACCTTTACAGAGGTGGCAAAGGACCAGAGGGTTCTCCCTGAGGGGAAACCCACTCCTTACGATCAAGATCACGCGGCAGTATCCCCGCGCCTTGGTTATATGGAGGAAACTCTGGTTCTTGACCCACAGACAACACGTTGGTGGCCTCTTATTTTGGTCCCTCAAGAAATTACGCTGTCTGAGGGCAGTGTATATTCCGGGGGGGGGCAGAATATTGGAGCAGACACCCTGTCGAGGCAGGGGCTGAGGCCAGGGGACTCCACCCCGAGGCGGTGGAGCAAATATGGGAGTTTTACGGCCAGGCAGAAGTGGATTTGTTCTCGTCTCAGCATACGACGCACTGTCCACTCTGGTTATCCCTCACTCAACCAGTCCCCTCGGGGCTGGATGCTATGGTGCAGACGTGGCCGAGGCTACGTCTGTACGCATTTCCCTCCGTTGCTCTGCTCCCAGGAGTTCTGGAGTGAATCCGCCAGGATGGAATAAGCCTATTTAGTAGCACCACCCTGGCCGAGCTGAATTTGGTTTGCGGACCTAATTTTTCTCCTCGACGGACCTCCCTTGGAGGTCCCGATCAGGAGAGACCTTCTGTCTCAGGCAGGGGATGCAATATTGCACCCCCGGCAGGGGATTTGGGAACTGTGGGTTTGGCCTCTGAGGGGGCCCAACTCATAGAGAGTGGTCTCTCAACCGCGGTTGTTTAGTCCATTCTAAGCTCCAGAGCTCCCGCTACGAGGAAACTATATTCACTATTTCGAGAGTTTTTCACTTCTTGGTGTTACCAGCGTCAGTGGGATCCGGTTAACTGTTCAGTAAACACAGTATTCGAGTTTCTGCAAGAACGCTTTGTATCAGGTCTATGTCCTTCCACGCTTAAGGTATAATATGTGTGGCGGCCATTGCGGCTTTCCACGCCCTGGTGGGTAGTACATTTTTGGGTCGAGACCCCCTGATCACTCGTTTCCTTCGTGGCACTTTGAGGCTGAGGCATGCAACTTGCACTAAGGTGCTGGCTTGGGACCTTGCAATAGTTCTAGAAGGCCTATCTGGGGCTCCCTTCGAGCCCTTAGATTTGGTCTCAGAGAAGTTCCTTTCTTTTAAGACTATTTTCTGCTAGCTATTTCGTCCCTATAAGAGTCAGACCTTCAGGCCCTTTCGGTCCCCACCTGCCCTGAAGTGCACCGGGATGGCCAAGGCAATCTTACCCGAAACATGGATATGTTCCAAAGGTGCCTACCATTATTCCGAGGCCTATTGTGCTGCAGGTTTCTGTCCTCCCCCATTTTTCGGACCAGGAAAAGCTGAACCTCTTGTGCCAGTGCGAGCACTGGACACTTATGTTCATCGGACTTCTCTGTCGAGAAAATCCAACCTATTGAGCATATAGATAGTCGAGACTATTCTTCTTGCTTGTGAGTCTTCTGGCCAACCATTTGGTGGTCAGGGCTCATTCCACTAGGAGTATGGCTTCTAAGCGTATTATCTGGAGTTCTCTCCAAGACGTTTGTGATGCGGCGGGCTGGTCCTCACCGCTCACATTCATGAGGTTTTACAGCTTGGACCTGGATGCTGCCCCAGGATCCCAGGTGCTTGGTGCAGTGTGACAACAGGCTGACACTCAGGCATTTGAAAGTCTGGCGCTTTGGGTATTCTCGTTCCCATGGCGTCGATGGACGCATCGTTGAGTTCCCTTCGTAAGGGAACGTATCAGGTTACTATTGTAACCATAGTTCCCTGAGAACAGGGAACGAGACGATGCGTCACCCTGCCATACTTCCTGCATCCCTGTGATCGGCTTGCTTCGGCAATTTTCGAAGCTAATGCCGGCTTGCACCGGATTTGCTTTTATCATATCCTGGTCATGACGTCACCCGCCCGTGACGCTCATTCTTTCCATTGGACTAGTTGACATAGATGCTTCAGACGCAGTCACGCTGGGGGCGTTCCCATGGCGTCGATGGACGCATCGTCTCGTTCCCTGTTCTCAGGGAACTATGGTTACAATAGTAACCTGAGACGTTTCTTAAAGGAAGGATGAATAGCAGGATTGATCAGCTTCTTCGCTTGCTGTGTGGTGATGTCCAAAAATATTACAGGTAAATATAAGTTAATTTTATTACTTTTGTTATGATGATAAATTGTAATTACAGAAATCATATGACCAAGTTGTGGTACCCTGTTTATATATTGCATATACAGGTGCTGGTCATATAATTAGAATATCATCAAAAAGTTGATTTATTTCAGTAATTCCATTCAAAAAGTTAAAGTTGGATATTATATTCATTCATTACACACAGACTGATATATTTCAAATGTTTATTCCATTTAATTGTGATGATTAAAACTGACAACTAATGAAAATCCCAAATTCAGTATCTCCGAAAATTAGATTATTCAAGAACAATACAAAAAAAGGATTTTTAGAAATGTTGGCCAACTTTATGGAGATGCAGATTTCATTTTCCAACAGGACTTGGCACCTGCACACAGTGCCAAAGCTACCAGTACTACCTGGTTTAAGGACCATGGTATCCCTGTTCGTAATTGGCCAGCAAACTCGCCTGACCTTAACCCTATAGAAAATCTATGGGGCATTGTGAAGAGGAAGATGCAATACGCCAGACCCAACAATGCAGAAGAGCTGAAGGCCACTATCAGAGCAACCTGTGCTCTCATAACATCTGAGCAGTGCCACAGACTGATCGACTCCATGCCACGCCACATTGCTGCAGTAATTCAGGCAAAAGGAGCCCCAACTAAGTATTGAGTGCTGTACATGCACCAACATTTCTAAAAATCCTTTTTTTGTATTGGTCTTGAGTAATATTCTAATTTTCGGAGATACTGAATTTGGGATTTTCATTAGTTGTCAGTTTTAATCACAATTAAATGAAATAAACATTTGGAATAAAAATATCAGTCTGTGTGTTATGAATATAATATCCAAATTTCACTTTTTGAATGGAATTACTGAAATAAATCAACTTTGTAATGATATTCTAATTATATGACCAGCACCTGTAGCCTGGGAAAACCCAGACAACTTCCGGCAAATTCAGATTTGCACTGAAAGTTAGTCTGGCAAAGAGCTCATTCAAACACATTTCCAATCCGTCGAAATCGCGGCACCAATCAGAAACGTTGGGGCGGGCTTTACACGATGATGACAGCGCTGGGATTTTGAAGCAGATTTTGTAGCCTACATTACAAAGATGGATGCCGCCGTCGAACATCACTCGTTCGAATCAGCTATCGCGTCTGTTTTAAGCGCTTTGAACGTTTCCTTTTTGTTAAAAACCAAGCAAAAAACAACACTCGGAGATGTTTCTCCGCCGCTCTGCATACGTCATCTCCTTCATCGCTCTGATTGGTTTTAGGTCTATCCGCGACGTCCGCTGGTGACGCCCCTCTGGAAATGATTTGTCTATGACGCTTTGTCAGACCCTAACTCAGTTACAACTGAGAATGGTCTGGTTTTAACCAGGCTACAGCACCTGTATATTACCTCTGGCCACAACCTGTTACCATTATCAACTTGTTTGGATACAGGAAGCTCTAGTATAAACATTAGCTATTCTCTTTAGCCTTATCATTGTCAATTCCAATTACCTGGACACTTATGAAAACATTTAGAAAAAAGGTCTGTCAGCTTCGAGGGCATTGTTGGTTGTTATAAAACTCGACCCCGTAAAACAAAGTATGCAAAGAGTCGTCTACCCCCCCACCCCCCCCCCCACCCCACCCCACCCCCTGTACTCCCTCTATTTAGAATAGTCTTTTTCCCACTGTTTGTTTTAATTAGTTTATAGCCTATGAAATCTATACAAATGTCTATACAAAGGGTATAACAAATGTCTAAAAAGTCTAAATCTTTTTACAACTTGTTCTTTCGTTTAATTGTTCAGTTACCTGGATGACCTGACAGACACTGGACGAATAAAAGGAGAGAACACTGAAGAGACCGCAAATGCTGCCCACTGCATGACTGCAAAAGGCCTGGATGCCAAAGTGGAGATGAATGAAAACGGAGTGTGTTTGGTTCCACCCGATACAAGCACACAATCTCACAGAGTTGACTTGGTGATGCATAATTGCGATTGCAAAATATTCCAATGGGGATCTGTGTGCAAACACTTAATTTTCTCACAAACCATTGCAGAGAAACAAGGACTCGTAATTCAAGACCTAAGGGCAGAAGCAGCAAGAAAAATTGTTGACAGTGAATCCTATTTCACAGATAATGAAGACCTTACTGTGTATCATTTTGATGGGAGTGTAGGAATTGTACGTCGTAAAGGGACCACATTTTGCACATGCATTGCAAATAGCTATGGAGAGGTGTGTGTATGTATCTTAGTTCACAACATTATCTACACAACATCCTGTGAGAACATATCTGAGGATTCACACTGCTCAAAATCCAGTGAGAAAAAAAAAGTAACACTGCAACACATGCTCACAGATCTTCATGAGTGGAGCCAATCAGAAAAATTTCATGAGGATAAGGAAGTGCACAGTGTAGTACAGAGAGCACACAAATTAATTTTTTCAAAGTTTAGCAAACTGTCAAGAAAAAGAAAAGTGACTGCACTTCATAATTATCGTAAAAGGGTCAAAAAAGCAAAAGATGCAGTCACTGTAACTTACACAGTCAAAAAGAAGAAAAAACGTGGTTGATCTTGTAGAGAGATAAATGTTTCATTGATGAAACAATAACTATATGCTCTGCCTAGCCAACATGCTTAGTTTTTCCCCCTTGCTGCCACTGTCTTTTTTTTGGTCAATGAGTGTTGTACAGATGCTTTGTATAAGAACAAAATTAAGGAACAAATGTTGATTGTAAATAATTCACAAAATAAAGCTTTTATTGAATCGTCTTTTGCTTTAACATTACAATAAAATATCAAATACTTTACTTTTGTATTAAGGAACAAAATTGAATTACAAATGCTATTATAAATTACAAAACAATTTAAAAAAAATAAAGTGGATTATAGGTATCTATAAAACAGCAACATATTACAACAGCAAGGTATTATTAAACAGCTGTACCTTAACTAGTTCACATCTTTCGTAGAGGATTTAAGTGTTTTAATTTTTTCTTTGAGGCACGAGTCAATGAACTAGAATGTGCCTACCATTAAACCAGGCCCAAGCCCATGGGTTGCCTGTCCAAATGTCTCCCAGTTTCTCCCTAAAGTAGCCAGAAGTGTTTGCAAGGTCTTCCTGTAATTGAAGTACATAAAGCTTTTGGTTTCAATTTACATAGTCATTAAAAACATTCAACATAAAATGTACTTTACCTGCAGGCTTCAGTTTTGGAAATTGCATCATGGACATCCTCATTTTCACACATTTCCTGGACCACTTTCCTTTGTGGAGTAAACTTTGCTGCCAGGAACATTACGTCATTGACCAGCTCACTGCATTCATCTGAAATGAAACGATGTAAACAAATAGAATTATTAAAAAAATATATAATCCCCAACACCTAAAAAGAGACTTAACAATCACCTTCACACAGTTTAGTGCACAGTGAAGTCAGTTTGGTCCGCTTGGTGGGCTGCACACCCATGCCAGTCAGCTTTTCCTCTATGTTTTTTTTCTGTGCCTTTGCTTTTCTCAAATAAGAAACCACAGTGTTGCTGGAGTAACACTCAGGTGGTGAGCATCTCCTCTTTAATTCACCTGTAGAGACCAGATATCTGTAATATTAAATTAAAGAAGCTTCAGTATTTTGATCAGGACCAAAGTCTACCTCAATCAAGGAAGCACCTAATCAACCATGCACACAGCACATTACTGAATGTACATTGTGAAACAACAACAGTTTATTATTCAGCCTCAGTAAGGTAACCTGTTCTCTTCCGATTGTAAGTCCATACAGTTGACCGCGTGGGGTGGGTGATAGGAGGATAGTGTTGGATGACTCGCCCGGTAACCCATCCCTGTGGGCTCCTCTCTCCTACCTTCCACCGTAGCCGTCGGAGTCCCCCGTGGGGCGTGCTGGTCCATCTGTAATGGAGTGGGTTGGCCGTTTCACCCCGGGGCTCCCCCAGAAAAAAGAGGAATTTGTGTTTACGGCAAATGGAAGAGGAACCTATTTGTTGAGTGAGTCTTCTCTCCGCGAGGAGATCCTGAAGGTGTTCGGTCATTTCAGTGCTCTCTTTCCTGCAAGATGGGTTGGAGTGGGTTGTGTCCTCCACCCTCAAAATGATGTTGCCTCTATATTTATTTGACGCACATCATGATGCCTGTAGCATCGGAAGCACGTCCTGATTGTCAGGTTCCTGAGGGAGCAAGGGAATCTGCCTTGCGCCCCTCTTTATCCTCTTGGGCCTTATCTCTGGTGCTAACTGCACTGCAGAGACCGCCCCTGAGCCACAGCAGGCAGTGAGTTAAAAATTCTGTTTTTACAGTTCTCCTGCTCGCGTGGTCTCTACTAGAGGGTTGGGACTGGCTCGCTTTCGGTCAACGAATTGTGCCTGGAATTCGGGTCGGCTAACTCTCACAAGCTGAGACCCCAGCCTGGATATGTGCCCAAGGTTCCTACCTCTTCCTAAAGGTGGGACCAGGTGGTGAGCCTGCAAGCAATGCCCGGGAGGAGGCAGACCCAGCCCTGGCGTTTCTCTGTCCGTCCCGCTTCATTTCGGTTATACGTGCACAAACAAGAGGCCTTAGGACATCAGACCAGCTCTTGTCTTTTAAGGGAATCAGCAGAAATTATCAGAAAGGGAAGGCTGTTTCCAAGTGAGGTTGGCCCACTGAATGGTGGCTACCTTCATTTCGGTGAGAAATTCCGAGATGCTCATGTCCACTTAGGTGTTGAGCTCCTCTATAATGAGTGTGTGCTCCGCCTGGGCATTGACAGAGTGCTTTGCTGACAGATTTTAGAGTTGGGGGCTGGGTGACACCTAGATTTGAACCGCTGCTTCCCGTGGGCTCCCTTCTCATGAAGCCAGTTTCACCATGAGCCCGGTTCGAAGTGTCGGCTTGTTGCGCCATTCCCCTCCTATAGACTGGATACGTGCGCCTTTCTACTTCAGTTGAGTTCCCTTAATCCGAACCCTGTTAAGCTTCTCCGCACCCCTCCGACATTGGACGTGCGGAACGTCTGGTGTCAGGCCTACCACTCGTAAGCAGTCTGAAACCTGGGTTAGGCTGGATCCATATGTTGTGATCCCTACGTGTATTCTTCCACGGTACGGCTCCCTACGGCGAGCCCGTGTCTTCCCTCGGCAGAGCCTGCTGTGACATTCCATATGTCGTACTGCCCGGTCTTCCGCCCAGTTCATATGTATATTCTCCACGTTACCTCCCTCCGGGTAGGATGTGGCTTCTGCAGCGTCCCTTCCTTCCAATGTTCGGGGAACGCTTTCCCAGTGGTCCTGTAGGAACAGCAGTGATTTCCTGGTCTAAAGCCCTGTCCCTTCTCCGCCTTAAATCGCAGGGGGATCAGCAGGCTTCTGTCTAGGCACTGGAAGGTGGCAGCACTAGTGGCGTTTTCAATGGTTGATCCCCATTCAGTCGACGTCGACTACGTCTGACGTTCTCGACTGAAAAGGAACGTCCTGGTTGCGTATGCAACCCATCAAAAGCAGAAAATTATCAAAATTAGATTCTAAATGTCACGTAAATGTGTGTGCGACATATCTGATTTTTGACTATAGTATTTTGGTTGAGATCAGTGTGCATGTAAAAGAACTGGGTGACTGAAAGAAATGGTCCCACTTTATATTAAGTTGCTTTAAGTACTATGTACGTACATCGAAAAATTAGTACAATGTCCTTATTGTGTTAAGGTTGTATTGTAAAACACTTTTGCTGCTATTGAGATGTGATATGGGTAAGGTTAGGGTCAGGTGTGGTGGTATGGGTCGGTTTAAGGGTAGGTTAAGGTGTAAGGGAAGGGTCAACTGTGTAATTATAAATGTAATTACATAAATTAATTACAGCGGTAATTACATGCAGGTATTTTCAAAATATAAGTACAATGTAAAAACATGTATGTACACAATAAGTCTATTGTATCAAATTATTAATTTCAATGTAAGTACATAGTACTTAAAGCCACTTAATATAAAGTGGGACCAAAGAAGGTCGTCTGTAAAATGTGGCGTGCAATGTCACATTAATTTCTCCTACACTAATCCTGCTGCATTACCTCTTTGCCTGGTGAAAGTCTGACACTTTCAGTACGCTTTCTACAAGGAAGCCATCTGTAAAAGATGACAAAGAGCTAAAAAAAAACTCTTTAAAATAAGCTTAACATAAATGGGATTCTTCAGATGAACAAAATTTCCTTGGAATATTATAGATATAATTTTTCATCAAGACTAAAAAGATATTAGGGGTTGGAAACCTTTGAAACACAAAAGGGTAATCATTGTTACACAAGCAATTGTAAGAGGGATTAATAGTTATTTTACTAGTAAAATAACTATATTTTCATCTTTGTATGGATATGAGGACAAATAAATTATGACAGTTTTAATTTTTGTGTGAATTAACAAAATTGCTTTTACTACTCAAATGAACTGTGCAGTGAAGACAAATTATCTGCCACCACAGACAGAGTGGACAGTGTAAAGCAGATTTCAATCTGCTGGTAGAGTTGTAGCTTTAGACTATAAAAAGGTTTAATCTGTTTTTTAAAAGAATCTGGCATGCTCAACCCTTAAAGGGTTAGTTCACCCAAAAATGAAAATTAAGTCATTAATTACTCACCCCCATGCTGTACCAACCCCGTAAGACCTTCGTTCGTCTTCGGAACACAAATATTTTTGATTAAATGTGACAGCTGGATCACTCCTCCATAGGCTGCCTAAGGGATTTAAACCTGACGGCCCAGAAAGTCAATGAAGAAAATGTTTAAATATTCCATGTCACAACAGTGGCTCAACTATAAGTTTATCAAGCGACGAGAATACTTTTTGTGCGGAAATAAAACAAAAATAACGACTTTATTCGACTATTCCTTTTCTTCCTTGTAGGCCTGAAACGAGACTTCAAGAGATTTCCACGACGCATGCGCGAGAATTGCGATCTCCTTCAACTACTTCAGTTAAGTTCTTGCGCGTGCGCGTCGTGGAAATCTCTTGAAGTCTCGTTTCAGGCCTACAAGGAAGAAAAGGAATAGTCGAATAAAGTCGTTATTTTTGCTTGTTTTTTCGCACAAAAAGTATTCTCGTCGCTTGATAAACTTATAGTTGAGCCACTGTTGTGACATGGAATATTTAAACATTTTCTACATTGACTTTCTGGGCCGTCAGGTTTCAATCCCTTAGCCAGCCTATGGAGGAGTGATCCAGCTGTCACATTTAATCAAAAATATCTTCATTTGTGTTCCCAAGACGAACGAAGGTCTTACGGGGTTGGTACAGCATGGGGGTGAGTAATTAATGACTTAATTTTCATTTTTGGGTGAACTAACCCTTTAAAGTGTCATACACAATGAGTGACACTAAAAACAAGTAATTAAAACTAAACCTGCATTACATGTTCTCAAAGGGTACCACAAATGAAACCCCAGTTCAAACAAAAACTACACGATTTTTCATGTGTACATACTGGGGACATGACATTTGTATAGGTAATCAATTAATGAAATTATTTATTTATTGTTGTGTTGGAGTTATGGTAAGTGAGTTGATATCACACAATGATGACCATAAAGTTGCAAACCCCTGTTTTAATCTAATATATTTATGTCCTTAAATCCAAGCGAAACAATTTCTCCTCTATTGCACCAAGGCATCTCAAATAATTTCTAAGAATAATTATTTGCTTAACCTCTTTCCACCACTTCCTCATCTAGGTGTTTGTCGGTCTCTGCAAAGATAATGTAGACAAAATACAAATAACTACACTTTTGGAACGATGAATGGGAATATTTTTTTTTTTAAATTATATATATATATATATATATATATATATTCCAATGTCTATGTTATGTCTATTACAGGGCTCTTCAACTATTTCCTTTGAGTGGTGAGTTTGTCCCACGAAAATAATAGTGGGGCCCAACATTTTTAGGGAAGTTATCAGACTCTTTCATTGTTAACATGACAAAATAAACTGAAGAGATGTATGTCTATGCCTCAAAGCCTCAAAGATGGTGCTACTGTGAATATGACATCTCAGCCCAAACTAAAGAAGCTTTGCAAACATCTGCAAACTAGGAAAGTGAACTGACATTTTAAACATTCTCACTCTGGTCTGTTAACTGAATATTGTTGTGCGCTCTCAAACTCGCAGCTATGTGTGCATTAAAGAGCACTCTGCTGTTTTAGGCAATGCAATGTTTTTTACAGTCTAAGAGTTGTAAAGACATGATGGCGGAATAAAAGGGAATACATTTTGGACCATGGGTGGTTGATTGAGGAGCCCTGGTCTAAAGACTGATAAATTCTGCAACATGACTATACAGTAAATAAATTAAACTCTTTAAGCCTTACCTGCTTGCTTGTTTTCTTTATGTTCTGATATTGTTTCAGTTTGTACTAAAAAATATAATTTAAAAAATGCATCAGGGTGAATTTTTTACACAAAGTATAAAAAAGTATGTTATAATTAAAAATGTATGTAATAAAGAAATGCATTACCTTTGCACAGCAAACAAAGAGCAGTCTCCTGATTCTTTTGCTCACATTTGTCATGTACGCTCATGCCACATGTCGAACATTTGGCCTATATGTTTGTTAGAAAAGACTGAATTGTAAAGGCCACATTTTTTAATATGAAACATCATTTGAGACTTGCAAAACAACTTTCCTTGCTCTTAACAACAGCCTTATGGCAGACACCACAAATGCCTGACCTTTCTAAAGAAAGCAAGAAACACTTGTTGTACAGTTTTATAACCCAAACCAACATAAAACTGTAGGTATAAACCTGTATTGTACTTACCAAGTGAAGTGAAGAGCAGAATTGCTAGTCTTTCTCTTTCCTCATGAAGTGAAGGGCAGTTAATATACCCCTGGTCTCCACGAAGAAAAGCCTCTGCAAACTTACAAAAAGGTGACAAAGTTTTCAAAAGTTTTCATGCTCTCCTCAAAGGGTTAGTCTACCCAAAAATGAAAATTCTGTCATAATTTACTCACCCTGAAGTTGTTCCAAACCTATATACATTTCTTTGTTCTGTAGAACACAAATTAATAAATTTTGAAGAATGTTTATAACCAAACAGTTGTGTGGGACCATTGACTTTCACAGAATTTATTTTCCTACCACGAAAGTCGATGGTGCCCCAAAACCACTTGGTTACAAACATTCTTATATTCCTTTGTGTTCAACAGAAGAAATAAATTCATACAGGTTTGGAACAACTTAAGGGTGAGTAAACGATGACAGAATCTTATGTTTTGGGTGAACCGTCCCTTTAAAAGCAGTATTTCAAAATGGCATGAATTAAACTAGATTTTTTTTTAGATGTGCATATCCAAGTGTGTACACGTGTAATGCATCTGTAGTGTAAATAAAATGTAGCAGTAAATATTAATAACAGATATATCACTAACAATTCGACATGTAGACAATTAAATTTAATCTTTGGAAAATAAAAAAATATATATTTATAAGATTTTAATGTTTTACCACAGCTGTAAAGATGCCACAAGAAATGATATCTCTCTGAATGGCATGCTCCCTTGTGCAAATGTGCAAATGTCCCATGTTCCCGGGATTCCCTTTGCTGTGGCAAACATCCTGTTAGAATGGATACCACATGTACAGGACAGGTAAGATGAAATCTAGTTAAAAGGTGAAATAGAGAAACCTTTTCTACATACACACCTCCAATTTTCAGCTATTTTCTGACAATTCTCTTTCTGCTCACCAAAGGAATTTAGGTAGGTTATTGTTCTATCCACAATGTTGCAGTGCTCAAACTCAGCAAGATAATATTTGTGTGTATTACTAGGGCTGGTCCGAATACCATTTTTTGAGCTTCGAAGCTTCGGTAGTAATGAACATCGAATATTCGAAGCTTCGGAATCTCTATATGTCTGTCTGTCCGTTTGCATTTTGATTATTTCGAGAACCGTTCATCCAAACGACTTCACAAGGGACCGCA
Source organism: Siphateles boraxobius (assembly GCF_051911475.1). NCBI lineage: Eukaryota > Metazoa > Chordata > Actinopteri > Cypriniformes > Leuciscidae > Siphateles > Siphateles boraxobius. The sequence continues at coordinate 5,493,281 of NW_027508755.1, forward strand.
GTGTCGTATTTGGTGCAATATAGAGAGACAGGCGAGACACGTCACGCGACACGTTCAGAATTAATAAACTTTTTTTTTTGGTGGTGGCACGGCGGCGGCAGTCTCCTCTTCTCCATGGCTTCCTGACAGCTCTTCCATCTCCGGAACGGTCTGTTGCTGGTGCAGATGTTCAGCCAGGCGGACAACCTTAAAATCCAATAGCATTTTCTTAGTCAGATCTATTCGTTGTTGTGCACAAGATAAAGTAGCCTAGTGTGGCATAATAATCATATTAAATTACAATATATAAATGTAAAATATTAATATCAGTCTAACCTCAATGTAGACCAGGTCCTTCTTCTCGTTCTCAAGAAATTTGAGGTGCTTAAATCGCTGGTCTAGTGCTGAAGAAAGGAGGTAGATGCTGCCGGGTTCCAAACTTAACAGTTGCCATCTGCTGTCGATCTCCGTGACGAGGGTCTTCTTCATTTCTCTGATGGCAGGGCTGTCATCCTCCTCCGGTGACAGGTGGCGTTTCTTCAGGTTGAAGAGCATAGGCACTGTTGCAGACAACGATAAGTTTGCCTCCTGTGAAAGTAGTTCTGTGAGTGTGATTAGGGGCCCCAGTACTTCTGCTGTCTCCTGTGCCAGTTTCCACTGGTCTGCTGTCAAGTCAAGGGTGCGATCTCCTTTCTTCGTGATGCTGGGATCTGACAAAACAGCTGTCACTGGCCATCGTTGCTCCACCAGTCGGTTAAGCATTTCACACGTAGAGTTCCAACGAGTAGCGACATCTTGAATTAGTTTGTGATCTACAACGTTCTGCTGCGTTTGTTTCTCTTTCAAAGCAGCTGTAGCCTTTGCACTTTTTTTGAAGTGTCCCACGAGATTCCTGGCAGCCGCAACTGTGCGACGTATTCGGTCCTGTTTTAGAGCTGTATTTATGCACAGCTGTAGCGTGTGTCCTGAGCAGCACACCCCTTGAACGTTGCCCCATTTCTCCGGTTCTTTCTTCAGCATCTCGGTGCACAGCTTCATATTGCTGGCATTGTCGTGAACAACGGCTACTCGCTTATAATTTGGAATGGCGAAGGCGTCCGCCGCGTCTCCAAGCTGTTGCGCAATGTTGATTCCCGTATGGCTCAGCTGAAATGCTTTGGTTTCCAAAACGAAGTCAGAGAGTTTCCACTCCTGAGTAATAAAGTGACAGGTGACAGCCATGTACGCCTCCATACTCACCGAGGTCCAAATGTCCGTTGTGAAACTCAAGGCTGTTGAGTTTGCAACGATAGCAGAAATTTGGCCTCGCAGATCGCTGTACTTTAGAGACAGGGCGTTTGAAATACTGGAGCGGTTTGGGACAGTGTAGTCGGACTCCATCTTCTTAATTAATTTTCTGAAGCCTTCGCCTTGAACTACATTAATGGGTCTCATATCCATAGCGATGAACTCAACAATGGCATCTGTTATTTCTCTCTTTCTTTTCTCCGTTATAGGTTTTCGGAATTGTAGGAGCTGCTGTGAAGTTTTTGGTGTGGTTGAGGATGTTGATTGCTGCGAACGCCATACCTGGGGATGTACCTATAGACAAAGTATTATTAGGCTGGGCTATTCGCAAGTAACGTTATTTTCCAAGAAAATTAAGTGCACGTCTTTACCACGTGTAAAATTACTGATGGCGCTCGGTCTACTTACAGAACTCAGGTGATTTCTCAAGCTTGATGTACTGTTGTGGTAGGCCAGTTTCAAATCGCATATTTGACACACTGCCTTTGTCTTGTCTTCCTCACTTAATTTAAAGTTCTCCCACACAGATGAAGTCCTCGGCATTTTTGTCTTTTCGCTGAATCGCGACGGTCATGACGTTCAACTCATGGGCGGTTTAACTGGGGCACGTGACGTGACGACCCAGTAAAATCTCAAAGTCTCCTATATTTCGCAGTAGATTAATTTAGATTGATAATAACGGATAAAAAGGATAATACATTTTGTTTCTATTATTCTATTTTCCACAATGTCAAAGCAACGCAGCTTAACCCAAAATACAAGCTCAGGCATGCACTTCTGTCCATACAAACTCCGCTGTTCTGTGCTCTAGCCAGAGAACACTCCCCGTTGCAGTAACACTTTTAGTAGTCCAAGAAGAAGCAAATATATTTATTAAGTAGATATAACGAAGTTATATGTTAAGTATTATATTTCACCAGATTTTAGAGTGTAAAACATATTCAAGCGCGAATGAGAACCGTTTGGAGGGGGATGCCAGGTGTGAAAAAAAAAAGAAAAAAGAGACGAATATTCGAATGTCACATTTTCAAATCGAATACCAACCCACCGAACGAATATTCGAATATTCGAATGTTCGGGTCCAGCCCTATGTATTACTTTAAATTTTGCACAATACTCATTTTTTTATGCATTGCATAAATGCATTTCATGCATTGCACATTACCACTCATGACCAAAATACTTTTTTTTTAATACATAAAAGATTAATTAAATTCTCAACTTAGAACTAGAGGAACTTACAAAGAAAGTCCAGTGATTCCCTCCCTCCAGGTATGGACCAATAACAACTTCTGCCTTTTCAAGAATGTTATTCTGCAAATGAAAGAAAAGGCTACATGAAACACTGCCATCTTGGAGAGGAAAACAAATTTTAATTTTTAGTAAACTATGTGCACTTCATTACAATAGAACTACCACACTGTTTTGTATATTTACAAAGAAATAATGCATCCTATTCACACTCAACAAGAAAAGAACTGTAACGCTTTAGATTACAGCCCAGAAAGTACTGCGTAATTAAGACAGTTAAGAATTTACAGTTTAACTTTCTGTAATTATAGTGTACCTATAAAGTACTTGCAAGTATAAGGGAACACTATGTAAAGTTTGGGGTATAAAGGAGTAACAACCAGCAGAATAAAAAAAATTATTTATACTGTAAGTATTATAGAACTAAGGGGTACTTATTCTACAATTATAATACAACAATCTTACTTGGAAATATACTCTAGTTTCATGTAGTTACAGGGTAAGTGGTGCTTGTTAACCTCCTATTCCATGTAGTAACAGGATAAGTACAATAAAAATACATACACAATCTAATATCACTGACTCGAAAACCTTTATGTGAAAAACAACTTATTGCAGTTGGTCTGAGGCGATAGTCTACAGTTTAAAAAGTTTAAAATATTGTAATTTTTCTTACAAACACTTACCGGTTCCCTTCAGAAGACATTGATCCATCCATTAAAAAGCCTATACAGTATGTATTGGTACACAATTATTACAAAAAGGTACATAGTGTATGTTCTTGCTAAATTGCTCCCAAATGTTAGATTGTTGTATTATAATAATAATTAGGCCTTAGTTCTATAATACTTACAGTATAAATATTTTTTTTATTATCCTGGTTGTTACCCCTTTATTCCCCAAACTTTACATATTGTTCCCTTATACTCACATGTAAGTACCTTATTGGTACACTATAATTACAGAAAGTTACACTGAAAAATCGCTTTAATTATGCAGTACTTTCCGGGCTGTAATCTGAAGCATTACTAAAAGAAAACTGTAAAAGTAATTCTTACCTTCACAAAACTATGACTTGTTGCCCTGACCTTCCCATCAAGAATATTGTTCAAGGTGTGGCTATTGATTGCAACTAAAACCGTTGTCTGCTAAATTACACATGAGAAGTTATGTATTAAAAATTGAGGTAGTTAAAATGAATACCATCAGTTTAATTTAGTATGTGTTTTCTGACATAAAATGTATAGGTAGATAACGTTATATTACCATGTTGAACAGGTAAAATATGGCATCCATGATCTGAACAGGTTAAAAAAGGTAAACAAAATAATAAGTAAAAAGATGTTTATACGGTAGGCTATAATGTTTAAATACAGTATTATAAATGTACAGTATGTGAATTTTTTTAAATATAATAGAAGTTATTATTATTTTATTTATTTATTTTCATTTACCTCATCAGGAATTTTCTGGTTTTGTAGAAGAGACTGAAAGCTGCTGATATATAGGGAATATGGCCCTATTTTCCCAATTTTGGTATCAGAGCTTAACTCTCCCGAAATCAAAAAGCGTAGAACTATATGGGTACAGAATATAAACACACCGTTATGCTTTTTCCTCTCCATACAGTCATACAAAATGTGCTACTAAAACACATACTGTTTCATTTGTGTATTAACTGCATATAATTAAAAACAATGCGTTTTAAGAAATGTCCTGGAACCTCCCTAAGTAAGGATTAAAAATGTTAAAAATCTAAATACACAGTGCTGGGGAGGCTCCAAGAAAAAAAGATTATAAAATCATGGTTTAAACGGGAAGAACAATTTTTTTTTGGCTTACCATTCATTTTGTTTGTACTCAGTGCTTCCTTGTTTAAAGAGAAAAAAAGCACATTAGTCCACTCCTGCCTCGAAAGAAGGCACATATTACAGTAAAAATAAAATTGAGTAATTCTGCCCTGAGAGCAGCTCGTAGTTCACTACCAATAACACAGCGATATGAACCTATACTCCTGCCCTGAGAGCAGCTCGTAGTTCACTACCAATAACACAGTGATATGAACCTATATTGAGTACTCCTGCCCTGAGAGCAGCTCGTAGTTCACTATCAATAACACAGTGATATGAACCTATACTTCTGCCCTGAGAGCAGCTCGTAGTTCACTATCAATAACACAGTGATATGAACCTATACTTCTGCCCTGAGAGCAGCTCGTAGTTCACTATCAATAACACAGTGATATGAACCTATACTCCTACCCTGAGAGCAGCTCGTAGTTCACTACCAATAATACAGTGATATGAACATATACTTCTGCCCTGAGAGCAGTTCGTAGTTCACTACCAATAACACAGCGATATGAACCTATTGAGTACTCCTGCCCTGAGAGCAGCTCGTAGTTCACTACCAATAACACAGCGATATGAACCTATACTCCTGCCCTGAGAGCAGCTCGTAGTTCACTACCAAAAACACAGTGATATGAACCTATTGATTACTCCTGCCCTGAGAGCTCGTAGTTCCCTAACAATAACACAGTGATATGAACCTTTTGAGTACTCCTGCCCTGAGAGCAGCTCGTAGCTCACTAACAATAACACAGCGTTATGAACTTATTGAGTACTTCTGCCCCGAGAGCAGCTCGTAGTACACTACCAATAACACAGCGATATGAACCTATACACCTGCCCTGAGAGCAGCTCGTAGTTCACTAACAATAACACAGCGATATGAACCTATTTAGTACTCCTGCCCTGAGAGCAGCTCGTAGTTCACTACCAATAACACAGCGATATGAACCTATACACCTGCCCTGAGAGCAGCTCGTAGTTCACTAACAATAACACAGCGATATGAACCTATTTAGTACTCCTGCCCTGAGAGCAGCTCGTAGTTCACTACCAATAACACAGCGATATGAACCTATACTCCTGCCCTGAGAGCAGCTCGTAGTTCACTATCAATAACACAGTGATATGAACCTATACTTCTGCCCTGAGAGCAGCTCGTAGTTCACTAACAATAACACAGTGATATGAACCTATTGAGTACTCCTACCCCGAGAGCAGCTCGTAGTTCACTGCCAATAACACAGCGATATGAACCTATACTTCTGCCCTGAGAGCAGCTCGTAGTTCACTAACAATAACACAGTGATATGAACCTATTGAGTACTCCTGCCCTGAGAGCAGCTCGTAGTTCACTATCAATAACACAGTGATATGAACCTATACTTCTGCCCTGAGAGCAGCTCGTAGTTCACTAACAATAACACAGCGATATGAACCTATTGAGTACTCCTGCCCTGAGAGCAGCTCGTAGTTCACTACCAATAACACAGCAATATGAACCTATTTAGTACTCCTGCCCTGAGAGCAGCTCGTAGTTCACTACCAATAACACAGCGATATGAACCTATTGATTACTCCTGCCCTGAGAGCAGCTCGTAGTTCACTAACAATAACACATTGATATGAACCTATTGAGTACTCCTGCCCTGAGAGCAGCTCGTAGTTCACTGCCAATAACACAGCGATTTGAACCTATACTTCTGCCCTGAGAGCAGCTCGTAGTTCACTAACAATAACACAGTGATATGAACCTATTGATTACTCCTACCCCGAGAGCAGCTCGTAGTTCACTGCCAATAACACAGCGATATGAACCTATACTTCTGCCCTGAGAGCAGCTCGTAGTTCACTAACAATAACACAGTGATATGAACCTATTGAGTACTCCTGCCCTGAGAGCAGCTCGTAGTTCACTACCAATAACACAGCGATATGAACCTATACTCCTGCCCTGAGAGCAGCTCGTAGTTCACTAACAATAACATAGTGATATGAACCTATACTCCTGCCCTGAGAGCAGCTCGTAGTTCACTACCAATAACACAGCGATATGAACCTATACTCCTGCCCTGAGAGCAGCTTGTAGTTCACTACCAATAATAGAGTGATATGAACCTATTGAGTACTCCTGCCCTGAGAGCAGCTCGTAGTTCACTAACAATAACACATTGATATGAACCTATACTCCTGCCCTGAGAGCAGCTCGTAGTTCACTATCAATAACACAGTGATATGAACCTATTAAGTACTCCTGCCCTGAGAGCAGCTCGTAGTTCACTAACAATAACACAGCAATATGAACCTATACACCTGCCCTGAGAGCAGCTCGTAGTTCACTAACAATAACACAGTGATATGAACCTATTGAGTACTCCTGCCCTGAGAGCAGCTCGTAGTTCACTACCAATAACACAGCGATATGAACCTATACTCCTGCCCTGAGAGCAGCTCGAAGTTCACTAACTATAACACAGTGATATGAACCTATTGAGTACTCCTGCCCTGAGAGCAGCTCGTAGTTCACTACCAATAACACAGTGAAATGAACCTATTGAGTACTCCTGCCCTGAGAGCAGCTCGTAGTTCACTAAAAATAATACAGTGATATGAACCTATAGAGTACTTATGCCCTGAGAGCAGCTCGTAGTTCACTACCAATAACACAGTGATATGAACCTATACTTCTGCCCTGAGAGCAGCTCGTAGTTCACTACCAATAACACAGTGATATGAACCTATACTTCTGCCCTGAGAGCAGCTCGTAGTTCACTACCAATAACACAGTGATATGAACCTATACTTCTGCCCTGAGAGCAGCTCGTAGTTCACTATCAATAACACAGCGATATGAACCTATTGAGTACTCCTGCCCTGAGAGCAGCTCGTAGTTCACTACCAATAACACAGTGATATGAACCTATTGAGTACTCCTGCCCTGAGAGCAGCTCGTAGTTCACTACCAATAACACAGCGATATGAACCTATACTCCTGCCCTGAGAGCAGCTCGTAGTTCACTAACTATAACACAGTGATATGAACCTATTGAGTACTCCTGCCCTGAGAGCAGCTCGTAGTTCACTAACAATAATACAGTGATATGAACCTATTGAGTACTCCTGCCCTGAGAGCAGCTCGTAGTTCACTACCAATAACACAGTGATATGAACCTATACTTCTGCCCTGAGAGCAGCTCGTAGTTCACTACCAATAACACAGTGATATGAAACTATACTTCTGCCCTGAGAGCAGCTCGTAGTTCACTACCAATAACACAGCGATATGCTAGGACGGGAGATTTATAAGTTAACTCTGACCGATGAAATGTCACGGAGATCTGAACCAGTTCTGTCCTCGCATATTGGCTTCATAGAAAGCGGGCTAGAGTTAAATTAGCATGTTTATACCTCATTTACACCATAAGCAGCTAGTGCGGTCGATGGAGTCTAATTAAAATGCACATTAAGATGATAAGATTATAATTTTTGTGCATTTTAAAGTTTGCCAATTATCTTTGTAACTGCAGAAGTTGTTGAATTTTAACAAAATATAGCAAATTCACTTAGGCCTAACTTACCTTATAGTTGCTTTCTCCCAGTAACGTACAAGTTTGAAGGATTCCCTCCAAACGTCTTGAGCCCGCCTCTCCTTCAATTTCATTGGCTGAATCTGTAAACCAATCATGTTCCTTTCTGCCCTCAGAACATGTTTGAGTCACTAAAACTCCTATCTGCTATAATTATATGGTGTGATCTTAAATGTACTTTCTGGCCTTCAGTTTTCTCTAACCACTCTTTTTCCTGTTCTGGATCCCAAAGGGGGTCATATATCATTGTACAGTGATATTTACTTTCTGGTAGGGTTGTTTTCAGGAATTGTTCTTTTATATACTTTTCCCATCTATCCAGTGTTTTTCCTAGTCCCTCATCTAAATTCCCAATCCAAAATGCATTAGCTTGTGGTTCCTGTTGATCAATTTCACTCATCACTATCATCTGTTTTATACCTGCACTATCTATATATATCCCTTGGGGAGTGCACCATATCTGTAAATTTAGTTTGCATATTGCATCTCTTCCCAACAGATTGACTGGTGTTTGGTCTGATACTAGCACAGGAATTTTAATTTCAGAGTCTTTGACTTTTATGCTGACAGGAGTTGTCATTGGAATTAGCTACGTCAGTCCCGAGAATCCTACTGTCTTTACATATTTTCCGGACCTGGGGAGGTGCGAGGCATAAGTTGGGCTCAAGCAGGTTTATGCTGCTCCTGTATCAAGCATAATAGGTGTTATCTTGTCCTCTATATTAACCCGCAGCATAGGTTCTTGGTCAGCATTTGATGACAGCATTGGAAGCTGACTCCTCCCCATAGGATTCTCTGGGCATCCCTAGTATCCTTGGTCTGGGCCACGCCATGACGGGGGCCAGATACCTGATACTGCTGGTTTTGATTTCCTTGTCGCCCTGGCTGTCTTTGCTGGGGCCCATCTTGAGGCCATGGGTTAACTGGACAGAATCTCTTGGTGTTTCCAGGCTGATTGCATCCCCAACAGGTACTTGGTTGGTCAGGGTTTCTTTGCTGGTTGTAAAATTGTCTCCCTCTTCCTCTTCCTCTTCCTGGAATTGTTCCATTTCTATTGTCTTGATGTTCAGGAAGGTATATTACAATTGGTGCAGCCAGTTGCTGTGGGTTTCCTGTGTTGACGGGCACATTCTGATTCATGTTGTTTGGTGCTTGCTGGACAGTCTGGGGAGCTTGACTTGGTATGTTGACAGCCGCCATCATGGCAGTCGGATCGTCTGTCTCCTTCACAGCAGCTTGCACTTTCTTCTTTTTGTTGATTAATTCATCCAGCTGCAACTGGGTTAGTTTTCTCTGAAGATCTCTTTCTTGGTTTTTCAGCTTCTGCTCATTTTGTCTGTGTTGTTCTACTGCATGAGCCACATGATCACTAAATTCTTTAGGTGACTTTGAGGTCAATCCCACCACATCTTCCAACTTGGCTTTCACTGGTGCAGGCATGGCTTCCACAATGGCAGTTCTGAACAGTGTTGTTATTACTGGGTCATGTTCGGGGTCTCTCTCCAGTTCTTGCTTCCACTTCCTTGCTTGTTTCTGGACATAGGTGATTGGGTTTTCTCCGTCTCCTATTGGCTCCCCTTTCAGTGATTTTGGGTCCATTTGGGTCTGATAATGTTTTCTCAGCACTTGCCATATCATTGGTCTGCATTGGTCCAGTGGTCTGGCGTCCATTCTGGGTGAATCAACTGCCGGATGTAGTCCTTCGTCTTGTAAGATCTCATTAGTCCTTGCTCCTCCCACGCATTTGGCCAGCAGGGCCTTAACATCTCCAAGGGCCCTCTTCTTCCAGCGATCTGATCCACTTGCCAGCTCCTTCATGTAAATCAGGTAGGCGGGCTATCAGTCCTTCCAGATCCTGCCCTGCCCACGGCACATACTGTCCCTGTTGACCTTTAATTAGGATGGGGCACTGCACAGTTTCTTCCTTCAGTGGGTCCTCCTCTTGTTTGCATGTGCTTATCATATGGCAAAACTTATGATTCTCCATATGCCAGTCTTCTTCTTCCCTATACATACTTGGCTTCCTTAGAGGCCGTTCCCTTAGATTGTATGGGGTAGCTGGTGGGGTGGCTGGCGAGATATCTTCCAGGAGTAGGGTCCCTGTTACACTCTTGACTTCCCTGCGAGGTCTGGCTGGGCTGAGTGAGCGTGACTTGTGCTTTCGACGGTTCTGATGTCTCTGGTGTTCTTGAGGTTCGTGTTGCTCTGAGCCCGTGACATTCTTCAGAGATTCCTGTAAGCGTTTAAAGCTGTGATTGATTTGTTCTTCTGTTGCCCTTATATCTTGTTCCAGCTCATCACGTTCTTGTGCGAACAGCTGATTGGTGTCTACTTCCTGGTTCAGCTTTTCCCCAAGACTCTGCAGGGCTTTCGCTGCATAATGGTATGGATTAGACAGGGTGGGGTTCTTGCGTTCAGTCAGGTGTTTCATATTCAAGCTGCTACCTTGGCTTCCGTCATGGCTTGATGGCCCCTTGTTTAGTGGAGATGATGCTTCAAATATGTCAGCATCTGTCAATATTTTGTGGTCATAACCTGTATTCCTGTGGTCTTCTCTTTCCTCCTCCTCTCTTTCTTCTTCCTCATCTTGTGTATCTGTGAGGGTTACGTTGCATTTGATTTTCACAGTGCCCTCCATCAGGGGGAGCTGTTTACCAGTCATATCATAGGGTGGTGCATAAGGGGGTGGGGTTTCTATTTTGCTATCTTTTTTCTCTGTTTTTGCCTTTAGTTCCTTAAACAGCTGTATGGCTTTGTCTCTAAATAAATTCAAAACCTCCTGTTCCCTTCCTCTTTTCTCCTCCCTTTTCTGACTTTTATCATAAGCCTTGTGGTTTTTTATCAGTGCCCCCATTTCCCTACACATAGCCAAGTCAAATGTTCCCTCTGCTGGCCAGTTAGTGTTTAACTTTTTGGTCCTTTTTTCCCACTTCTTTGATAATTTTTTAATAGTGTCCCTACATATTGGATATTGTGATGCAAGCTGCTCTACTGGGGTCTCTTCTTGAGGTGACACCGAAGCCATCGCTGCAACCAATTATCTGTACAGTATAAATTTTTCAACCTTCTGTTAAATTTAAGAATTCAGGTATTCTTTTTGTTTTCTGAAGGTATTTCAATATGGTTCGTATTGGTACCTCAGACAGTGGCGTCGGCGTCACTTCTTCTAGCTCGTCGTCTCCTAGCTTGTCGTATGTGCTGCGTTTCCAAATGATGTCCTCCCCCAAGTAAATTAATTCGAAATCCCAGGTTATGTTGTCCTCAAACCATCAACCTCTTGCAGTTATTTTCCCTTTCCTATACAAATATTAACTCTTCGGGGTCGCCGATCACGCCGGCGTGATCAAGTTACATGACCAGTTTAAGACGTTGAAGCATAAAAACAAAGTCACGTTGAGCGCTGCCGTCCACTTCTGTCGAAAGTGCTGGCTTGAAATTCTATGTTACTTTTTGTTTTGTGTTGATAGACCAAATAAAAACGGAGATATGATAATTTAAACTTTATATAAAAAAATATTGACGCGTTCGTAAAAGAACGCCAGATGGGATGCGACAGGCGTTGCATTTATTCTAATAACTTCGTCGGTTTTTGTCATAAAACAAAACGGATAAAAATGTGTGAATCTGCTGACTCTGCTCTTCAGGATGCACGTTTGAGGGAATGGAGGAGGAGCCAACTCAGCAAACAAGCGAAATTGAAAGGCTGAGGATTTACGGAGTTGACAAAGAGAGACATATATACGTTATATATATGTAAAGAGAGATGTTATTGCTAGTTTTTGCAAGGGTTTGAGTAGATTTTGAGAGTAGTTTAGGAGTAGTGTAGATAGTTTAGGTAGTTTAGGAGTAGATTTAGATAAACTGTTTTGAGGAGTGGCACAGATAAAAAATAAAATTAAATAAAAAACACCTGATATTTTTTGTAAATACTTGTATGTATAGTTTGATTTTGTGTTAATTTTACCTTTTGTATGGTATATTTGCAGTATTGAGGAACCCCTCTTACTCAAGGAATGAAAGCCCTGTAATGTAGATATCTGTGTAATTGTACATGAAGTGTTTTGTGGAGTTTCTAAGCAAAAAAGTAAAGAAAAAACGCCTATTGCCACACCTCCTTTTTGTGATATATAGTTTCATTTTATCTCAATTTTACTTTTTTTATTTAGTATTTGCACTATTTGGGAACCCTCATACTCTGGGAATGCAAGGCTTTAAATATAGCTCTCTGAATAATTGTGTGCACAACATTTTTTTTAAAGTGGCTGAGCTAAAAAGAAAGAAAAAAATGGCTACACCCGCTCTTTTTTGTAAATCATATTTTTTTGGTATATAGCTTGATCATATCTGAATTGTGCCTGTATATGTTGACATTTACAACTTGTGTTTACATTTTAAACCTTTTAAAATGCTTCATTGAGCATGTTTGTGTTTTTTGTAGCAGAAAAGCTATAATTTTTCTATTCGGATTTTGTGTTTTTTGTGTGATTTTGGGTCCAGTATGTTGATACAGTACATCAAAGTGAAAAATTAATTGTCTGGTCATATAGGTGATGTTGTGCTGAAAAAAATAATACCAAACATTGGTATGGTAAACATTTGTTTATGTCGCAAAATTAAAAAAAAATAAAAGCACTCAAAAACGGCCAAAATAGCCCAAGACTCCGGAGGGTTAAGAGATGGGGTCAGCTTCACCTCATGGCCTTTCCACAGGGTTATTGAAATATTCAGTTCTTCTCGGTGCAGGTTTTTAGTGTTAATGGCTCAAATAAATCAAGATTAGCAATTTTTGTCAAATCTCGCAAGAGTTCATCTCTTTTTTGATCTGTTAGCTCCTGTCTTTGTCCTGTTTCATCCACAAACTCTTTTTCTAACCAGAAATGATTTTTAATTCCCTTCGTTTGTTTTAGGGCCTGCTCAAACCTTTCTTTGTCTTTGTATTGAGCTAATGCTCTCCTATGCCTTTCTTTCCCGTATTCACTGAGTCCCTCCCACATTTGTTTTTCCCTTGACTTCAAACTTTTTTCTTTAAACCTTTTTCTGACTGTTTATCGTCTCTTTATCTCCTTGTTTTATTTGCAATCCGTCTATTCATACGCTTAAAATTTTATTCACACACTTCTATCCCTTCTTCAATATCATAAGTATGTAGAAAGCCCCAATGTTCAACTTTAATTCTCTTTCAACAGGCGCTGGGTTTCTCCATCTGGATCACAATATTTGCAGTCTGGCGAATGGCCAAATAGTCGACAAAACCAATTCTTTGGAGTGTTCTTTGTTTTTTGGTAAGCACAGTTTTTCACTTGATTTTTACTTGTTGGCTTTATTTTATCCATTAATTTCTAATACATTTTTATACTTCTTTTCTATTTATTCTTATTCTGGGCTTTTTCTGCTTCTGTTGCTATTTCTCACTAATTGGTTCCACTTTCCTCTGCTTCCCAGTACTATCACTGATTAATGACTAGTTATTGCACCTCTTGGCAGAATGCCCGGGAGAGCCAAAAACTCCCTTCTCTCTATATTTTAGTCTTCTGGTGTATACTTTTATATTCTTTAACTCAATCCTTTTAACTTATCTTACCTTTTTATGTATAAAACTCTAGCTAATAATTATTATATGAATATTTTTGTTCTTTATCTATACTTTACCTTCCTTACTTTGTGCACATTTTAATACCCCCTATTCTTTTTCACAAAAGACAGACAGACAAACAAACAGATAGTCAGTGTACTTCCTACACTGCCTGGCGCCTTTTAAACACTTCTTTTACTAGACAGTGTACTCTTACTTCATGAGCGCAATCTCCACGCTATGCACTTCTTGCTTTTTGGGACAAACACACATACAGCAGCTTCTCTGGACCTGGAAATCAGACTCCCCTCTCTTCTTCTTATCTTTTACTTCTCAGTTGTTTTAGGTTCTTTTGCAGTGGGGATTTATAATTGCAGAGCAATCATCAAGCGTGTCAGCTTTTCAGAGGCAATTCACAGAACAAAATATAAGCAAAAACTGCTTACCTGATTTTTGGCCGGCCTTTGTTTTGTGAATGCCACCGTCAGCGTTCACACCACGGTGATCTCCTGACCCCAAGCCTGCTCCTGGCTGGCTCGCAAATTATGTCGTGGCTAATTGCTGGTCTCTGGTTCTGATCAGTAGATTTTCAGAGTCTAGTAGGAGTTAGTCTTCAAAAAGTTTTCAGAGTCGAAGTGCCAGGTCTCAGAAGAAGAACTTTATTGAGCAATTCAACAAAGTGAGATGGTCAGCTGAGTCATCTGATCTTACAGTGGTTGAAACACAGATTTTATACATCTTTCTTATCGCCAGTGTCCAATTAGTGTTTGTACCGTTATCTCTTACACTTCGCTCCTCCTGGTATCACGCCACAATAAAGATCACATGCTCCGAGGCCTTATTTCTATTGGTGGCGGAGTATCACATGTATAGTTTTTTTAAAAATTACATCATATATGTTTTTTAGTACTTTCCTGTACCTTGCACCAACGTCATCTATGCATTACATGGGTTTTTAGGTACTTTTCCAACTCTACATTGCCCTATGGCCTACTTTTGCTTAGCATTACAGCATTGAGACTTGAGCATCAGATAGAGGAGGGGTAGCAGAATTCTACAACACATTCCAGGAACTATCCGAATCTTTCGACATCGAATAGGGGACAAAGTTTATACCATCCACAAAGTTTTGTTCTAAGTATCTAAAAACTTCTAACTAAAAGCTTGATGGAGCACGACTGCCCGTTGAGTTCTGAAGATGCTGCGCACAAGCCTACGGTGTTCGATTGTGCCTCGAGCAAAGAGTGTTGTTTAAGAGCTACCCAAAACTGTATGTTTGAAGATTATTTTAGAGGCCGGATGGTTGACTTGATGCATAAGATCATCGATGCTGCGTGTGAATGATTGTAAGAGGCCTAACAAATTCATGGCAGGATGTTACGATCGTGTGTCTTAATGTCAACGAGCCGATCTGTGTAATCCTCAGAAAAGTTCTGGGTGTGGTGTTTGACTGTAGTAACGAGTTTGAAGTCCTCTGTATATGTTCATTTGTAACAGATCTATGTGCGTCACTGTTTTCAAAAAATGAGAAATTCTGTGACGTCGGCAAAATGGTTGAAACTCTAGTCAGCTACATCCTAGAGCAAGACAAGACAGGCTGCAAAAACATTATTTTCTGGTTAGACAAACTTGAATGTCATTACTATTGTTTTACTTTTACTTATTGTTTTTTTAACGCCTCAATGTATGAATATATTGTATAACGTTTCAATGTATGAATATACTGTTTATCTCTCAATATATTGTTGAAATAAATTGTTTTTAAAAATCTTTCTTTTGTGGTCATGTCTGAGATCATAAAAACCGTTTTGTACAACATGCAACCCTAATCCAGACCATAAGGAGGTATTAAATAATAATAATAATAATAATTAAATTATCTTTTGTTTAGCTGCATTTTAAAAAATGGACAAACGGTTCGTATTATACCCATATCTATGTTACACAGCATCTTTTCAATAATAGACAAGCTGTTTAAGTTGAGTTTAAGCAATGCCAAATACATGTATCGAAAAGACCATTGTGTTACAACAAAACCATTATTTGTAGAATGATAATGTGACGTATTGAGTTCTTAGATCTGTTTTGTATTACTCGACATTATCTCAGTGCTTCTTGCTAATTTTTATTTGTTTTTGTTTAATGGTGATTAGAACCAGTTTTCCCCACCTCAAAGAATATGTATGTTACAGACGTAATAATGGTTTATTCAGAATGTAGATTAATGTTTTAAAGCTGATGTGTAGGGTTAGGCCTATAGGTATATTGTGTTTTCATTTTACTCGAGAGAATTTAATAAACGCTTCAGGGACTGAACTTCAACATTTTAATCGTTGGTAAAAGTTAACTTAAAGTCTGCATAAAAAGAAATTCCATCCTATCTACTTTCTAAATGAGTGTTATGGATCTATTGTGAATAGCACGCATATGTTTTTGACCTTGTGATGCTTAGTAAAAATTTTGTAACTGGATTGAGTAAACATAAAAACTTCTCTCTAGTGTCATGCAGGACTTGCAGTTACTTCTGATGCATTGTGACTTTAATTTACATAGTTATATATGGCTCCCTGATGACAACCACCGTACACCCTACACAACAGTGGGCTAGGGAGGACCCCAATCGCTGTCCTGTCCTGGTGGAGCCATGAAATCTTAATTATTTTAACATAAAAATGAGTTTGACTAATGTATTGGATTGGTTTAGTGCCTCAACAACTGAATACAGTTAGTTTGTACTTAATTTGTATAAATAATCTAAAAACATACTATCATACCTAAATTTACAACGGGAAAAACAATCTCTTTTGAATCCCCATGTGCAAGAATGTGAACAAATTGGAAGTCAACAGCACATATGCCAGAATGTAAGATTAGTTAGTTAGTTAGTTAGTTTATTTAAGAGTTTGACAAGGCAGGATATTGAAGGACAAAACCCTGAAATGTATCAAACAGAACACATACTCAAGACAACCGTATATACCTAATAAAAAAAAAAATAAAAAAAATTTAAAACAAAATAAATAGAAGAAACAAACAGGAGGGGTAAAACAGATGCATACAAAAACCTGAAATACATCAGGCTTCATACAAGCAGAACCTGCAAGTTATTTATAAAACAGTTTAAGAGCACGTGGAATAAAAGAAAGTTCATGTCTTTTTGATTTACTCCTGGGCACAATAAGTTCTCTACGCTGCCGTAGTAGGTAAGTAGGTGTTGGAGCCACAGACAGGAAACAATGCAGCGGTGATGAACTGTCCTTGAGTAGTTTTGTAAAAGTACGTATAGTGGCCTCATCACGCCTCTCACTCAGTGATGGGAGAGAAGAAGTTGGAACACCTATTATCCGACAGCAACGTTTTTGGACCCTTTCCAACTCATCAGAGAGACCTTTTGGTAGTCCACCCCATACTGGACTAGCGTACTCAAGAACTGGCCGTATAAATGTCAAATATATTTTCATTAAAACATCACATGGGAGACCCGCGTTTTTAGCAACACAGACATAGTGAATTCTAGGACGCACCTTCGAAATCATGTACTTAATGTGTGCGCCCCACGACAGATCAGAAGAAATTTGAACTCCAAGTAGTTTAAAGGTGGAAACTCTGCTAATTAGATGTCCTGATATTACAGGAGAGGAAGGGCAGGGAATGTTTTGTCTTTCCTGGCGATAATGACCATGTCCACTGTCTTACCTCCATTCATTGCCAATGAAAATTCATGTCCCCATTCCGCCACTGAATCCAAAGCCTTCTATGTTAACCCTGGTAAGGATCCCATTAAAAATTCAGTGATTGTTAAATCATCGGCATATTTCACCGGGATTACTGAAGGAGGCAGGCGGGAATCCAAGCTGTTTATGGAGATTACAAAAAGCAGAGGGGATAGAAGTCCCCCCTGGGGAACACCAGCTGAAATTGGGTAGGAGTTAGACACACAGGAGCCCCACTTTACCTTTTGCTCTCTGTTACTCAGATAGCTCCTTACGCTGAGCCAAAGTGGACGTCTGACATTCATCTCAGCTAAAGCATAAAGCAGTTGACAATGATCAACTGTGTCAAAAGCTCGAGTAAAATCAACAAAAACAGCATGAATGTCCAATTTAGGATTGCTATTGAGTGCTTCATGCCAGTGTTGCAGAATATGAATCAGTGCAGTGTCAGTGGATCTGTTTGCCATGAAGCCATGTTGTGATGGTTGAATTTTAGCAACTGTATCCTCCAGAATGGCATCTCTGAGGATTCCTTCATACACTTTTCCAACACAGCTGAGTAGTGAAATCTGCCTATAATCTGTTGGAAAACTGGGCTTTGATTTTTTGGGAACAGCCTTGACCAAAGCCTCCTTCCATTGTTTTGGAAAAATATTATTTTGCAAGCACATGTTAAAGATATCACATAGTACCGGTGCCAGCTCCTCATGAAAGGTCTTTAACATCCAAGGAGGGATGCCGTCAGGACCAGCAGCCTTTGCTGCCTTCACTTTGCGAAGTCTAACCTTAACTTGTCCAATACTCAGAAGAGGTATACTACAATTGGATAACTTGCAGGTAACCTCTTCCTCAGATGGTGAAATGTGACTTGCATAATCCCACACAGAAGCAAAGTGCTTTGCCAAGTTGTCACACTCATATTGCATGATGTTATGATCCTGAGACACCATGTCACTCTTATCTCCTTCCATCCCCATTAATGCCTTCACAGACTTAAACCATTGTTTAGGCTTAGTGCTTTGCAGTTCCTCGACCTCATGTATATAGTATTGTTTCTTTGCATTCTTGATTTTTTGGGCTATAATTGTTTTTAGTTTACTGTAAGTTGTTTTGTTCCCAGAACAGAAAGCAAGCTGTCTGTCTTTTATCAGATTCTTAATTTGTATGGTCATCCAGGGTTTATCATTATTTGTGATAGAGACTTTCTTAAATGGAATTGTTTTATCCAAGATAGACCTGATCGTAGAAGTGAAGGCACTAACCTTAGCCTCAGGGTCCGTAGCCTCAAGAATGTGAGAAAAGTCAGTAGTATTCATGAGAAGGCCCAATTGCCTATTTGTTTCAGGGGTACGCTTTCTACAAATAATGTGCTTAATAGGTTTGGTAGGCCAATTTCCAGCATTTAACAGAATAGTCTCATGGTCAGAGGAGCCAACAGGAGGCAAATGCTCTGGTGACTCATACATGCAGGAAATGTTAGTGAAGATTGAGTCTAATTGACTGGTCTTTCTTGTTGCTCCAGCCACTATCTGTTTCAGACCATGTCTGCTGCAGATGGTCAGTAATCCATAAAAAGATTAGTAATTTTATGGATTTAATAATGATCCATTTTTGTTTGTCCTTTACAAATTGGTGCAAAATTACCACCTATCTTCTAGTACAAATGCACAGTGCTCACATACTAAATGTCTCTTTTCTTATACACAGTACACACGTTTGTAGTAAATTGTGGACGCGTGATTGTTGCATAAAGACTATGCTTGAATTTTATCCATAGTCTTTACAAGGACAGGTAACTTTAACCCTCAAATGTGTTTGCATTACAAAACTGACAGAATCTATTTCCATATTGTAAATGTTTACTATAACTTCTGGGATGATCTGGGGTGTTTTGTTTATGTCGACTTAAACTATTTGTATTATTGTTGTCTTTAATTAATTTGCTTTTGTTTGCATAAAGAACTGCTTCTTCAGCTCTTGGATGTTAAACACCACGGGGGTGAGATCATTTGAATTGTAGGTTTGTCAAAAGAAACATCTGTATTTTAAAACACTGCTTATTCTTAAAAACATTGTGTCAGACGTATTTGGTAGCATTATTCTCGTTTTCATTGTGCATTAACTCCATATTTAACACAGATATTTGTAGAAATAAAAAAGTGTATTTATAAAACAAAAAGAATTGATAGAGCGATTTGTGTCTGTCATTGTGTCAGAACACAACAGGTATGAAGATGTTTGGTTCTAACTTAACTCAAGCTTTAATGAATGTATATCAGTGCAATAGTCAGATGTGATTAGTTGAAGTCTAAAACAGCATGCACGCACTTTTCGTGTTAATACATTGTGTGATTCAGCATCATAGATAGAGGGATAGTCATAGATAGTCAAACATTCTCAAACAGAAAGAATATCACTTAAATTCTTAATGGTCATTTATTCCTATAAACACTGAATGTTGACAGCTCTCAAATAAAGGTCTTCATCTAAAACACATACAGTTTGAGAAACAAGATGTGAACAGTGTCATACTAAGTAATATCTAACATATTGTTGATTGTGAACGGTCCATTATCTGTTTATTTGGGATTAGAGAACATCCTTAGCTCATATGTTTCTTTAATTTGTTGAGGTATTAGTTAAAAAGGTATTAGTTAATAACAAACAAAGACTTTAAAGCAACATGGAACCATAATATTAATGTATAAAATATGGTATAGGCCAGGGGTGTCCAAACTCGGTCCTGGAGGGCCACTGTCCTGCAGAGTTTAGCTCCAACCCCAATTAAACACACCTGAAACGGCTAATCAAGGTCTTTAGGCATGCTAAAAACAAGCAGGTGTGTTGAGGCAAGTTGGAACTAAACTCTGCAGGACAGTGGCCCTCCAGGACCGAGTTTGGACACCCCTGGTATAGGCTAATTACATGTTGAAGCATACTCACAGTTTGAAAATGACTTCCATAAAGTTTATTTTAGTAAAGCTATGCCTGGATATTCCCAACACAAAGTTTTACGGTTGTGGGTGAGTGAGACCTCTGAAAGATTACAACAATATGAGCTTTCTCGAACATTGCATGTTTGCACTAACCCTGAAACTTACTAATCAACATGTATTCCCTATATGTGGTTGTTAAACGCCTCAGGTAATTCATATGAAAAGTTTAAGTAAATACAATATGTTTGTCACAAACACATCTAAAACGCTTTTTACACATGCGAGGAAACCCGCTCGCAACATTAATCAATTAATCACAGAAATAATGCATGTCATCAGACTGTTTTAAAGAAATAAAAGCTATAATAAAAGGTACATCTTTATTTAAAAGAAAATAGACTTATGCTTTAGCAACACACACATTTATAAATGTTCGGCATAATGTTTCGGCATAGTCATCTACTTTTCACCCTCTCAGCGTCACTGCACGATGTATTATAATCCTCTGGGTAACGTTATTAACGTGGTCCGCGAGCAGTCTGTATCCCCATTTGTTAATCCGCTTGTTAATCCATGTGTTTATGAAAAGAGAAGGTCTGTAAAAACCAAATCGGGGGTCCTCTGTTGTATTCCCTGTAAATCTCTCATCGTTATCCACATTGATCAATCAAATGAAAACCATATTCCACATGTTCCGTAGGTTCGTGAAGAAACTCCATGTATTTTTCGCGGAGCTAGAATCAAATCCTTCCATAGAAGTAGCCGTTGTAGCTGAATAGTTATCCACTAGTGTAAAATCACAAGTGAGTGCACGTTGAGTTTGTGGCTTTTAAAACAGGCCGCTGCAGGGTTATTGTCATCCTAAGCGTCAGTCGCAGCTGTCCTAAGAACATCCGTGTGTGTGTGTGTGTGTGGCCGTTTCTCAAAACCAAGAATGCAAAGAACTGTTGTAAGGATAGATAAGACCCAGTCGCAAATGACAGTCAATATTATTCTTTAATGAAAGTAATGGAACAACCGCCAGCAAAACATGAACAGAAATCTTCTTGTAATAAAACACAATAAAAACAGGCAACACTTTTTTATTTTTTATTTTTATTTAACCTTTATTTATCCAGGTAAACTGTTTGAGAACCACTTCTCATTTACAAACATGACCTGGCCAAGAGGCTACAGGAATAAATAAGAACATACTGTACAGCTGTACATAGTCAAACACATAACACATAAACAAGCAACTAAATTAAAAAAAGATAGACAACAAAGGGGAAAAAGAAAAGGAATAGAGTGCTTAAATATGTGTGTATAAATATGGTTCATGATTGTCAGCAGGAACAAGAGTCAACTATGTAATTTTCTAGGTTTTGCTTAAAGGTGGAGATTGGGATCAGAGATGTAAGTTTCAGGGTATTTTGTAATATGTTCCAGTCATGTACTGATGCAAAGCGGAAGGCATTACGTCCAAAGGTAGTAGAAGTAGAGGGGATACTGAATTTAATCAAATTACTTGCTCTTGTGTGATAGGTGTTATGAGCGGCATGAAGTAGGGATGACAAATAGAGAGGTGCCTTGCCCAGAATTGTCTTGTATATGAGGAGAAACCAATGATGGAGCCGCCGGGTATAAAGGGAGGGCCAACCCACCAGTTTATACAGGTCACAGTGATGAGTGTGAAAGGGTGCATTAGTGGCAAAACGGATGGCTGAATGATAGATTGTGTCAAGTTTTTTTAGAGCTGTTTTTGGTGCCATTCTGTAGATAATATCGCCGTAATCCAAAATTGGCAGTACTGTCGTCTTAACGAGGGTGCATTTGGAAGCATGGGTAAAGGAGGCTTTATTACGGAAAAGAAAGGCTAGTCTAGCTTTGACTTTTGTTTGAAGGTTATTGATGTGTGTGATGAATGACAGGGATGAATCCAACCAGATACCTAGATATTTATATTCTTTGACATACTCCAGAGCCATACCGTTCATGCAGGTGATTGTAGGTGGAGTCTCTGTAACCTGTTTTCGGCTAAAAAGGATACATTTTGTCTTACTGGCGTTAATACGGAGGTGGAGACTGTCAAAGAACTGCTCTATATAGGTGAAGCTGAGTTTAAGACTGGAAGCCGCAGAAATGGGAGAGGAACCAACTGAGTACAAAATGGTATCATCTGCATAAAGATGAATCCGAGAGGTACCAACAGCTCTGGATATATCATTGATGTAGATAGAAAAAAGGATTGGACCCAGGATGGAGCCTTGAGGCACACCTTTAGAGACAGTAAGTGGGTCTGACATAATGTTGTCAACCTTCAATTGCTGGACACGGTTGGTGAGATAATTAGCAAACCAATCACAGCTAGAGGAGGACAGACCAATACTGGAAAGCTTATGTAAGAGGATCCTATGGTCGACAGAGTCAAAGGCCTTGGCGAGGTCTATAAAGGTGGCAATACAGACCTGTTTGCTGTCTAATGCTGTAATTACATCATCAAGGATCTTTGTGGTGGCTGTAATGCACCCATGTCCCGTCCGAAAACCGGATTGCATGTCAAATAATATATGATTTTTATCCAGGAAATCATTTAACTGTTTTTGTACGAGCTTCTCCAGAACTTTGGCAAGGCATGGAAGTATGGAAATTGGACGGTAACAATTTGGGTCAGATTCAGAACCCCCTTTGAAGAGGGGGAAAATTGTGGCTGATTTCCAATCAATAGGGAACTCAGAGAACTGTAGGGACATGTTAAATATTCTAGTGACGGGAGCGGCAATAATGCGGGATGCTGCTTTTAAGAACGTGGGATCAAGACCATCAAGACCAGCAGATTTATTTGTATTCAGCTTGGTGAGTTCATCCTGGACTTCAGAGATGGAAAGAGGCATAAAGGAGAAGCCCCTCTTGTCTGATGGAGAAAGTTGAGCATCTGCATCGGTTGTAACTGAAGTGTCCATTGATACAGGATTAGGGTTTGACATTGAAACTGAACGGGTTGCATTAATAAAGTGATGGTTTAGAAGTGATGCCATCCGAGACTTCTCAGTAATAATAATGTCATTAAATAACATAGAAACTGGTAAATGAGGGGAAATAACTTTATTTTCCATTACCTTGACTGTTTTCCAGAATGTCCTAGCATCAGTGCCACATGTGGTGAGTTTCTCTTTAAAATGCGAGATTTTGGCGTTTCTGATAGCCTATGTTGCTTTATTTCTGCATTGACGGAAGGCCAGCCAGTCAACTGGAGATTGGGTAGAGCGGGCCTTTTTCCAGAGGGCATTTTTACGATGAATAGTCTCAGCCAGGTCATTGGAGAACCATGGACTATATCGATTTTTTATTCTAATTTTTTTCAGAGGGGCATGCTTACTCATAATCAGACTGAAAGTGTTTTTAAAAAAAGACCATGCCTCTTCCAAGTAAGGCAAGGAATTAATTCTATCCCAGGGCACAGCCGCAACATCTTGGAGAAAGGCTTGCATATCCAGTTTTTTCAAAGAGCGCTTGGTTACAATTACTGGGGGCCTTTTGAATGAAAGGCCAGAACGTATACATGCAATAGCGCAGTGATCACTTATTTGACTAAACACTCCTGTTTGATAATTAGATGGATTGTTAGTCAAAATAAGGTCAATCAGAGTGGATGATGCGGTAGATTTGTGATTAGGTCTGGTGGGCTCAGATATCATCTGAGTAAGGTTTAGAGCATCAAACTGTTGCAAAACTGTATTTGGGGGATTGAACATATCCCAGTTCAGATCACCCATCAGGACAAACTCAGAGGATATATAAGGAGCTAAGAGTTGACTAAAAGCTGTGAGTGCAGAAGCTGGAGCTGAAGGTGCTCTATAGCAAACAGCAACAGAGATAGAGAAAGTAGTTGAAAGCCTAAGCTTTAGTACCAGTAGTTCAAGTTGTTTAGGAACTGACTTAGAAAGAACAACAGTACATTGCAGATGATCTTTAACATACATAGCTACACCACCACCCCTGGTAACTCTATCCTGACGAAACACATTATAGCCTGGTATACAGATGTCAAGATTAGTGTTCCCTTTTTTAAGCCAGGATTCAGAGACAGCAAGAACATCAGGATTAGCTGTGTGCACCAATGTTTTTAAAGTGTCAAAATGCGTAGAATTCAGCAGACTGCAGATATTTACATGTAAAAAACCCAATGATTTACGGTCACAGAATTCACCAAATGACAGCTGGGCACTAACTGAGTTAGCTGGGCCAGGATTTGGATGAACATTACCAGAGATAAATAACATGAGAATAATTAACATGCGTCTAAAAGCAACACCAGAACAAATCCATTGCCTGTCTTTTACAAAGGGCAGAGCCAGTAGCAAGTTAGAGTCAAACAGTTCCTGCAGAAGCATAATTGAAAAATATGGAAGGGTTCGAAATACCTGGGTGACAGAAAGTCCAACAGATTTAGTAATCCAATAGGATGTGACATCTCTTGATTGAAGAATGAAGTCTAATGTTCCCCGACAGTGAAATGCTGTGGCAGATCCTAGAGTGCGTTTACCAACAGGCCCGGGGTCCTGATACTGTACATGCAGCAAAAGGGTGGATGACAAAATCCCGAGAACCAGTAGGATTTTTATAAAGTAAAGCATGATTATTTGGTAGTGTAGCACAGGCTTCAATGTGTGCTGTAGACAAGCCTTGATGGAGTAGGTGGAGTAGGCCGAGATCCTCTCGAAAACAAACAGGTAGGCCTCAGACCAGGTGGAATAGGCTGAGAACCTCTCAGAATAGCTGTAGCCAGATAGCATAGGCTTTAGTGTGTGCTGGAGGCGAACAACAATGCAGCTGGAGATAGATGTTGTTATCTTGCTGTAAATCCTGTTTCAAGAAACCGTCACAGATCTAGGCTGAAAACAAGCCACACTGCAGCAGATCCCTGGGTTGTAGTATGAAGATAGGCCTCAAATAGCTGTAGAATAGCTGTAGCCAGAATAGTTGTAGCCAGATAGCATAGGCTTTAGTGTGTGCTGGGGGCGAACAACAATGCAGCTGGAGATAGATGTTGTTATCTTGCTGTAAATCCTGTTTCAAGAAACCGTCACAGATCTAGGCTGAAAACAAGCCACACTGCAGCAGATCCCTGGGTTGTAGTATGAAGATAGGTCTCAAACCAAATAATAGGCCAAGAGCTCACAAATATAACAGGGTAGGTTAAATGAAGGCACTGTCTGGATTATTTCAGTGAAAAGTGCTCTAAAAACCTTTAAAAAAGTTAAAAATGGACAGACAAAGAGCAGACAGAAAGACATGCAGCCATCTTGGAAAGGGGGCTGAGATTTAACTTGTGGCCGTTAATTAACTAACTGAGAAGTCCTCTTGGAAAAGATCCAAGGCGAAAGCCGTCGTAGAAGCACGGGCACAGCTGGGGCAAGGCTTAGATCACACAGCAGAGGTAACGACAGAAGACAGCGGGGAGCTGCAGCAGCATAGATAAGCACGGCACTGTACACAGAGAACTGGTTAGAGTATAAGCAGACAAATACTTGCAGCAAGACGTTTCTAGTCCAGGACAGGACAGGACAGGACAGGACAGGACAGGACAGGACAGGACAGGACAGGACAGGACAGGACAGGACAGGTAAGAGTGGTATAATCACTAGACACTTCTATCATCAGTAGTCAAAAACAACCTGACAAAGAGACAGGAGGAAGAGAGAGAAGAAGTAGCAAACGTAATTAGAGAGAAAAGGGAACAGGTGTGAAGTAATAGGAGCAGAGCAGCGGGAAAATAAGGAACAGCTGAGAGTAAGTAATTAAGAGCGTGTAAGAGGGGTCAAAGCAATAATGAAAGTGACCAAAAGAGGGCGGAAAACGATAGGAAAAACCAGGATCATGACAAAGAACGGACTTGTGTTCTTGGGGAGACATCCTCTTGCTAGTTGTTCTTGGAAGAATGAACTTACAAGGTGACGAGCACACAGAACGCTGCTGACAGTTTGAGGCGATGTGTTCTTGCTGGTATTGCGCAATACCCCCGCACAGCGCCGTCTTCAGTACTTCGCTAGCTACACCCGCGTGCGCTTATGGAGATTCTTCACTACCGAAAATGTTTGAGCATATTTTCGATTCACCATAAATTTTCGTAAAAATGGCAATATTTGAAATCTACACAGTAGATTTCTCGCATCAAATGTTCTCAGAAGTGGATTTAGTGATGAAATAGCATACGAAATTGTAGAAAAATGACTTACTGTTGTTCTGCCTTTCTGCTCCCCGCTCCTTCCTTGAATGCCGAAATGAATGCTGGGATATTTCTGCCGTCAAGTTCACACAAGTTACCAACCGATGCATCCTCGGTAAAATGGACACTTCCGGGATTTTTAACCGTTCTTGCCAAAAAGCAAACTTGTGTATTGAGACAGTACTTGGGCAGCGACTGATGACGTTTCACAAGTCCACAAGAACACAAGTACAGACAAGAACGCATATTGAGAAACTGCCTGTGTGTGGTTGTCGCGTTGTGGGAGGGGTTTGGGTGTGTGGGAACCACTGATCTATATAGAATGACTGGATAGCTCATGACGTCATAAACGGTGAAGCCACCGCGCCGCCATATTGGTATTCCCTAGTGAGCTCACGCGTTCTATTGAATCAATAGGAAATTGTATGATTTGACTGAGAAAACATTGCCTAAGGAGACACCGTTTTAAAATCTAAAGTCTCCCTGTACATTCTTACCACTCAAACACCGTAAGCATTTAAATGGATATTTGTTTAAGGTCGAAAGCTTAAAACCTTTTAAAAATTGCATTACATTAAGATGTAGGTACATCTACTGTGCAACAGTGGGCAAATATAATTATTTCAGTCAATTTCTTCAAGCTAAACCGAACTTTTATTTTGACGGGTTGCCGTGAAGACCTTTGAGTTTCTGTGTGTGTTATGATATGACGATGGTTTTTCTCAAATGAAGCGGTAAAATGCTTATGAGGTGACTCTCAGATCGGCTCTGGAGAGGAAGTTGATCATGTCCTCATATCGTGAGGCAGCAGAGACCGAAACCTGCGCGAGCGTCACTCGTGCTTCTGTGTGTGTGTGTGTGGTAAATTAAACCGCGCGTCTGCGCCATTCATTCACACAGAGACAAGCAGAACATGCAGGGTTAATAGCCAAGTTTTTTGCGGTTTAATATTCACAGACACTAGTATAATACATCGTGGTATAGGCTACATTGGCTAAAGTGCTCCTAGTAAAAAAGTTAGTCTGGAGACTGGAGCCTCGATCGCGCTTAGATAAACACTGAAGCGATTGAAAGCAGCGGGTACCAAGAATATAAGTTACCCGGTGCTGCAGAAATGCTGGTATCGTCCCATTTCCAAAATTTCAGTACCGACTTGGTAACTTACCGAAGTAACATTACCGGTTCTTTTGACAACACTAGTAGAAGAATTAACGTTAAGTTACTCTTGCCTCGGAGAAAACAACACAGGAATAACGACAATTGTAAGTTACATATAAATAACTACTTATAGGGCTTGAATTACAACCTGTGCGGAGTTTTTCTACATCCTTTTGTGAACGTCGTTTTACACTTGTATGCTGCACAGCGGGTCATCTTAAATGTGCCGTCGGAGCTACCAAAATCTGTATAACAGCCGTTGGAGCCGTCTCTATATGATATCTAAGGTTGGAGCCCTCTGCTGGTAGGGAATCGTAAGATGGCCGCTCGAACACTTCCGGTGGCTTCACTGGCAGAGAACATTGTGGAAAAGAAGAGATCTCCTAATGGTGGGGTTCCGAAGTTGGCTTCCCGTTATCATGCTCTGTTTCTGTTCGTGGATAATCTTCAATCGTTTTATCTTTTAGTTTGATATTTGACATTTTTATTTGAGCCTTCTTTTTCCGCCATGCTTCCTTAGTTTGTGCTCTTTTGTTCATTTCTTAACCTTTTCTTTCAATGATTTTATCTCCCACAGGACTTTCTGGTGGGGTGTGTAGGGGAAAGTGGGTTTTGAACACATTTTGGTTTTGGCTCAATTATTTTAAAAAAAAATAATTAAGTTAGATTCATCTTTTTTTTTTTTTTTTTTTTTTTTTACACAAGCAACGTACACATCTCTGCTACAAATGAACACTTAATGTTTTTTTTCTAGGACCTACCATTTCCGTACAGTTGCACTGAAAGTGACAGAACTGCAAATGCTACATCTTACCCAATATGCGGGGTTAATTGGGCTGCACAGTTTCGCAATACATAAATAAATAAAATCATCAGACATTGTAATTGCAATTGAATTATATTTGTGTGTGGCAGCTACAGTAATAATAATAAAATCGAGCTTAAAATCACACTTTTTTGCATGAAAAACAGGCTATATTCTTAATAAATAATTCCTAATAAATGATCAATGCATAGTAAACAAATGTGGGAAAAAAATCATACTTTGAAATTTAAATTCAAACATTGTTTGTGCAAGTCCAACAAAGTTAAATTTGGCAAAATAAATATTTAAATAAATACTCAAACCTGGAAAGTTGGGTGGCTCGCTGTTTTCATTTCATTATCGTTGTACACTTGGTGGCTTAGTTGTAACACTGTGCTACATCTAACCCCGCTGTGTAAAAAAATATGCTAAGCCTAGCTAACAGTTTCTAGGAGTTGCTGACATGTTTCAAAATTCTATGTTTTAGCCAACAAGACAGTGATTAAGGATATATAATGTTAGATTTGGTGACGTACACACTCAACCTCTTCACTCTGCATAGCTCTGGACCTTTTCTTTGCTTTCCTCCAATACTTTCTGTGGTGCCTCTTTGCTCTTGGTCCTAATTGTCCTACTTGTTTTACTTTTTTGTTAAGTAATTGTCCTTCCATCTCTGTCTCTCCTTTTCTAACTGGTCTCTTCTGCTTTCTGGGTCACTGTTAATTCTCGCTCTACTTTTCTTCTGGTACTCTCTTTTTCTTTGCTCCTCCACTGACAGTTTTTGTCTAGCCATGTCTGGCAGTACAGATAAAAACAACAAAAATTAAAATATTACATGAAATCAATAAAAAAAAAAAGGATTTTAAATACAGAAATGTCGGCCCTCTGAAAAGTATAATCATGCATATGTATATAGTTATATATACTAAATATATTAGTTTCACCTTTTAATTTGAATTACTGAAATACATGAACTTTTGCACGATATTCTGATTTTTCGAGTTTCACCTGTAAATTATATTATCATGTTATGTAGTTGTTATACATTACTTAATGATTATTTGGGAGCACTTTTCCACTCCGTCAGCTTACATGTCAACACCATCTGTTGACAGAGTTGACATCTGATGGAGTTGACAAAACAACATGTTTTTTCAACTTAATCATGTCTAATAAATGGTAGCCATTTTGATTTAACTCAGTTGCCAGCTGCCACTAAACTAAACCAAAATACCAACGTTTATTTCAAAATTCTTGATTAAAACCATCCCTGCTTTGAAGACAGCGTTGACTCATAAAAGCTGTGACCACAGGGATTTCAACTTGTTTGCTGAATATTTAAAAAAATGTAAAACTTATGAGACCATGTGTTGGACTGCTGCATCCATCAACAGAAAGAAGTCCTCAGGGTTAAAGCTGACAAAAATATGCCTGATTTATTTCGCATTTGAAAAATATCTGATGGAGTTGACATAAATTGATGACAGATTTTGAAAGGCTGTTGTTAATGTATAAAATAATGCAATGTTCACTTTAGGTATTTTGTGATATTTTATTTATTAAGCCATCCAATTAACCTCATATTCACATTTGTGGATTTTGGGCATTTTAAAACACTTTTTTTTTGCAGTTTGAAACTTTGACCTCTACGGAGGACGAGTTAATTTGCATGGGCTTTCATAGTACAGTCCCGGTATTTTATAAAATTATACTATGAAATAATATAAATATACAAAACCAAGGGTCTAAACATACACAAGTCTTTCATATCCAACTTTTAAAGCCTTTTTAAATTAAATTATTGTTTTTTAAGGCAAATTGCAACATTTTGATGGGGGACATGTCCCTTATTTCAAGAATCAGTATTTCCTGAATTATTATGATCAAACACCTTAACTGTAAAAAATAAATAAATAACACGTAGGGGAAAAAAACACAGTTACATGACTGGCAGTAAGAGAACATTAAACACTTACAGATCTCTCAAGATCTCAGCATCTTTAAAGACTTTACCTATGCCTATCCAGTTTGACTATTTCTTACATACAAAAGTTCTTATTGAGAATGAACAGAGGTTTAGATGTTGATGTTTTGTTGAACATAATAAAGACCATTATGTTGATTAGTGTTTGCTTTCTTTGGGCTCTAGACCCTTTACTTTTTAACATTAGTTTATGTAACCACCTCGCTCAGAAAACCAGACGAGTTTATGTCAAGCAATCATCATAGTTGTTCTTTGAACATCAAAGATGCTGACAAACATTAATTTACTGTGTTATTGTGATAGGTCCCGACAGGGCTGGGCGATAAAACGATAACGATAATTATTGCGTTGTAATTTGATCTCGATAAAACGATATCAAGAGTTCGATAAATGTTCGATAATGTTGTTTATGCGCCAAAAGCGGAGCGAAACTCATTTGAACCGCGCGCAACACGGACCATTCATCCGCTCGGCTCAAAGTCCAAACGGCAGCCAAAGACCGTCTACGGAAAGCCTGGTCACTCCCTATTAAGCCCTATTGTACCGAATTTTGGTTGTAGTTCCACCAGAGTTCCACTGGGGGACGATCGCCCTGAGTGCAAAATGAATGGGAGTCTATGGAGCTAGTCGGCTAAATTTGTCTCTTTCACCGGATTGCGTTGAGAAATCTCAGATTTGATTGTAGGTTTTGCAAGTTCAACATGGGTTATAGGTCGAAAGTTGAATGAACGAGTACTTATTTCCTTTCGATTTCTTACAGGTTGAGTTGTTGTTGCCCATTACACGCTAGCATTCTGATAATGAACGCTGATTGGTCAGTGAAGGACTGACTACGCCCAGAGATACCGCTTGATGGCATTGTGGCATCCGAAGCGGGACCACAATGTGTGTGTGTAATTTCAGCGTGGTCTTTTAAAAGAATCTTCTAGCGCGTGTATTTACCTGTGTCAGCTGTGTTGTCGATGAAAAGAAAGTGCTGAGCGCGAAAGCACCAAAGTGACTGAAGGATTGCCGTAAAGCCGTATCTCTGGTGGAACGATGTGTATGACGTCATTGACATTTTAAAAGACTTTTTAAAGCAAATGAGTGACTCTAAAAAATCTAACATCGAGCAATGAGTAATTTCTTTGCATCTCCTTTCGAATACAACATTCAAATTACTAGACAAAAAATTATATCCTGAGAAAAGTGGATTTTGAGGGGTATATCTACATAGACCTCCATTCATTCTGCACTCGTCCTGTGAGCGCCCTCATATGGAACCAGAGTGGAACTGCAACAGTTCAGAAGCCGGAAGTTTACTGAGTGAACGTTCTCCCCATATTAGACATTCTCTGCTATTAACTTCACTATGAAATGTGGGATATATTGAATTGTATTATAAATGTAGACAATGCATTAAAGGACTAATGGATTATAGTATTTAATTAATGTAGGCTATTTAGGCTACAGTTTTTCATACAAATACCATAGAAACCAAAAAGTTACAATTTGCATGGTAGTGAGGTGCTTTAGGCTATGCCTGGTTTTATCTGTAGTTATCATGATCTAAATGCATGATACTGTTTGACCAATGATTAATTTGAATAAAATTCAAACAGTCAGAAGAATTACATTTTGCAAATAAAATTGAGGTCATTTACCTTTTTTTTTTTTTAACAGATGTTACTGTTTTTGCTAATGAACATAGATTTAACATACTACTGTCTACTCACTTTCAATATGCGTTTCGAGACAAAACATGTAGGCTAATATTAATATTGCAGCCTGCACTGCAAACTGTGCTGAAGATACGTGCCATCAAAGTCAGGCAACACAAACCTGTTTCAAGACTTGAAACTATATCCCCCATTAGCACATGCAGAAACTAAGAAATTTATTTTTTTCTTTTAAGATATTTATTTTGTTAAGGAAAAATGACAAATGTTTGAATGTTCTACCTCAGATTAGTGAAATGTACACCTGTTTGGCAAGTGTTTGATATGTTCTGACAATAAAGAGTAGGCTTAAAACCACAATTAACGCTGGTTACTACAACTTTCACTTAGGAGCAAAAATCTGCCTTTAAACGTGAAAGAAATTCTCAGACCCCTCGTTTTTCGAGACAGCGCCTCCTGCTGTTCGGAAGATTCTATAACACCCTTACACAAATGCCATTGAAAACAATAGAATGCAATATTAAGGTCTCGTTATTAAGTCTTAAGTTAACCAAATAAATATTTGCGTTCCCTGCTTAATGCATGTGCCAAAAAAAAAAACATTGTGTTCTCTGACTAACAAATTACCCAGTAGTTATTTTTTGAGGGTGGGTGTAATTGAAAAAAAAAATTACTGATGGAAGGGATACAATTACAGATTGAACTATCTTCTGAAAAATATGATGTGATATTATATTGCTACAATGTTTGTTGTAATTCAAATTCCAATTTTTCTTTCAGTTCAACCTATAATGGTCTAATTAACATTATACCATGCTAACATTACAGAACCTGTTTTTTGATATTTTGAATGCAAAGCAAAACTCAAATAAGAATAGACAAAGCACCAATAATAAACAATTCTGTACTTAATTTAACGATCACCTAAACATCATCTTGCTGTAAACAGGACAAAGCAAAGAAAAAAGGAGGAAATAAATGTGAGTATCTTTACTTTTCGTCTTCAATTGCATTAAAAAAAAAAATCCTCATTTATATAAGTCGCTTTGGATAAAAGAATAAATGTAAAATGTAATGTAAATGCATGAGGTAAAATAATTACTTTCTGGTAGGCGAATGTTCCTTCTTTTTTCACTCTTTTTGCAATCGCTCTGTCAAATTCCTCGACTTCACTGAATGGCATTCTCAAAAATATTATGTAATAATAAATAATTGTTTTTTTTTTTGCAAATGCAAATTACAAACATACCTATGACACATTCTAGCTCACATGTTAATACCATAGACTGGTTAATACATAGTAAATTTGATTATTAGGCAATTGTATGAGTTGTAAATGGCTGGTAACAACTTAAAATCACAGTTAAATTAATATTGATTCATTTTAATACTTCATTTTATAAGAACTAATTCAAGCAGTCTACATAAATTATATAAAGTAAAATAATTACTCCAGAATTAATCAATTCAATTTATAGTTTTAGGAGAAAAGGTCCGGTAATAAAAAAAAAGGTCAAACAGTAAATCTGATTAAATAATTAATGATGACATTCTTTGACATTAACACACTTAATGTATTTAATTGGTCTACTTTAATTTCAACTAATTTTACAATGGCTTGTCTACAAAAAGCCATAGGTTAAAGGCTAACGTTAGCTATCAAAATATTTTCGGGGAAAAAAGGCGAAAAAACATACAATAGGGCCTAACTGCTCAAATTTTGTTACAAACTATCTTTACAAATATTAATGGACTATTCATATGTTGGTGTATCAATGAGCTATGAAGTAGTTTGATTAAAAAAGAAATCGAATGAGTATGATTCGCTAAATAAAATTGACGATATTCACGTTTTGGCCTAAGTTCTTCACATGTTTATCCGATCCGATTTGACAGGAGGCGCTGTCTCGAAAAACGAGGGGTATGAGAATGCGGGACTCTGGGTGGGGGACTGTAAGTGCAGGCTCCGAGTCTGCAGATTCATACTACTCGCTTGGTCTGAACAACAGAGCCATATAGAGACAGTTTTACGACTGTCTCGTGACCTTTTTAGTTTAAATTAATTTTTAGTACATTTAGCGAATACATATTTAATGTTTTGTTATCTTAAACCCCCCAAAATGTCAGGTTGTGCAATTGTCCGCACAAATGAACAGACTAAAATACTCATTTAAATGGTGTTTCAAGAATAAAAAAATAAAAATGAAATTCTATGGCATCATTTTACCCTTTCATATAAACAAATTTTATACATTTCAGTAGATTTATAGCTGTTGAGATAATTGAAAACCTTTTTTCTAGCAATTTGCATGTCAGGGTGGCACAACTGCAAACATGGCTCTCTTATTATGGTAATTGCAGTGTGCATGATAATGCATTGTCCAGAGGAGCCTTAATGATCCTTGTAGATCTCTATCAAATACTGGTAAAAACTGCTTTCAAGTATGGGTAGGTTGGTATACTTTCAGGTGAATTTAAACACTTAGAAATGTTCACAACTGAAACTTGTTTAAATACATTGTTCATGACACAAAAATATACATCAGTTTTGAAAAGATTTTAAAAAAACATTTATTTGTCAATGACCTATATATATTTATATATAGACTTTTGCACTGATTTAGCACAATGGGATTTATAAATGTCTAATAAACTGCACGTCAAGCATGTTATCTGCCCTTTCCTCTTTGTTGTTCTTGTAGCCTATTGTCCGACACAGAGAGCAGAAATTATGCTCGAGTCAGGAGCAATTTGAATAGAACTAAACATTTTGTGCTAATCATACTTTGTGAAAAAGTGCAGATACACCTAAGACCAACACTGGGAAGTTTAATGTTTATTAAAAATAAGGAGCAAGTAAAGTCTTGCAAAATCGAAGGAGCTGAGACTGAAGGTGAGGGTACAGCGTCATTGCTGGAGTCTTCAGGATCCACTGAATCCCATTTGTGCTTCTTGTGTTGAAAGAGATAAAGGAAACAAAAACGGGATCAATTATATAGTAGTTAGTATATAATACAGTTATGGTATTTATAATACCCCATTTAGTCTAGTGTGATTTGATCTAGATCACGGTTTGCTGCCGTTTTAAGCATGGTTTTTAATCTTACTTTATAAACTTCCATCTCCCTTTCCCATCAATACAAATCAGCTGCGCTGAAACATAATATAGACAGGTAATAGTCAACAGAAACACAATTAATAAAAAACTCCAACGTTTTTGCTTACTTAAATATGAAATCTAAAATAAGGATTTTTTCCTGTTATTGCACATTTGGTTTCATTCCATATTAAATGTGCAATAACGGGATTATTGCTCTCTAAATTAGTAGTTTTAGGGGACGTTATCAGGTAAAATAAAGGTCATTGGATAAAGTTAGTACCGCATAACAAACCACGAACAGCCGTTCTATTAATGCATGTTTACGTTATCCTTTGTTATGTAATAAGAGGGAAAGGCTTCTAAACAACATTTATTTACATATTCAAGCATGAATATGGAATGAAACCATATTAAATGTGCAATAACGGGAAAAAAATCCTTATTTTAGATTTCATATTTGAGTAAGCAAAAACGTATTGTTGGAGTTTTTTTATTAATTGTGTTTCTGTTGACTCATTTTATCAATTACAACTATCACACTCCCCAATGTTATATTTAGAAGTCATTCCCTCTTATTACACAACAAAGGATAAACATGCATTAAATAAAACGGGTTTAACCATTAATAGGCTGTTCGTGGTTTGTTATGCGGTACTAACTTTATCCAATGACCTTTATTTTACCTGATAACGTCCCCTAAAACTACTAATTTAGAGAGCAATAATCAACTAGCATGCTTTAATACATAAGTTAATTTGATTCAGATGTACTGATAATATACAATCTTATTCTTTAAACGTCTTACCTTTTAAAAGTGCATCACAAACGGTCTGTTCTGCTGTAACTCTACCGCGCTGCTGCTACTTCCGGGAACTATTGAGAGAGAGGCTCCACGAGCCGCCATTGCAGTAAAAAAACGTTCCATTGGAGTCAATGGAGTTGTCGCAACTCTCACTCTATAAGGCTCTGGTCTGAACTAGAGTTTTGAGGCGGAGTTTGTGTGAGTGACGTCACGTGGGTTATGCAACCTCTCATCTGACACAATTGCAGCTTTCACTTCCGCAGGGGAAATGGAGCAGAACAACTAAATAAACCCAGACTGGATTCTTACTCTTTCACATAAGGTTTTTATCAAGACTTCCATTCCACTGCATTCTCTGCGCGTTTGACTTCAAAGGTAAAGTGTAAGTGTTTAATTTCACAGCTGTCCTGAACGTTTTACCGTGTGGAGTGCCGTCTCTGTTTACATGTTGATTCACTTGTGTTTCACTCAAACGGCCCGTGCTAAAGATAAAACAATAATGAATATGAACTATGAATAATGACAGTGTCCACAGGCCTATTTTGTGTCACTGGTTGTACAATTATTATTTTTTCAGTTTGAACTTGGGGTTGTTGTTGTATTGTACAATTGCTCTTTTAAACATTCATACAGAGGCCGTGCATCTTAGATGTTTACTACATTAAAAAAAAAAAAAAGGTTTGCTGTACAAACACTAAGCAATTTAATACCAAACATGGCGAAAGTCTAAAAATATAGTAATATTTTGAAAAAAAAAATGTTTCAGAATTCTTTACACCAGTTCTGTGTTTCTGATCATAATGCTGTTCATCAATTTGGTTTTAACCATTGGGTTTATAATTATTCTTATTATTTTTCTCCATAGGAAGGGCTTTTCATTAGAAGTGCAGCGATGGTGCAGAAATATCAGTCCCCTGTGAGGGTTTACAAGGTCCCCTTTGAGCTAGTAATGGCGGTGAGTTTTTAAGAAATGGCATGCGCATGAGAGAGCATATCTAATCATCATATTGTTTAAAAGTCTATCTTTATTAACCTACATCCTTTTACATCTAGTGTTCTCTACATTGTGTTTGTGTGTGTGTGTTTGTGTTTCCAGCTTTGTCTTTGTTAATTTGTGTGTATTCATTTTATTGAGTAATGTTTGCAAAGTTTGTCTAGTCAGCTGTACTCTGTCTCAAAGCTGCATTGCTCTAGAGTGCACTAGATGGTTAGATCAGTTGTCAGCTCAAATACATGTAAAATCTTTAACCTCACAGATCACAGCTTTCTATTGTTTTATTGCTTTAATAGCATTTATGGTTTGAACTGAACCAGTGTTTCAAATGTTCCTGGCTAATCGCTCAAAACCGCAGTCCAGACATTCTGAAATATACAGTAATGGTATATTGCCTGAAGAGAGCATGACACTATCAAGATTCAAGAAACATTTAAAAGCCAAACTATCAAGACTGTAAATCATACTTCTGCTAGTGGACAGGTCATGGTAATAGTCATTTAAAAATTCTAATAAATTTCAATATCAACATTGTTTGTAATATTTTAAGACATTTTTGCTACAATAAACAATGTTGTGTGGGACCATCACTTAGTGTCCAATAATAATAGTTTATATTTTTTCATTCAGTGTAAAATATGCATCCTGAAAATCAGTTGAAATCCATTCACTCGTATATATTATCTTAACTTTTTTTTCTGTTATAAAACTGATTCGATTCATATGATTCTAAATTCTGTTTAGACATGCAACATTCGAAGCTGCTGTAAAATGCAGATAAGCACACACAAACAACTGATCGATAAACTTCGACTAAACGTCGTTAAGATAATGAACTTGGGAGAAGAATTACTCAATTATTGACATTTTCACTTTATACTATAAATATTTACCAATGTCAATGGTCAAAATGACTGTAATGTACGGTTTCAAGTGTATTCTTGCTTTAATATCCTCTGACTAGACAATGCACAGTAAAGTTCTACATTGTTAACGCTTATTAACTAATGTGTGGTGTTCTATGAGCACGATTCCAGTTTACCTCTTCACACTATGAATGCCCAATAAAAAAGTCAGTTTAACTTCATAGATGAGGTTTAATATTTGACTGGCTGTTTTAATAATAATATTAATAATACAACATTTAGATTTAGTCTACTTTCGTGGTGCCTCATATGCAAAACAAACGCCGGATCTTTGAAGTCGGTCGATCTCAAGCCCTGTTTACAGCTGGTATTAAGATGTGTTTTGGTCGATTGAATCACAAGTGTACAATTGCTTTCGTAGTGTAAACGCTCATGTGGTCGAATGCGTTCAAACAGCCACAAAAGACCGTCTACTCTCCGCATACTGAACTAATGCGTAAACATTATGGGAAGACCTCTAGCCAGACGGGATTTAAACTTTGTCGGCTGGAGACCCGATTTTGGTTTGAAGATGAAAAACGTATCAAGCACAATGTTCTTTCGCCATTTCCGATTTTTAACACAGACTGTCAGCTCTCGGCTGGTTTTCGGCTGTTAGAGCAGAAACTAAAGCTGCTGCTCTCCGTGTGTTTTTCCTTCGTCTCCACGCGCGTTCATATGTACATTTCGTGTGCTTATTTTGTCCATTAGATGGAAAGATCTGAAAAAGGCCAAACATTTACCCACCCATAGGCCCTCTCCTCGAAGAAATCAGGACTGAAGCGGTTGAAAGTGGACAAAAGAGACGGATTAAAAAACAGGTGTAAACAGGAATGCGTTTCCCTCGTCTACTTGTGATCCGATCCACCAAAACACATAGTTGCCCCTCTCCACATCAGCAGCTGCCCAGATAAAGCTGACTAGAGCAGATGACTTTAGCATTCCAGTACACGTTTAAATCCTTTTACGACTGTCTCGTGACCTTTTCATGTTATCTCACCCTTTAAACGATCATTGACTGAGCTTTAACACTTACCATGAACTGAGAAACCTTATGAAAATGAAGTGCACTTTAGCATCTTTATATAATTACTTCTATTGGCTTTGAAATACGGTGAAAAGTTACTGCTGAATGAACTGACAATCATTTTTGGTCAACTAAAATATACTTTAATGCCATTTCTATTGAAACGTGTCATGTATTTAAGTATATTGGCTGCAATTTAGTACGTTTAAAGTATATTAACTTATCAAATACACTATTCAGATTATAATCACATGCTTTAGTAGGCAGCACTTACAAAACAAGTGCACTTCTTTAAAGCATGACAAAATATAATTCAAATAAAATGCACTGTAAATTAAGCGTTTAATTAGACATTAACAGAGTGTACTTTTTAAAAGTGTACTTAAGTGTGTTAAGAAACAGTCATGAAAGTATTTAGGTGGACTTAAGTTGGCTTTTATTTCATTCATATATGTTCTGCAAGTACGGTTTTATACAAAATATACTTTTAAGATTTGAAGTACATCAAGTTCACACTAAACATAATTAAGCACACTTCTTTTTCTCAAGGGAAAGAGCCATAGCTTTAGGACACCTTTTAAAAATGTATTACTGTTTGTCACTGTATTAGATAATAATTAGTTCTGTCAAACGATTAAAATATTTAATCGCGATTAATCGCATTAATGCCATAGTTAACTCGCGATTAATCGCACATTTTTATCTATTCTAAATGTCCCTTGATTTCTATTTGTCTCATTATTTTTTCTAATTTTAATGTTCTTATCAACATGGAAAAGTGAATCAGCATTAAGTTTGTTCTTAGCTGTGGTATCCATGTGCTTCTGTCTGAAGTCATCCATTGTAGAGCTTAGATCGGGCCCAAAAAAAATCAAGCCCGACTCGAGCCCGTGCGCATTGTGTCCGAGCCCGGCCCGACACATAAACTGTAATTATGAGCCCAAGCCCGATTTAAACCCGTCAATTTTTTTCATACGTGGGTCGTTATAACTGACGTTCTCAACTATTTTCTATGTTACTTTCTCCCGCCCGCAACATTTTTGTCCCGCTCCCGCCCGCAAATACACTCTTTTTTTTGTAGGCTACCTCCAAATACTTTCGCCTACGTGTCGCCACCATACACATCAGCATAAATGCTCCTGATAAATTATTTGTTATTAAAGCATTAACACACAAACCACTGTTATAACATAAAAGCAAGCAGGCTACTGAGTGCATGGTTTGGCATGACTGAATGCGCCCAAAGTGTGCTCCCTTAATAATTCCTAAAAAGCTGACATCAGTTCATCGCAATCTCACACATCTGTTATTATCAGTGAAGCTGACTGCACAATGCATCTTTCATAATAAATACACTTTGTTTGTTATAATTTGAGGATTTGCCAGCTTACAGAATTCAGCACTGAACAAAAAGTCTGTTTTGAGCGGTGAGGGGAGTCTATCTTTAATGCTTCTGATGCTTTTTCATATGTCTGTGATTGGCTACATCCCTCAACGCTGCAAACATGTTATAAAAAGAAACTCTGGCCTGTAAATCGTTTCTATTTTGTTTTTGTTGTTCTTGTTGCTTTTCTGCAACATATGAATAAAAATGTATTAGTTTTTATGTTTTATTCATAGATATTTCTAGTTTGCGGGAGTCCCGCGAATCGTTTTATTCTCCCGTATCCGCACACAGAG
This sequence comes from Siphateles boraxobius, assembly GCF_051911475.1. Lineage (NCBI taxonomy): Eukaryota > Metazoa > Chordata > Actinopteri > Cypriniformes > Leuciscidae > Siphateles > Siphateles boraxobius. The sequence goes on from NW_027508755.1 coordinate 5,533,777, forward strand.
TGAGTGCATTACCGCTCAAGCCCGCCCTCGCACTCGGCCATCAAATCTAGTCCCGCGCCGCACTCTATAGGCTCTATGCACGATCGCTTCCGCGTTTTGTCTCAGCCCGCCCAGTTACATCCGGTGCTGCGTCAGAAGCCGGTTTTGCATTAGGTGGAGATAATGGCAAATTACACTCGCTGTTTACAAAAACTCCCTGCGGTTAACGTGAATGATGTTAGCAACACTGTTAGGCAGTTAGCTGTCACACATAAGAGTAAGAAAGAGAAGGGCTTTAAATTATATATTTCGACCTACATCGACAACTTTGAGGGTGAGTATTCTCTCATATCTTGCGAAATCCGACTAGCGAATCAGTTTCTAAAATCGTTGTCTCCGTTTCTGAGAAAATTAATTGTATTAAAGTTTTGCCGCTATACACTTCGCGCTATGCGGAAGTAAAGACACTGGCTGAGATCCTACCGGAAATACGTCAGCAGCGTTCGTGCATAGAGCGTATTGCGTTGAGAGTGCACGTCTCTAGATCGGCGTCTCGCGCTCGCGCCATCCACTCAAAACGTACCGTTAGCCTACTACTCTTTGGCCGGCGCGCAAGCCCAAACAAGTACGCGCGGCGTGCCTGTTGTTTTGTTTCCGGTCTAGCTATCCGGTGTGGTGTTGTTTGCTAGGCCAAAAAGAGCGTTAATCTCGCGATAAAAAAATTGACGCCGTTAAAATGTGTTTGCGTTAACGCCGTTAATAACGCGTTTAACGCACAGCACTAATAATAATATATCAAAGCAAGTGTTAAAGATGAGGCAATAGGATTTTGCTGTTTTGTGGTTGTGAAGTATATCCATCATATAATTTATGGGAGGAGAGTTTTGATGTTCAATAGCTTTCTTTCTTATAACTATGCTAAAAAACATGTTTTCAGGGTAGAAAAAGTGCCTTTTATTTCTTATGACATATTTTGATGTAAAAAATCATACTAATATTATAAGTGCACCTCAGGAATCATTATAAAATAAAATAAAATGACTTCTTGACCCCTTTATATTGTTAGTCAATGCTAAAACATAATTTAGATTTATTTCACACATGAATGCCATATAATACTGGTCTAGTGATTCTGCCGCAGTATTAGTTCTGGCGGGGTGTCCGTAATCTCAAGGCATGATTGATCAGAATGATTGTATCAGATTGATCATTTCCCCAGGCGAAAGTGTTAATCACTCGCTCTTATCAACATTATTATTGTGTATTGTTTATTGAGATTTGCTGAGTGCACAGTTTGACGTCATGCTTTAGTCAGCACGGGTCGCTGCTCACAGTTGACATGAATCAGTGTGCCTCTCCTGTCAATCAAACTATATCTGGGGCAGAAACATCGGGGTTCATGTCACAAAGGCTAACAGTGGCGTTGGGCTCGTTGCTCACAATATAAGACCCACTTCAACATGTAATTGTGTTAGTACAGGAGAAACTACAGGGATTCTTCTAGATTTCCAAGACTGCACACACCACAGAGGTTGAGCAAATTTGAGTCGAACTGATTGTGTCGATTTTTTTCGAATCAATTTTTTCTTTCCTTCGTTTTAAAGCATTATAAGCAATGAACCAAATCAACCTTCTGCAAGGTAAATAATAACATTAAAAATATTGATCTGAGGCAAAAAAGTATTTGAAAATGGGAAAAAATATAAAGGTTCAAGACTTTAGTGAAGGGGGGAAAACTCCTATCACATAAACTGCATAATCAAATTAAAAATGATAGATAAATATAAAACAACTAATTTAAAATGTTGATTACAATATATAAAAACATATTTTAAGTTTATTGCAATATATATATATATATATATAAGTATTTTGAGAGTATAGGGAGACTTGATTACGTCATTCGCAGTGTGTCATGGGACTGGCTGGAGCTAAAGTGCTCTTTTGGCATGTTTTGTTGTGGCGACTCTTTGATTGGTGGGATTTTCTGCTCATCATCATGTGTATTGTAGTTTTAATGTAGATTATTTTAGTTCTGTTAAACACCATTATTTTAAAACCAAACTGAAATAGAGCGGTCTGACGGCTTTCATTAGTTCAACACCACAGATCATTCATATTGACTAATTATGTATATTGTTCCCCTAATATGGACATTTATGGATGGAAGTATTTTTTTATTTTTTTCATTTTTTTTAGTTCATGAAATATAATGACATTGTATAATTAAAAACATAGTAGCTGTAGGGATTTTTTTAAAAAAATGTTGTTCTGCTTTATTAAATTAAAATTACCATTATAATTTTACAATTATACAGAATTGTAATTCAGCTGCATTCAATTTAAATTCCGGAATTAAATATGCATTTAAAATGCATTTTTCTTCTCCCAAACAGCTATAGGACTGCTGTTGTGAGGCTTATTGTTCCTGAAAGTAGAAATTAATATACAATGCTTAATCTCTTACATAAAAGCTGTTATTGTGTTCAGTCCAGAGAAAACATTCCATTGTTTGATCAATCGCTTTAATGGATGACGTCCATGGACATCACTTTATTGATTTGACACAAAGGTCTAGCGTTTTAAAGAGGCTACCATACTTAGTGCATACTGTGCAGGTTGCAGGTTTTCAGTATGCATATGAGCTACTACAGTGACCTAATGACATGACCTTTCAGTCCAGCATGACAATTCTTTATGTAAAAATGGATTAAATGCCAAATAATAATAATTTAAAAAACAATCTAAACAATGACAACTGGATGGAGCATGACCAGGCCATGTGACAATAATGAGGCATACTATACTGTTGCATATACAGTCTGTGTGTGTATAATTCAGAGGGAAGGAGCTTGTAAACTCTATAGATCATTTACATTTTATGCATGTTTACATAATAGAATTGTTTGATTTTTAGCAGGATCGTACATGACTTTCAGTGGAATAACAGAGTACACATACTAAAACAAACATATACTAGAAAACCCTCATCCACTGCTCAGCAGAAATATCTCTGATCTGATGGCTAATGCTTTAACGTGGATGCAATTTAGAGCTGTAATGTATAATATTTGCATCATTAGAGACACAAAAAGCGTTCTGGAAGTAAGAATGATGGTAAAATAGGGATTTTAACAATAATATGCAAGACTATTTGCATATATTATGACTGTGTTACTTGCAGACAATATAATATTAATGAAATAAAATATTACATAAGCGTGCTTAAAGACACAAAAGAGCAAATTCGAATTCTTTCAAAGTTCAATTCGAATAATTATGTTTTAATAATCGTTTGTTGTGCTTTAAAGAACTGCACTTACTTTGAGTTTTGATTTGTGTCGACAAACTACCAAAACACATGTAACCAAACACTTGATTATAATTTAAATGTAATAGTGAATAAAACAATACACTTAAAGTTAATATATTTTAAATGTAGTAAATTGCAACTACATCATCACAAATTACAAAAACGTTCAAATAAACAACATAAAACTTTCAATAGATATTACATTAACTATTTTAGTTTACCATAAATGCTTGTCAGCAAATTCAGCTCTAACTTTAACCATAGTTCAGAGACAATAAAGTCATTTTGAAATGATATAATGATGTACTTAAAACTGGGTCAGAAATTATATGTAAATATAAATTGCAAAATAGCTTTTAAAACAATTGGATTTAATATAAATGTAAACTATACTACATTTACATTTAATTGCAACTAACATGCAATAAAACATTTCATCCAGTTATCACTCATTTGTCACAGATATTTTTTTAAAGTATATTATTTCCGTACAAGCACTCTTAAAAGTATGTTAAAGTGTGCTTCTGTATTACAAGGATTACTATGTTGTACTACTGGTACCTCTAACACAGTATTCATGTGACTTTTTAAAGTGGGAACCTTAAAAAGCTAGAGATTAGGGAGTAAATATTGACGGGCGTACCTGTAGTTTATTGGTATCGTTGACTTAAGACTTCACGTGACATACAGTACTTGTTGACCTGGTCATATGAGCTACTGAGTCAACTGAAATTAAAACAATAACACATCACAAGTGTCACATTTTCAGGAACATATATAATCTAAATAGGGGTCATTTGTACACATTGTACACAAGCTGAAGAGAGCCATATTTTTACTAAAGTTGCATTGTGTGCAAAAACTGTCTTCCTGCAGCTGCTTCACTCTTGTAATCATTTTTTTCCCCTCCCACTGTCACATTGGTTTCATCTTTTTCTCTCTCATAGGCCTATGACAAAAGATTCCCAAACTGTCCGCTGATACCCATGTTTGTGAACAGTGACATCTTCAGTGAGTGTCATAGTGAAGATGGGGCGACACAAGTGATTGAGCGCAGGTGTACCGTGGACGTCGAGGCTCCTCGGCTTCTAAAGAGGGTATTTAATGTTTTAGAAGTCCAAAATGTCATAAACGGTGACAAATTCTGACACTGTGAGCATTCATTTGGTTAACATTTGAACATTAAAATAATGCGAGAAGCTGTTCCCTGCAATTACTGTATCTACAGTTTATTGGCACAGTTATTTGATGATCCTACAAGAGAAAAGACTATAGTAAAACTATTGTAAAAGAAAACCTTTTGATGCTATAAAAAAAAGAAAAATGAAACAATCTCTTGAAGATTTTTCAAAAATTCATCATTGATGTATCACAGGTTTAGCACAACATGTGGGAAAATAAATTAAATAAACAATATATTACTTTTTTAGGTGAACTCTTCCTTCTTTTTGTATGCATTTCATTTAGCCAGTTAATAATAGCCGGTACCTTGATTATGATTATGACACATGGCTGTGTGTACAGATAGCAGGAGTGGACTACTTGTATTTCATCCAGAAGAACTCTTTGGATCGAAGAGAGAGAACTCTGCACATAGAGGCGTATAACGAGTCCTTCTCCAGCAGAGTCAACGTCTACGAACACTGCTGCTACACGGTCTGCGCTGCTACACTTCCTGCCATTTCCCTCTTATCTATGGATGTGTGTTTATGTATAAGCTGGTTTAAGAGGGATCCTGATGTTTGAACAATCCCTCCTCAGGTTCACCCGGAGAATGAAGACTGGACCTGTTTTGAGCAGTCCGCCAGCATGGACATCAAATCCTTCTTCGGCTTTGAGAGCACCGCAGAGAAGATCGCAATGAAGCAATACGCCGCCAGTATTAAAAAGGTGTGTGTGCATTGAATGGTTGTTTGGTTGGATGGATGGATGAGGACATGTGACTGGCCAAACTCAAACCTATATCTATCTATACCTAAATGCATATCTCACATGTTCACAAAGACTCTTATTTTGAAGTCCACACCTCAAAACTTTCTCATTTTGTTTTTCCGACAGTATTTCCAAATGTTCTAGAAACATTGCATTTGCATTGCATACCTTTGAGAGACTTTGTGTTCCCTCGAAAAAGCATTGGCATATAGTTCTTCCCATCTCATAGTATTTCCATCGCTGTAAATCTTTTGCGAGCAAATTCAAAAGCAACGAGAATTTGTTTCCCCCCTCCAATCTCATTAAAGGGTTTGTACAAAAGAAGATTATCTGGAAAACTAGAAAAAGTACATTTTAAGGGTCAGAATTACTAAACGGGGTAAATTTGCGTGAGAGCACAATTCCAAAAAATCACGATTGGAAAGTTATGCGCATGATCTACTGATGACGCGCATATTGAACACAGAAGCAGCCGGATCATTTCCTGAGGCCTTGTCCACACTAATACGTTTTCGTTTGAAAACGCATCTTTTTCACTGCGTTTTGGCCTTCCTTCCACACTGAGACGGTGTTTATATCAATGAAAAATAACCTTTTTGAAAACGCTCTCCAAAGTGGATAAATTTGAAAACCGTTTTCGTGTTGCAGTGTGGACCGTCAAAACGGGGGTATTTAAAAACGATGACATAAGTTTAGTCATGTGACGCACATTGTACCAATAGATATTCATGTTTATAATGGTGTTGTGCCTGTTATGTGCTATTCACTTTCACACCGTTGCTAAAATATATTACTTTGCACACTCGTCATATCACAGTCCTGCAAAGAAAATTCACTGACATTTGCTGTCCTGTGACAAAACATGAGAGCAGTCACGTTTTAGACCAAACGTATAATGGTGACTAAGTGTGCGACCTGGACGCATCAGTAAATTATGAGATATTTTGCTAAATAAAATGATCCTGTCAGAAAAATTTCGCAATAATTAACATTTATTTTTCTGTCCGTATCATCTCAGTGAACTTTTGTGAGGTTTTACGCATGCGCAGTAAGGTGAATTTAGCAGTTCAGGCATTTTGCAAAAGTTTCTCATCCACACTAAAACCCAAGTGTTGACGGAGAACATTTTTAAACGAAAACGCCGTTTTCAAATGTATCCGGATTAATGTTGCCTTAATGTAACGTAGCCTTAATGACCAACGCAATCTACCAAGAGCAGAGCAAATTAGCATCTGGTTTAAGACATGCTTATTTTTGGGTGGTAAATAAAGGCGCAAATACCAGTAAATTGATTTAGTAAATCACCTTGCCTGATTCATTTAAATACTTTCCTCCTATAAATTTTGCGTCTCTTAGGGAAACTCCTACAAATGTAATGCCGCAAAAATAACCCTGTCCATGCCTTTGCAGTGCTAATTTTTCTGTGCTTTTTTTGCGCTGTTAGTAAATCTAGCTCTAAGTCTAAAACATTTGAAAAATTCTTTTTTTTTAGATATATATGTATATTTCACAAAATAAATGTTTTCTTTATCTAGACTCAGACAGTGATAATGACTGACCTGCCATGTTTCTTACTGCTTTATTTTCAAGAATCTCCATCCTACTTTTAGATTCCTTTTATGTCTATCATCAGGATCTGTTTTCTTGTAATGTCCTAGTTGTGGCTGGCTTGCGTGTAAGAGTATGTTTTTCATGCGTCTGTGTACCTAAAGCCAATGTTTACTTGTTTCATTTAAGTAAACTCTTGTGTCACTCTCTATTTGTCTCTTTCTCTCTCCACAGGGAAAAGAGATTATTGAATTTCACCTCAAACAACTGGAGGAGGAGGGCATTACCCACGTGCCCCGCTGGGTCCCCCCTCCCGCCACCATCGCGCCTCACCAGCCGCCTGTCAGCTTAGCCAGAGCTATCCCAGCGTGCAACAGTAGAGCTCATCCCAGCTCCACAGACGTCCTGCCCGGCTCTCCGGATGGTGAGATGAATCATACTTCTGCCCGCAAGCGTGTGCTCATAAATATAATAATGCAGGAGGAATGGAATGATAACGAGAATCAACATGTTCAAATTCTAGTGAGCTGCCTTGTTTTCTACTTCCTATTTGGGCAGATTCTGTACTTTCAAGGGCAGTATCCTAACTGCACCCTGAAAGAAACAAACCTCACTTATAACAATATATATTCTAATTAGGGATGCTCCGATTGATCGGACGCCGATCATGATCGGCCGATATTGGCTAAAAATAGATTGATCGGCGAACCCCAAAAGCGCGATCAAAAAAGCCGATCATGTGACGTAAATTACTCGCGCAACTTTTTCCCACCTGCATGCATGGCGCACGGGCACACAACAGCAGAGTGGAGCTTGGCAGTGGCAACATGAGTTCACCGGAACGAATAGGGAGTCTCCCAACGGATTGAAGTGCGCGCCCGAGTGAAGACCGTGCACCGCTCGAGCCACAACAGAACGCGGTATCTGCGCCACTGAGCACTGCGGCAACGAGCGCTTTAATCACTTGATAAAAAAAAAATATTTCAGCGCTAGATCGCCTCTTATTTAACAAATGAACAAAATGAATGCTCTGAGTTATCTGGAGATGTTTTTATTTATTTGTATTGGTACATTCGTGCCGCGAGATGTTTCAAAAGTGGTGGTGGTATTTTATTTTTTTTGATCTGACATAGTTGGTTCCTCAACTAGCCTATAAATCAGATTCAGATTATTTTATTTAATGCCATGTCAGCATTCAAATTTATTTTCATGGCAAAAATTCAATTATAAAAATACAAATATCATATAAATACAATAAAACAAACAAAACAAGAAGTAATTTTATACAATATATATTTTTAAATGAACATATGATAAAAAATCCAAAACCTTTTCAGGCATAATCTCATTAAATATGTCCTTTAATGAAGTAACTTCATAAAAGAGCATTCTGCTCAACTGCATCAGGCGTTCATAATAATAACAGAAAAAAACTTGCCATAGTTTTGTCCTTTTATCAGTAGCCAGTTTTGGTGTAACAAGTTGTACATTTTGTTGCCAATTAGTAAATGTAGTGGGTGTATTAAGAGGCTACAATTTCCAAATATGCTTAAGTGTAACTTTATCCCCTCCCATTAGGCTGATCTGATGTGTGTTGGTCTGCCTGACCCCTCTTTGTTTGGAATAATTTAATGTTACTCTGCCTTATTTGGGAAAGCTGGCCTACAGTAGCCTTAAGACACCTCATTTTCTAAATACAATTAAATAAACACATTTCGACAAATGGTGCAAACTCTGCTAGATTATAGATAAAAGATTCCCATTCCCCTGCCACTCTGTGATCGGCAGTGATCGGCAATCGGCAGATCATGATTTTGGTGATCGGTAATCGGTGATCGGCACCAAAAATGCTGATCGGAGCATCTCTAATTCTAATATATAACTTTTCAACTACATGTCAATTGACTCTCATTAGAGTATTTTAGTAGACTGGTAGGGTTAGAATAAGTTAACAAAGATACTTATAGTCAGTAGAATTTCTGTTGAGGGCCATCTAAATAAAATGTTAGCAGATATTAAGCAGAGTCTTCTTATACTCTAATGAGAGTTAGTTGACATGTAGTTGCAAAGTTAATTGTAGTTAGTAGAATGTCTAAAGTGGACCATCGAAATAAAGTGTTAAACATTTTCTCATTCTATTAATGTTACTGGAAGAAGGTTTGTTCATAACTTTAAGAGCACGTTCCTGTTAGCTTGGCTTTCAGCTTGACTTATTTATATTGACTTATTTGAAGCTCTCTCTTGGCATCTCTGTGCATTCCTCACACAAAAACGCACTGGGTGATTAACTCACTGTCGATTTCAAATGATGGGAGGAACATGTTCAAATGATCTATCATATCAGCACCAGAGGAGGCCTATATGCTGTATTCGTAGACGACTCACCTATGTTCCTCGACAGTTTTCTGCTCAAGTAAAAAGAGTCAATGATCTCCTTCACTTTTCTCAGCTGTCTGATGGTTGTGTTGTTTGCAGACAAGTTAGATGCAGACTACATCTCACGCTATCTGGGACAGCTGACTCCTTTCCAGGAGAGCTGCCTCATTCGCCTCCGACAGTGGCTGCAGGAAACACACAAAGGAAAGGTGAGTGCAATGTTCAGAATAAAGTACTAGTACTAGTACTAGCGGGGCTGAAGGTGCATTGATTTAACTTTTGTACTCTAAACCAATAGATGCCACAAATACTCCTTCCTAAACACCCAGGTTTCACTATGCTTGTGGAAATTTGGTTGATCTTTGACACGATGGGGGGAAGCAATACAAAGTTGATTCTGCGCTAATTTGATCTAAAATATTTATGTAATGTTTTTAAAAATGTAATCGATTTAGGTAGCAAATGAGAATCAGTAACATTACCAAATATATTTAGAAATGAAATGGTTTTCAGCTTTTTTAAATCAACAGTTTTGAATTTAAGAAAATGAAAAAGTATATTTTTTGGGGTAAGAAGGCTCCTGCTGTTGGGCCAAAAGGCTTAATATTTGACATGGCTGACTTTTCTATTTGTTCACATGACATGGTAAGATTTAGATGGTTAATGTCAATGATTCTGTTAAAGTCCCCCTGTAGTCAATAGGTTTATCCCTTAAAACTCATCTTTGATCACCAAAATTACATAATTAACGTTTTTTTCCTTAGACAAGAAATTATTCATGCCTTAAAATAGCTTGAATGTGATATGCGGTTCTATGAATATGCAAATGAGCCCCGCCTCCACTCACTCACAGTAGCTCAGAGATCCACTCTTTTGACGATCACACGTTGTCCTGATTGGTTACAAGGTAGTTTGTGATGTCAGAAACACCAGCGATTTCAGACCCCGTTTTTGAGACTGTCAGAAAATGGTGTTGACTTATGAATTTGCAAATGTTTTGTCATAAAGCATATTAAAAACACCAGATAGACATATAAATAACATTAAAAGCTGGATTTTCACCACAGGGGGACTTAAATCAAATAATATAATAAAATATCGTAGGTATTGTTACTACTGTTAAGCCAATTTAAATTATTATTAGATCTGCTTCAAAACTTTCATAATCTTTACTTTTTAACATATTTTTTTTCTCTGCATTTTTAAAATGAACAAATTTGAATGAAAGTATATTTATTAAACAGAAATAAGTTATGAAGTGATTGTTTTAAACAAAACCTGTATATTATGAAAACTATGGAAACTTTCTTTCTACTTCTTTCAAAAACCAGAATTTCCAACCAGATGGGAGATTTTATTTGAATTAATTACATATGTAAATGAATCCCTTCAGATCCCTAAAGACGAGCACGTGCTGCGTTTCCTGCGCTCACGGGACTTTAGTCTGGAGAAGGCCAAAGAGGCTTTGTGTCAGACGCTCACATGGAGGAAGCAGCATCAGATCGACTTCCTGTTAGACACGTGGCAGTGTCCGCAGCTCCTGCAGGACTATTACACCGGAGGCTGGCATCACCATGACAAAGGTCCATCTTTACTATCACATTTACTTTCACTTTACTACTTGAGACATTGTCATTTAAAACATGATGATCTGCCACAGAACTAATGGAGAGGCATTTCCCCTTTCAATCCTGGATGTGTGTTAGTCCTGTGCTAGACTTACAAGCAGCCTTTGAAATAAAGATCAGTTGAAGCGAGAGCTTGATACTGATCAAACAGAGGAATTGGTCTGAGCAAGTGTTTTCCATAAGCTGTATTAATATCAAACAAGCAGAAGTTAATGTGGTTAGTGCTTCTCTGTGTGTATTATGTAGATGGACGTCCTCTCTATATCCTTCGACTTGGACAAATGGACACAAAAGGTTTAGTGCGGACGCTGGGAGAAGAGACTCTTCTGAGACATGTAAGAGTTAGGCGAATACACATAGTATGAAATGGCAAATCGAAATGTCAAATCAATGTTAGTTTATTTCTACAATACACATCATTCCAAAGCAGCTTTACAGTCATACTGTTGTTAATAATGCCTTTGTAATAAAGCAAGTTTTTGGGGCTTGTCAAGATTTAGATCTATCTATATTGTATTTATAGTGTTGCCTTCTCTAGCCCATATGTTAGTGAAGCAGTGACTCAGGCAAACGTCTGACCATTTAAAGGTAATTAGGAGATTTAAATATTAGGTGGTTTTGTTTCTATAGAGTAAAAAAAATGTAAAAGCATCAATGAATATATACAATTCAGTTGTCTTAAGTGAAAAATAGCAGGTGTTCACAGTGTCTGATGTGTTGGGAATGTTTGGGAAATTTAGGTTATAGCTCTAATTTCAATTTGTAACATCTCTGATTTCATACAGAAGGACTATATCGTTACGTACTGTGGTTGGAAGTCACATATAGTTTGTTAAATATATTGTTCATATAACCCTTTTCTTAAAAGGAAGCTGCTAGAAAAATTCGTAATGCTTTAATCCCATAGTGAGCAAGTCAGAGGCAAAAAAATAAATAAATAATAATGTTGGTATTAGCAGTAGAAGGATTACTTGGTATAAACCAGGCTACACCAGTGGTTCAAATTCAATTAAATAAAATGATCATATTCACTGACCCCCTTGACCTTTGTCCCAACCTTTAGGTGCTGTCTATCAATGAGGAAGGTCTCAGACACTGTCAAGAGAAAACCAAAATATTTGGAAAACCAATCAGGTACTTGATTTATGAATGCATTACCAAACAGATCATGTACTGTATTCATCTATTTATAGTGGCGTTGGTGTTGGGTGTAATGCATTACAAAGTAATTAATTACTATAATTGAATTACTTTCCCCTTGAAAAAATAAATTAAGGGATTTTTCTGTAATTTAATAGTTACTTCAGATGTAATTGCATTAAATACTGTATAGACAATAGAACAATTCTATATAAAACTCAAGTGAATTGAACGTCTAATGTTAAAATCTATGTTTTTAATGTAACCTTCTCCCTTTAAATACTTTGGTCAGTTCAAGAATAATTTATGCAATTGTATATTATTTATTTGACAGAATTAAAAGAGCAGTTCCATGTCTATCCTTGTATTGTTGAACTGGTCAAGGTTGATGTGGGATGTAGAAAGTAATTAGTAATAAGTACCAAACATCAAGATAACCAACCAGTTCCAGTATTTATTATCTTTTGAATGGAACTGGTTATGAATAAGAATCAGCACTAGTGGCCATATACTGTACATTGTGTGTTTACTGTACATGGTGCCTCCAGCCTAAATATATAAGTGCTCTTGTGCTGTAGTTGTTGGACATGTCTGGTGGATCTCGAGGGGTTAAATATGAGGCATCTGTGGAGACCGGCCATTAAAGCCTTGCTGAGGATGATAGAAGTTGTAGGAGCCAACTACCCTGAAACACTGGGCCGTCTCCTCATAATAAGAGCACCCAGAGTGTTTCCTGTGCTCTGGACTTTGGTAAACACCCACATACTCATAGGATTTCACATTATGGCACACTTAGAACATAAAAAGATGAGCACCTACTCATTCTTCATTTAATGGTTGTAAATGTCACCACAGACTGACCCATCACAGTTAAATGTCATGTTAGTGTGGCGTTATTTCACTCATCTGGCCTTACTTCATTTCCGGGCTTCTGTAAATGTCGTGTTTGCTTTTGTTCTGCTATTAGGTGAGTCCATTCATCGATGAAAACACACGGAAGAAGTTTCTCATCTACGCTGGGAATGACTACCAGGGGCCTGGAGGTCTGGTGGACTACATCAACAGAGACTTCATCCCTGACTTCTTAGGAGGAGACTCTCTGGTGAGTCTTCAGAACTACAGGTGGTGAGATCTGACATATTAACCCATGTGTCAAACTCAGTCTACGTCTACGTTCATCCGGATACATTTGAAAATGGCGTTTTGTTCATAAACGCTCTCCGTCCACACTAGCGTTTTACGACGTTTCAGTGAGAAACTTTTTGAAAATGCCTTACAACGCTAAATTCACCTTACTATGCATGCATAAAGCCTCACAAAAGCTCACTGAGATGATACTGATGGAAAAATAAATTCTTCTGACAGGATCATTTATTTAGCAATGTATCTTACCATTCAGTGACGCGTCCAGGTCGCACACTCAGTCACCATTATTATGTCTGGTCTAAAATGCGACTGCTCTCATGTTTTGCCGCAGGACAGCAAATGCGAGTGAATTTTCTGTCATCTTTGCAGGACTGTGATATGAAGAGTGTGCAAGGTAACATATTTTAGCAACAGTGTGAATAGCACGTAACAGGCACAATACCATTATAAACATGAATATCTATTGGTACGATATGCGTCATGTGACTAAACTTACGTCATCGTTTTTAAATACCTCCGTTTTGGCGGTCCACACTACAACACGGAAACGGCGATTTCAACTTTGGAGAGCGTTTTCAAAAGGGTTCTTTTTCATTGATAAAAACACCGTCTCAAGAAGGCCAAAAACTGACAGAAAAAGATGCGTTTTCAAACGAAAACGTATTGGTGTGGACAAGGCCTCAGTCCTGGAAGGCTACTGTCCTGTAACTCCAAAACGCCTGTTTGGAAGTTTCTAGTAATCCTGAAGACCCTGATAAGCTGGTTCAGGTGTGTGTTAATAAGTGTTGGAGCTAAACTGCAGGATATTGGTCTTCAGTTGGTTGAAAACCTGACGTGCTGCTGTAATCTTTAGTAAATGTAGAGGGTTGATGTTGCTCACAAAGCTCGTCACCAGAGTATTCCAGTAATCTAGCCTGGAGATGATAAGAGGCTTTACTAAGAGCATGGCATATTCAGAGAGTTAGGGTCAGATATTACTCATGTTGTAGAGAGCACATTTGTATTTTAGGGCTGCCGTTGACATGTGGTCATGTGGTTCTCATTTGGCCTGGTTAGATTAATAGGCCGAGATGGGCCTATTTGTTGATACATGCGGGATCATCGAGCTAGAACTCTGTTTAGAAGTTATAGGACAATGTCACGCAAATTCCTTAGGCCAACAACTCATTTCCAGATATTAATTTGAATAATTATATTTGAATATTGATTTTTGTGTGCATGTTTATCATAAAATGATACAGTGGTTTGTGCCAAACAGAAGCTCCTCTAATGCACCTCAACAGCCATTAAACACTTGTAAAACAGTAGTACATTTCAGCATACTTTAGCAAAAAAATATTAATAACAGAAATAATATACTTTAATAGAATATACTTGCATGCACAATTAATGTAAAGTTTTTGGACACTTAATTGCATGTTAATTGCAATTGAATGAAAATTAGTTATAGTTTAACATTAATATTACATGCAATTAATTAAACTTAAGAGTGTTTTTTGACCCACTTAAGTAGGATTTAAGTACATTTACATCTAACTTCATTATTACTTCTATTGTCTTTGAAATTTGAAGTTACTGCTGAATGACAGGCTTTTATGGTAAACTAAAAATACAATGGCATTTCTATTGAAACTTGTAATGTATGTCAAGTATTAAAATATATTGTATTAAAGTATTAAAAGTATTGAAATTACTCATTTGTAATGGTGAAGTTGCTATTTAGTACATTTATATTTATTTTCTATTTAACAAGGACACATTACAGTTCAAATTAAAATCCACTTCAAAGCATGACAAAATATTATTACAACAAAATGATTTGAAATGTACATTAAAGCTAAAATTTTACATAATTACAATAAACACTCTTAAATGCCTCTTTAAGTGTATTTAAATGGTCTTTTATTTCATTAAGGAATATTTATTTAATCTACAAGTACAGTTGATTAAAATATACTTGGATTTGAAGTACACTACAAGTGCACATTAAACACCATTAGGCACACTTCATTAAAACAATGTTATAGCATCATGACATTAGATCATGCTGTTGTGATATGTGTTTGATATCAATGAATACATGAAACACTTTGCCATTGCTTTGCTTGGCGTATCACGTGTTTGTTGTAGTGGTGTTTTTATGTTCCTTGTTCTTGTGTTTTTGTTTCACAAATGCATTCATACTAAATGCTTTTGCCTTGAAGCCACAGAAAACCCAGAGATGGCGTTCACTACTACAGGACAAATGTAGCTGTACAGTGTCCAGTATTTATTCAGACTCTAAGCTAATCTGTATGTCTGTGTTTCTCATGTTTATTTCAGTGTGATGTTCCTGAGGGAGGTCTGGTTCCCAAATCTCTGTACCGTACGGCCGAGGAGCTGGAAAACGAGGAGGTTAAACTGTGGAATGAATCCATCTACAAGAGCGCGAGTGTGTTGAAGGGATCTCCACATGAGGTACAGCTCATACACTCACAACACTCAACAATACACAGCTTTTATTGTTTACTTCATCTGGGCAAAGCGTGTTAATTCTTTCTTCTGCTGAACACAAAGGAAGATATTTGAAAGAATGTTGGTAACCAAAAAGTTGATGGAAACAAAGTAGGAAAATATAAGGAAAATACTGTGGAAGTCAATGGGGTCCATCAACCTATTTGGTTACTGTCTTTCTTCAAAAATTTGACTTTTACTTCCTTATGTAAATTCTAATTTGAATGTTTTGCTGCACCAATTCAAATTCCAGATTCTCATTTGAATTCTGAGTGGTTAGTTATGCGTTATGAAATAAAGATAAATCCCTTTGTTCTTCTTCAGGTGCTGATAGAGATTACAGACGTATCGTCCGTCATCACGTGGGACTTTGACGTGTGTAAAGGCGACATGATCTTCAACATCTACCACTCCAGAAGAGTACCTCAGCCTGTTAAAAGAGACGGTCTGAGCGCGCACAACCTCGCCTGCCCCGGCGGAAACAACGTCCAGCTCATTGACCGATCGTGGATGCTGGGACAAGACTACAGCATGGTGGAGACGGCCCTTACCTGCCGAGAGGGAGAGAGCGTACAGGTGAGGGAATCTCACCAAACCTGTCAACATCATGCATGACTCATATTCTATACGTCGATCAGAAGGAGAGACAAACTCTCATTCTCTTCCTTTGATGCACACGTTTCCCATCAGGGCTCTCATGTGACGCGCTGGCCTGGATTCTACATCCTGCAGTGGCGTCTTTACAGCACTCCAACATGCACTTCATCCAGTCGGCCGCGTGTCGATGATGTTCTGGCCTCTCTGCAAGTCTCCTCACACAAATGCAAAGTCATGTATTTCACAGAAGTGCTGCAGTCCAAGGACTTCAGGTCTGGATGTTTACATGTTGCAAAGTGCTTAGCATAGAAATGTGAATGAATTATAAACTATCATCTGGAAAGTCAAATGGCCTGTTTAAAGGTTGTGTGTGTTTGTGTTTCCATCAGAGGCTCCATGAGCAGCCTGGAGTCGAGTCACAGCGGTTTCTCTCTGCTCAGCGCCGCCACCACCTCCTCCAACCAGTCACACACAGACTCCATTTCAAGATAGCATGTTCAACTTTCCAGCTGGAAAGACTTTAGCTCTGCGGGATTACCAGTTTCTGAAAATTATGACTGATCATGAACAGTGTTAACAGAGGTTCACATTAAACCAACAAATGCCTGTATGAGTGGTGATCTTTTTCTGATAGACGACTGGCTTTCTGTAAATTACATGCAAGCTTTCTGTACATTGTTACAAATAAATTTGTAAATATTGTTTACTTTGGTTGTATGATTGAGCAACTTTATGAATGTGGTGCATAAAGCTACACTATGCAACTTTTTTCTTTGGAATAAATGAACAAAGTTTAGCAGTCATATCAAAAATTAATTTTCCAAACTGTGATTTTGATTTACCCTGAAGTCTTTAGTAATGATTTTATTATTAATATTTTTGAGGTGTCGGGACGGATTTCTTGGGAAACTCCTTACTTCCATTATTAATCCAAGCATGTTACCAAAATATCCAATATAAAGAACAATATATCTGTGAATAAAGAAGGCCAGGCTACTGTTATATAAGGTGTCGTGGTAAATAAAACAAATAAATATAAGACAATTGTGTCTCTTCAGAAGACTTTGATTAAACCACTCCATTCATATGGATTTATGATCTCTTTCTGAATGTTTTAAAGTGTCATATTTAGGTCCCCCTTTGGGTGTCTTTAACTATTATGTACTAAAATGTAATCATTCGATACAATGAAATTAGGTGTACATACATGTTTTTGCATAGTAGGGGAAAGTGGGGTGAGTTGTGCCAGTTTTTACTCAAAGTGACTTTAAAGTTAGGCCATGACAGTATTGCCTTCAACTTAAGGATGTACATATATTTCAGGATGTGGTGCATCCCTGAGAACAATAACTTTGGGTCTGAAATAAATTGTTTCAGAAATAGCTTTTGAGAAAAAAGTGGTCTCGTGGCAAAACTTGCCCCTGGTGCGGGGTAAGTTGTGCCTTTGGGGGAATACGTTGGGGTAAATTGTGCCAGTGATTTCTGAAGTAAAACAGAACATTTTAATGTTATGAACTGTAATGCTATATGAAAGCATGACAAATTCAATACAAACATACTAATTTAAGGTTTATTTGGATACCCTATTAAACTGTTGGAATAAGTCCACTTAAATAAACAATATATGATATTTGTGAATGAAGGCTTTGGCAATAGATGCCTGTTGACATAGAACGCTGTCTGTCAATTATGTAACATATAAGAATAAAGTGACTAGGCTAATTTCTAAACATCCTATTGTTACTTAGGCCACTTAAAAACTTAATAAAACTTCTCTTTAATAACATAGTACAAGTTCAAAACTGAAATCAGTGTTAGCTAAATTAAACAAGTGGCAGGTAGGCCTAAGTCAAACATTGATGAGGCATGCCCATCTCCTCACTTCTCCAGATTATCCCCTGTATTTATGTAGGTGGTCTGTGCTACTACTTAACATCCCACTTTTCAATGCTGCAGGGGAATATACACTTCTGCTCCCTTCTGTCTGTACCACCAAGTTTTGGTCTAAAAGAATGTCACATAGTTTAAGCGCTAAAATTTAAGTGTACAATTACAAATTAATAATATGTTGAAAATAATTATAAGTGGGGGTGCCACTGGCACAATTTAACCCAGGCCCTTTGGCACAAATCACCCCATACCCACAAGTTTGAATAACTAGCATGATCCAGCAGTTAAGAGCTAACATCATGCTAACTCTATGGACTCATTGTGTAGCCTGCTAAAGCTCTAAGACATGTGTGAAATGTTTACAAACTTGACAATAATTGTTCAGATACTACAATCAAAAAACCTTAATCATAGAAATTTTACTTTGAAAGGAAAAAAACATTTTTTTTGAGCTAAAATGTGCTTACATCTCATGCCATGTGTCTCTCTTCTTTGGAGGATATGTAAAATGGATGGCTTTTCAAAATTATGTGGTCACATGACCAATTTCTCCTATGGTTTTCCAGAAACAAGGGGTGGATCAACTTCCCCCCCTGGCACAAATCACCCCACTCTCCCCTACATATATATTTTTACAATACCCTCATGTACCCACATTTATATAAACATATATAACTATACTGTTAACCAGGGTGCGATTTGTGAGAAAAAAAGAAAAAAAAAACAGAGGGGGGGGGGGATGTTTTGAGACATTTTTTATTCATAAAAATAAATCATGAGAACATGAACTTCATCTCTGCATTTGCAGGGATTGTAAAATATTTTTTCTTATTAACTCATGAAGTAGCCTAACGCAATATTTTTACTCTAATAGCTTATCTTTCCCAAAACATATGAACTGTGATCATGCACACCGAAAAAACATGCAAGAATTAAATCCCCCTCCCAGTAAGTTTTACTGCTGCTGTTAAAGTAATAACATTAACGTTACATCGCGATGCTGAGCTACAGTGAAATGATAGAAAAGACAGATGCATTATCTGTTAGTCAATTCGCGCGAACTGGACGCGCGAATGAGGCGAATTTATGGCAAGCCAAAGTATTCATAAACGCCTGGTCACGCGTCTGATTGCACACTGACCCGAAAAGAGTGCGTTTCGACAGCCAAACCATAATGATTGCGAAACCATAAAAACCACCGAAAACGCACGTTTTTCAGCACCTCGGGCTCGAACAGTCCCTTAATCCCTTCATTCGAGACGCATCTCGCAAATTTTCCAGTTGTAATTTCGGTAACACTTTACAATAAGGTTTCATACATTATGTAACTACATTAGTTCACATGAAATAATAATGAACTGCATTTCTACAGCATTTATTGATCTTTGCTAATGTTAATTTCAACGTTTACTATTGATTATTAAAATAAAAAGTTGTATTTGTTAACATTAGGCCTACTTAATGCACTGCGAACTAACAGGGAACTAAGGGCACACTTCTCAGATTATTAAAGAAGTAAAACAAAGTCGTAAAAGTAAAGTTTAAAAAGTTAAGAAGTTTATGAAAATTAAAAATATATATATATAATACATATTGTTGTATTTTATTGTTGGAATGTTTTTTTGTGCGCAGTACTTTTCCACTAGACTCCACAGATGAGTCTATTTCCATTTCCATACATTTTTTTAGTGACCTGAACCTCATATTTCCATACTATTCCAAATATTTATGAAGTACACATCCTATTCAGAAATAGTTAGGGCAGTAATGTTAATATTTGATTTCAATTAAATCTCTAAAACACACATAAAGATGTACGGAAAGGTCTCTCTCTCGCGCGCACTGACACTCGGTCTCTCGCGCGCAGTTCGCTTCGCATGGAAGTTTGATTTATGGATAATAATAATCAGTACAAACGTCTTGTTTTGAACTATTGTTTAATAAATATAAATAATTCGAGCACATAAACTTTAATATGGACGATTAAATAAGATTGCATTTATGTAGTAAGATTTCATTATTAATCACTGTTTTGTTTTTTGTCAAATATGTTAAAATCTTTAACAAAATGTTTGGCATTATTTGACAAGCATACACACATATCGGTACATGCACTCAAAAGACACCAATGCACAGAAACACAAACCTATCCACCTTATTCTGCTCTAAACAATGCGCGCCGCCATCATGACGATTCCGGTTCGTACTGTATTAGCAGTGAGAGAATGAGTTCAGGCTCTACATGTGCTGTTGTTGGTTGTTTTAACAATTCAAAGAAGATAAAAAAAAAATAATAAAAAAATAAATACATTTTTTTTAGAAACTGGGTGCTTTGGGCATAAGATAAAAGGGAGAGAATGCCCATGTCCTGTTCGTATCAGCTACATTCAATGCCAGAGAGTAGACGTTTTTGGTCAGCTGCGCTAAAACTGAAGCATCCCACGAAAAAGGTGTATGTCTGTTCGCACCATTTTGTTGACAAACGCCTAATACGTTACCAGTAGAGATGGGCATTTCAAGCAAAAATAATATTCGAAGATCGCTGGGTATTATTCAATTATTATTCGAGAATCGCACCCCTCCATCATCACAGGCACGTACACATGCATGTATAGGCTATAGGCTACACCAGGGGCGTCATGCAAGCCAAAATTCTGGGGGGGCACAATCTGAGGTAATTGTTTTCTGAAGGTTAGACTAGGCTAGCTATCGATAACGTTACACTAACACAACTGAAGTTAATGCTCTGAATTCGCAGCTAATATCCAATCCATAACTTTTTGATCAAGTTCAAATTTCCAGGTCAACCACAAATAATCCCACTACCTTTTAATATCATCCGATAACTAATTCAATGCCGATTTGTTGCTTTGCCCACTTACCACTTCAAGACCATCTGTAAAACATTGCCAGCTCAACGTGCAAGACGAGTGAGTTGTTTGAACATACGCAGCAAAGATTCTAGAGCGCTGATTTGATATACACAGACACCATATTAGGAAAAAGGGGCGGGCTGATGCTGACCGATTTATTACACATCCAGAAGAATCAGGCATGTGATTGGCTAAGGACAAAAAAGCAGGAAAATATACCGATTTTGTTGTTTTATTAACATTAAATAGATAGTTCTCCCAAAAACTTTAATTGTCATCATTTACTCTCTCAAGTTGTTTTAAACCTGAATAAGTTTCTTTCTTCTGTTGAAGTTATTTGGAAGAATGTGGGTAACCAAACAGTTGATGTACCCCAGTGATTTCCATAGTATATTTTTCGCTATGGAAGTCAATGGGGACCAGCAACTGTCTGGTTACTCACATTCTTCAAAATATCTTCTTTTGTGTTCAGCACAAGAAATAAATTAATATAGGTTTGGAACAACATTACAGTGAATAAATAATGACAGAATTTTTATTTTTGGAATTTAATTTTTATTACTATCCCTTTAAGGAAAAGCGGCTGCATGTTTATTATTAGGGCTACTGTCTCTTTAAGACCTGTACGCGACGCGTCTAATATACACGCATTTGACAAGCAGATTTCTCTAAATTGTCTCGGTTTGCTTTCAGTTTAGACATAACCAATTCATGTATTTTAATCCAATTAATCCGGAAAAATCACATCCCTGAGAATACATTTGAGTCTTTATAGGCTCTGGTAATTATGGAGCATAATAGGAATAAAGTTGTGACAAAAAAAATTATCAGGGAGGAAAAATCTGAGGGGGCACGTGCCCCCTCACTTTGAATGGGCATGACGCCACTGGGCTACACACACCATATGTGCGCAAAGCAGAGCAGTGACGCTTAAATATAAGTTAAAGGGTCACTCCACCCATTTGCATTAAGATTTCCATTGTTAGAAATCCAGTCATACTATTGAATGGTGTGCAACACTCTTTCATTTTCCCCTGAGACGAGAGAAATCCTCTATTTACCTTTTTCACTTCCTCCTACAATGACGCAAAAATCGTCATTTTACGTCATTGTAGGAGGAAGTGTAAGAGGGGGGGGGTTTCTGTAAAGACTACAAGAACTAGTTCCCACCCTTTCAAACCCGCCCATAGGGGGTTGTACCTAATGCTCTAACAGACCTATCAGATCAGTGCCAGTGCGTTTGATTTCACCGGCAGAAACTTTTTGAAAATATGGACGAAGGTACTGAATACGCAGACGGATGCATTATGGAGGATCTGGATTTTGACGAAGTTAATGTAGAAACGGATGTTCGTGGCTACCTTTATGAGCCACAGTAAAGCGACAAGCAGCTGAGGGCTATGGAGGAACAGACGATCTGCCTGCCACGGACGAGGAGCCCGCAATGGCTCGAGCTGCGGCAGATTGGTGGTGCCTGTGCTCTCACTGTGCGCCAATGGACACAGAACAAGAGTCTGTCTGCTGCCGAGACTTCCAGCGGTGCTACGGAATCGGAGGATGACACGGACGTGTGTGTTGTTGCTCACCCGAGTTTTGCAACCCATATGGATAGCGGCGTCCTGGAGACCTACTTTAGAATACCTAGGGTCAACTGGCAACGTCAGCCAAAGCCTACAGGGTCAAATGGTCGTCTTTCTGTAAAGTACTTTTATTTTCATTTTGTTAACACGCTAACGTGGCAGGTATATTGCACAAATATCTTGCAGTTATGCTAGCTACTGTAGTGGGAGTGGTCTGCGGAGCTGAGCATTGCAATGCACTATGGGGATTGTTGTCTTCAATCCACAAGCATTTTCTGCCTTTTATCGGCCAAGAAGGTCCCAAATTAGAAATGTATGATACTATTCTACTACATATATGACCCACTTTCAATACATATGCATGTCTCCACCGGTGGAATGACCCTTTAAAAAAAAACTAAAACATACGTTTTATATTTAAGTTTCACAATATAATGTTTTTTTTTTAAATTTATTTTATCTATTTTGATTATATGAAAAGGGAACCACATGAGATGAGTAAGATAGGATCATAAGATGCCTAATATATCGGAAAACATTTGGAATGGCTCAGACATGATTTTGACCACTTATGAAGTTTTGTTTTGTAGAAAGCCTAATCAATGTTTTATCAACAAATTGCCTGGAATAATAAATAAGAAGCAAATATAGTAGATATACAGGACACGGAGGCGCCGGCACGTGAACTGGAGCACGTAATCAACGAAACTCAGCGTATAAGTTACTTGCCTCACACACCTGAGAAGTATGTTTATAGAAAGCTTGAAATGTCTAATTTTAAACAAAATAATTAAAAACGAGCAGAAATGGGCTGACCTCTGCTTATAAGTTAACTTCGTATGAAGTGTGCATTTCTCTCTACAGGCACATTGACTACTGCGAAGATGGCAAGTCAGCATCATCAAATTTATCTTTGCAGTCAACACTTACAGAAAACACTAGTTTTTTTAATAAACAATTCAAATGTTTCATGCATAATCTTTACTTTACGTTTTTTTGTGGCAAAGTTATGCATGTGTTGAGATGCAGAATAGGCAATATATTACGAAAACGCTCATTCGGTCGTGCACGGGCAGCCCTACTTATTTCACATATTTTCTAACCAGCACATCACTGCGGCGTTCTGAACGAGCGGCGCTTAATCTTCATAAAGCTTCGAACCGGAAAAGGACAACCGGCTTCCGGTTCAAACCCGCTATGAATCATGGGTAAATTCGCTAACCAGGAAAAAGGTGGATAGCCTACAGTTTTGTATTGAGTTTTAATTGCATTTTTAATTAAATATTCGTTAAACTTTCTATTTAATGAAATACATTTATTGTGTTATTGCTACAGTGTCAATTAACTGTTAAAAACATGTAAAAACATGCTCGCGCGCAGACACACTCGGCCTCTCTTGCGCAATTCGCTTCACTTTTGTCCAGTCCGGCGCCTCATATTGATAGGCTATTGCTCGTGAGGTATAACCGATCAGATAGGGCCGTGGGAGGGACATTGAGCAAGTCTGCAGTGGAGATCACAGAGAGGCTGCGGCAGTTATATCAGAGCCAGCCAAAATAGCTCATTTTAAAATAAAATAGACTTTAATCAAAAAAGATCCGTGATAATATCGAAAGCCAAATGGTTCAGAATTCACGTGCATTTGTTTGCCGTATAAATATTAAAACGCCGTCTTCATAACACCGGCAGGCGTTAAATAAGCGCCGGCAGGCGATAAGTTAACGTCACACGCCACCACGCGTTAAAATAACGCCACTCGCCGATAGATGTTAAATTGACACCACACGCCACTCAAAATGCAGATTTGTGAGCTAAGCTACATGGCCCCTCCTCTACTGAGTTTGAGGGCTCTACGGCAAGTCGGAGAGGACAATCCAGTGTGGAAGAGCGCGAACATGGCAAGGAGAGAATTTGTTTCGCGGTGTAAACGCACTGTAAATGACTGCACTCGCCTTTTACTC
Source organism: Siphateles boraxobius (assembly GCF_051911475.1). Taxonomy (NCBI): domain Eukaryota; kingdom Metazoa; phylum Chordata; class Actinopteri; order Cypriniformes; family Leuciscidae; genus Siphateles; species Siphateles boraxobius. Next base: position 5,558,233 of record NW_027508755.1, read on the forward strand.
TCTGATAATCCAGGGCCTGATGTCTTTCAGTCATTCTTAAATAGGTAAGGATTCCTGTAAACACAAGATATTAGCATTAGCGTACATGGCTGGTGGGAATAAATTGTAAAAGTTTTATGTGCAATCAACGCCGCTGCTCCCACCACGCGCTGTGTGTAGGGGGCACCAAAAATAGCCTAATGAAAAATCAATAATCATAACATAGTCATCATAATAATTATAATGCCGACATTATTTCAGCACAGAAATATTATAAGGCACTTTTTAGGGATGTATATAACAAAATCATAAAGGAATTATGCTTAGGGCACCAACACGGCTAGCAGCGGTACTGTGTGCAATGCAATTCTATGACCAATTGTACTTGTAGAAAGAAAAGAATACAAAAACACATTTGACCCTTTTTATTTATTTAATAATAATACATTTTTTACTTTTGAGTCTTCAAACCATGCTAAGGAGCCTGGAATGGGCAAAGGGGACGCTTCTAAATGCTCAGGCTGCAGATGAGATAATCCATGAAGTATCAGATTTTATTCAGGAGATTCAAACTTCTGAACCGAGAGCGCAGGAAGGTAAATGCCATCAAACTGTTTTGCAAACAAAAATAAAGAATTAAATAGGGCACTAGGGACAGCCATTTGTAGTGGTGTCCAAAACCATAGTGGACGTTATCGAGTGCACACATTCAATCCTATAATGCACCGCAATAACATGTGTACAAAGGATGTATGCTCAACGGCTAGAGAATACCCATATTGCACTGTGAGGGTCGTGCTGAATGAATTCCCGGGTCTCGCCAGCCCTTGTCGCACTCATTGTCTGAATTCACTCACTCATTTTCATTCACTCCTTCTAGTGGACTAGTGTAGGGAATAGTGAATGAGGGTATAGGGGGCGATTTCAGACACAGCCTTTGATTAGCTGGATCAGGTGTGTTTAATTAGGGCAGTGGCCCTCTAGGAATTGTTTGAGCCTATTGAACTATAGGAAAATTATTATGTCAACCTTTTTCCTAATCAAGTGTTTTATAAAAGCAGTGTTATCATTTTTCTACAGAAAGTACTGGATATCGACCTTCACTTAATAGTAATGGGTCCAGAGGCGCACTGTCTTATGTCATTACTCAGGATCAACTGTCATTTCTGTTGTCTTGTGGCTTCACTGTAACAAAGATTGCAGATATTTTACACACCTCCGTGTCCACAGTTAAACGACATTTAAGGTAAATTGTATCATATAATAAATATAACCATTGACATTATACCTGATCCACGGAGAATAAAATGTCATCTGTTCGGTCACTGATATCACTGGGTTCCTCATCTCATTTGATCATAATAGGTGGAGAAAAATGCTGAGTGCATCTTTTGATTTATTTTAGAACTCCTAGTAAATGTTAAAATACTTGGATATATCTTTTCAGGTGCTTCAATCTGTTGCAGTCTGCTTCATACTCGGACATATCTGATGTAGACTTGGACGAAAAGATCAGGGACCTAGTGGCTGGAAATGACCAACTTGGATCAGAGGCAGTTCGAGCACAATTGAGGGCAGAGGGAATTCTGGTTCAGAGATGCAGAGTGAAGAGCAGTATGCATCGTGTCAACCCAAGGGCTGCAGCTCTCAGAGCAATGTGTCAGCGACTACGAAGAAGGTCCTACCGTGTCGCAGGACCTAATTCTTTATGGCATTTGGATGGAAACCACAAACTAATAAGGTAGGGCTTTTTTAATGTTACTTTATCTTAAATATTTCAGTATGCCTAAACCACTCTATTCTTTTGTCTTTTTAGATAACACTTATCTAACCATAAGTGCTTTTTTGCCACACTTTTAAATTTGTTTTAAGTAAATAAGTTTTAAAAGTTTAAACTTAAGAATTGAAGCAATTCATTAATGCACATTTATATGATTGCTAAAACAGGTTGTTTAGATTTCCTTAAATGCAGTATATAGAATAGTATATACTAGTATAGTATATTTTGTTGTTATGTTCAAGTAATAATGTATTTGTGTTGATTAGATGGAGGATAGTACTTCATGGTGCCATTGATGGCTATAGTCGTCTCATCACCTATCTCCGTGCCTCCAACAACAATCGTAGCAGCACTGTCATGGATTGTTTCTTGGATGCCATTTCCAAATATGGAGTCCCTTCCAGAGTAAGGACTGACCATGGTGGAGAGAACAACGCGTGTGCCTGTTCATGAACTTGTTCAGAGGCACTGACCGAGGTAGTGCTCTTAGAGGAAGGAGTACACACAATCAAAGGACTGAAAGACTTTGGGTCGATCTGTGGCGTGGCGTGTCAAATGTGTACTATGGCCTTTTCAATTTTCTTGAGAGTGAGGGCATTGTAAATAGATAATGAAATGCACATGTGGGCTCTGCATCATGTCTACATCACAAGAATTAATAAAGACTTGACAAATTTCTCACACCAATGGAACAATCATGGTTTGTGAACCGAGAGACACCAGTCGCCTCTGCAAATTTTTGTCCGGGGTTGCCTGGCACAACAGAGGCAGCCGACTACTGCAGTGTGGGAGATATTTGCAGCAAGACCCTCAGGCTCCAGTGGAGGAGAGGGTAATCCAGCAGAACAAGTTGCTGGTGAGGGTCGCTCTGTATCAGATGTACCTCATGTATTCTGCCCTGAACGGGTTACTTTACCTCCAAACCAGTTCACTGTGACTGATGCTGAGATGCAACAACTCACTGGACAAATTGATCCACTTGGAGGCCCCCGGGAAAATCTTGGAGTAAATGTCCTTAAAGATGTTCTTTCTTTTGTGGGAAACCTAAGACCTTAAAATTACATTAAAATGAACAGTTCACTTCAAATTAAAAATTCTGTCATCATTTACTCACCCTCAAGTTGTTTCAAATCTGTTTGAAGTTCTTTCTTCTCACAACACAAAGGAAGACATTTGGAAGAATGTTGGTAATCAGACAGTTGATGGACTCCATTGACTTCCATAGTATGAAAAATATAAATTATGCAGCATTTTCATTTTGAAGTGAACAAATTCTTTAATAGCGTTAAAATAGTTTCTGAACCTTGGAAGTGTTGCTCATGGCATGTGTCATGTTCACATCTGTTTCTCTCCTCTACTTTTCTGTCTCATGATCTATAGTTTATGCCAGTACTAAACAATTCTGGTCCTGGTCCAGCTGCAACCTATATCAAAGTGTGTTTAAATTGGGATAGAGCTAAACTATTGCTGCTTTATTCCACAAAAAGTGTTTAATGATAAAATTCACTAGAATATTTTTCATGTGAAAATATAAATGTTGTTTTTGTTTGTCTTGTACAATAACATGTATAATATATCACAACATAAATCACATCGGTAGTGATATCAATAAGTGTTTACTGTAATTTTGATGAATTTCATTTTGTGTAATCTGAACACTTTCATATGTAGATACAGATATCACAAGACAGATATCACAAGACAGATCAGAACTGTAGAAAAGGACAAAACTCAGCAATACCAACAAACATCAAAAATGTCCATAATATAACATTCAACCATAAACGTATTTAAAACAATGTCTTCATTACTCTAAAAGTGGGGGATTGCAAAATGCCACTTTCCCAGAACAATTCATAGCTCTGATGGATTGGGAGCTTAAGAAAAGGACAAAACTCAGCAATACCCACGGACATCACAAAACAGCAGTAAAAATGTATATTAAATGTACACTGACGTGTCCATAATATGACATTAAAACATAAACATATTTAAAACAATGTCTACATTACTCCAAAAGTGGGGGATTGCACTTTCCATACTTACCCTGAATAATTCATAGCTCTGATGGATTGGCAGCCTCAAGACAATGCAGCAGGTATTTGTTTCGGGGAAAATTCTAATGGCCTCATTCTCTTGAGGGTGTAGGAAGTCTAATTTTGTTTCCACTGGGAACCCTAACCTTGGAATAGCAGTGAATCAGTGGGTATGCAGTTCCCTCTAGTAAAAATGAACAGGGAAAAAGTCAATGACCATTTTGCAGATATAGAATGGCCATGAAATAGTTGTCAAAGTTTACTGGCCCTCATGTTGTTCCAAACCCATATATTACTATTATTATTATTATTCTCAACAGAATACTTCGCCAGACCAAGATCCAGCAACAATGTCTGCCTGGTCAGCCGCTTTCTCCGCACAAGCCTCACAACTTACCTCTCACCATCATCAGCTGTCTCGTCTAACTGCAGTGACGGAGGTATTAGTGAAAGCGGTTCAGAGTCTGCAAAAGCCCTCGGTGGAATCCTCAGCGCCCGCAGCGCCTACTCAAGCACCTGTTCTCCCGACCGACTCCACAAGCTTCAGCACTCGCCTCTCACTCCCTGAGAAGTATGAAGGAGACCCGGGTAAATGCAAAGGTTTTTTACTTCAATGCTCTCTGTATCTCGCCCGGCAGACCACTCAGCACACTACTGACATGGACAAGATCACATTCATCTGTTCACTACTCACCGGACGTGCGCTGGAATGGATCACCGCGGTCTGGAGAGCGGATGGATCAGCTTTTGCCTCGTACGTCGAGTTCCTGGAGCGCTTTCAAGCCGTCTTCGAGCACGCAGTGGAGGGAAAAGGAGCGGAGGACCGCTTGCTGGAGCTCATACAGGGGCGGATTCCCGCCTCGGAGTACGCGCTCAAGTTTCGCACACTCGCAGCGCAGACCGACTGGACGGATAATGCTCTTAAGGAGGTCTTAAGTCCGCTCTCTCCAGTCTGCCTGCTGAATATCGCGACCTGGCTGAGGTCTTCAGTAAAGCCAAAGCTACCCAGTTACCTCCTCATAGGGAATACGACTGTGCCATCGATCTCATCCCGGGTTCCATACCGTCCAGGGGATCCATTTTTCCCCTTTCTCAGCCCGAGACAGAAGCTATGGAGAAGTACATAGAGGAAGAACTGACCAAAGGATTCATTCGTCCTTCCACCTCTCCTATGTCAGCTGCCTTCTTTTTTGTCAAGAAAAAGGATGGTGGATTACGTCAATGTATCGATCACAGAGCCCTCAATGACTGCACAGTGAAGTTTCGTTATCCCCTACCACTGGTTCCTGCCGCTCTTGAGCTCCTCCGCACAGCGAAAATCTACACCAAACTGGACCTACGGGCAGCCTATAACCTGATTCGTATTCGGGAGGGAGATGAGTGGAAGACGGCGTTCTCTACCAACTCTGGCCACTATGAATATCTGGTTATACCCTTCGGGCTTGCTAACAGTCCAGCTGTTTTCCAGTCCTTCATCAACGACGTATTCCGAGACATGCTTCAGCGCTGTGTGATTGTCTACATCGATGATATTTTGGTCTACTCAGATACATTCAAGGAACATGTACAGCACGTAAGAGCCGTGCTTTAAAGACTCCTTCAATTCCAGCTTTAAGCCAAGTTTGAAAAGTGTAATTTTCATCAAACCTCCACTGCTTTCCTGGGCTACGTGATCAGCCCCAAGGGCGTGACCATGGATGAGGGCAAAGTCAGGGCGGTGGTGGACTGGCCCCAACCGAACAACCTCAAGGAACTCCAGCGCTTCCTGGGGTTTGCTAACTTTTACCGTCGGTTCATTCGGGGTTTCAGCTCTGTGGCAGGACCTGTGACAGCACTCGTGCGGAAAGGAACCACTCGGCTCCCCTGGAACGAGAGTGCTACGCAAGCTTTCCACCAACTCAAGCTCCGCTTTACCACAGCGCCGATCCTGCACCATCCCAATCCTGAACTGCCATTCGTGGTCGAAGTGGACGCCTCCAATATGGGCTTGGGCGCCGTTCTCTCTCAGCGTCAAGATAACCCTGTTAAGTTGTTCCCCTTTTCATTCTACTCCAGGAAGTTGAACTCTGCGGAACGGAATTACGACGTTGGAGACCGTGAACTACTGGCAATGAAGTCAGCATTTGAGGAGTGGCGGGATTGGCTTGAGGGAGCTTCCCAACCGTTTGTTGTCTACACTGATCACAAGAACCTCGAGTATCTCCGCACGGCTAGGAGACTGAACCCACGCCAGGCCAGGTGGTCTCTGTTCTTCTCGCGTTTCCAGTTCACTGTAACCTACCGCCCTGGGTCTAAGCATACTAAGGAAGACACCCTGTCCCGTCAGTACGACTCCGAGCTCTCCAGTCAAGCTCCCGAGAACATTCTCTGTCCAGATCTGGTCCTTGGTCCCATTCAGTGTGACATCGAAACTGAGTTGGAGCAAGCCAACACCAACGCTGAGATTCCATCCGATTGCCCTTCCGAGAAGAAATACGTGCCAGAAGCACTCCATGAAGAGGTTTTGAAACACATTCATGCTCTGCCCAGCTCCGGGCACCCAGGTATCACTGCCACTGTTCATCTCCTCCAGAACCGCTACTTGTGTCCCACACTACTTCAGGATACTACAAAATTCATTCAGCAATGCCAAAACTGCAATACACAGAAGTCATCGCGTCTCTTACCTGCCGGCCTTCTTCAGCCTTTACCAGTACCTCAACGTCCATGGTCACACATTGCGATTGACTTCGTCACGGATCTGCCACCCTCTGATGGTCACACGACTATTCTCACTGTAATATATCGATTCTCCAAAGCCTGCCGACTGATTCCCCTTCCTAAAATGCCTACCGCTTTGCAAACCGCTGAACACCTCTGCAATCTGGTCTTTCGGTTCTATGGTCTACCTGATGATATTGTTTCCGACAGAGGACCATACTTTACCTCTCGGGTCTGGGCAGCCTTTTTCCGGATGCTACAAGTGAACGTCAGCCTCACGTCTGGGTACCATCCTCAGGCCAACGGCCGAGCTGAGCGGCTGAATCAGGAGATCATCCGTTTCCTGCGGTCATACTGTCACCTTCATCAGGAGGATTGGAGCCGGTATCTCATGTGGGCTGAATATGCGCAGAACTCTATTCGTAAACAATCCACGGGCCTCACCCCTTTCAAATGCATTCTGGGCTTCCAACCACCCTTGTTCCCATGGTCTGGCGAGCCGTCTAATGTACCTGCTGTGGATGACTGGCTGAAACGTAGTAAAGAAACTTGGAACCTGGCACACACTCACCTTCTACGTGCTATCCACCGCAGCAAGAGGCAGGCTGATCGCCACCGCCGCTCCGGTCCCGCTTATAAACCCGGCCAGTTGCGGTGGCACTCCACACGGGACCTCCGGCTCAATTTGCCATGTAAGAAGCTCAGTCCCAAGTATATGGGTCCCTACAAGATAATTCGTCAAATTACTCCAGTGTCCTTCCGCCTTGCTCTGCCCGCTCACCTCCGGATCTCTCCCACGTTCCACGTCTCACTGTTGAAACCGGCCACTGCTCCCTCTGAAACCAGGAATGTGGAGTCTGAAGGTCTTGCTTCTCAACCCATCCTTGTAGAGGGCGAAGAAGTGTACCGCGTGCGCCATCTGCTGGACTCTAGACGACGTGGAGGGCAGTTGCAGTATCTTGTAGACTGGGAGGGCTTTGGCCCTGAGGAACGTTCTTGGGTGACCTCGAGAGACATTCTGGACCCCCTTCTAGTACAAGACTTCCATCGTGAACACCCAGACAAGCCTGCTCCCCGGCCCCGAGGCAGACCCCGCCGCCGTCAGTTTTCTCGCGCCAGGAGTCGCTCCCGGGGGGGGGGGGGGGGGGGTGCTCTGTAACGGCGTCTAGTGAGATCCCCAGTACTCAGTCGCGAGCGCCTTCCCCTGAATACTAATTATGCATCCTTGGCGCTCTGATCACCTTCCACCTGTCAGCAATTTACTCTGAGTTCGAGCATATATCTAGCTTGTTATCTCGGCGTCCGTTGCGAAGTATTGTCTCACTCCCGTGTCACTTGTCTGAGCGTCTTCTGGAAAAAACCCTGTTACTCTGTTATATTGAACCTTTGCTTAACCTTACTCTCTGATTGTGTGCAGCCTGCCTTGTGAACTCTGCCTGTGACCTGACACTGATACTCGCCGTCAGCCCTGAACTCTGCCTGTGACCAGCCTCTGATACTCGCCGCCAGCTCTGATCTTCTGCCTGTCTCTTACCTGCATGCTTGCTGCCAATCCCGAACTCACGCCTGGTTTACGTCGATTCAGCCTGCTGCCTTTACTGCTGTTTTGAGTTCCTTTATCTCTACTTTCTCATTATTAATAAATCGTTGCGCATGGATCTGTCTCCGCCTCCTGAGTCTCAACACCAGGAATAGACCAAAATTTTAATTGTTAGCCAATAACAAACATGTCCTTCACCACAGCTCTAGTATAATATATATATATGTATATGTATATGTATATATATATATATATATATATATATATATATACTACAGGGCTGTTGAATGCTTGATTCTGATTGGTTGAGAACGTTCTAAGGTTTGCAATTATTTTAAGGGAAACGCACGGCTAAAGTAGTTTCAGGCAGGTTTGACCGCATTACAGTTCCATATCACTGCGCGTAGTTAACTGTAATAACGGAAAATAGGATACAATTCATAACAAGAAAAACATGCAGCCCCATGCACTTGATCTGCAATTTTCGATGTCTAACTTCACAATCAAAGGACACATGCAGTTTAATTTTAATAAATAAAGTATATAGTCCTATAAATAGAAAATTAAACTGAATATATAAAATAAATTGATAGTCCTGCTGCACGGGTTTTCGTAATTATTTCAGATAATATAACAAATAAATAATTATTGATAGGCCTACTTATTAAAGGGCTTTGTGTGTTTAATTTATTAGGTTATCTACTGTTAATTATAGAAAACAAGAACAAATTAATTAAAAAGAATTTAATTAATAAATAGCCTATAATAATATTGACGCAAATGCTTTTCTGTCTCATTATTTTTCTCTCTCTCTCTCTCTCTCTCTCTCTCTCTCTCTCTCTCTCTCTCTCTCTCTCTCTCTCTCTCTCTCTCTCTCTCTCTCTCTCTCTCTCTCTCTCTCTCTCTCTCTCTCTCTCTCTCTCTCTCTCTCTCTCTCTCTCTCTCTCTCTCTCTCTCTCTCTCTCTCTCTCTCTCTCTCTCTCTCTCTCTCTCTCTCTCTCTCTCTCTCTCTCGGAGATTAGGGTGACTACCATCAAACATACGAAATGTGGGACGATTATAAGTTTGTGTGTGACAATGTGGGACATGTTACAACAATGAAACATAACCTGAAACTGTTAGCCCATATAATGTTTATCTAACTTAATAAAAAAACATTTTCATTCTGCGTTTCAGCTGATAAAAATTAGTTGTTCTTTAGTCCCTTCCAGAAAACACCATTACATCACAATGTAACATAACATGTCTTTATTTTACATGACATTTTAATTCAACATCACTGAGCCCAAAGGCAGCAGGCATCATGCAGATCACTATTTTTGAAACAGTTCTGACCAAGTCCAACTAAAATACAACAAAATAAATAATGAACAAATAAAATATAAACCAACATGAATTTAGATAATTGACAGTCTTATATATTAAGAATATATTAAATCAAAAACGTTCATATGTTTTAGAAAGTATGTGAATTAAAACAATCACAGCAGGCAAAAGTTGATAAATTCTGTTAAATTTAAAATTTAATTTACCGAATTATCCATTTGTTTTCTGAAAGAAACAAATGGAACGAATCACCGCTCCACATTTTGATTGACAGCCGTCATAACCGACTAGTGACCGTGTTTACTCCTGTGCTTTCAACCATCAGATAGGATTTTAAAAACGGCTGTTGTATTTGTACTTCTGACAAGCGCTGGTAAATATAGGTGAAAAACTAGGCCGCAAAAATAATAAATAAAATGGTTTCTTAAAAAGGCAAAAGAACGCATGCACGTTTTCTTAATATGATCATTAAAAACCAACAGACTGATGAAAATGCGGGTCATTTTCTCAATATGCGAGGTGCGGGACAAGCGGTGCAAATGCTGTGCGGCAGGCTACAACGCAAAGGGGGGCGGGTGCTCACCCTAGCTGAGATCATTATAAATGAAATAAATTATAATTAAGATACAAACATGTGATTCAATTAATACTTTAAAAAAGAAAATGTGGTATTTGGCTTTTAAAAAGAAAGTGTATAACGGTTTTGTGACGTTATAAAGAATCATGCAAAAATATTTCTATGGAGTGGGTTCCATAAATCTGCACCATTCCGAATTTAGAACAACGCCCCTGTTATAAATACACTGTAAATGACGGCTTCGTAGGGCTTATTGGTTTATTTTATTGCACAATTACCTGTTGTTGGAATTAGCAGTTTATATTGTACGTCTTATGATAATTTAAAATTCAGAAAAGAAATGCATGTTTGTGACTATTTTCTGCGAGTGCAGATTTTACAGTTTTTCACATCTGAGCTGTAGGCTACGAATAAATTTTAGCATAACTTACAAGTTCTCAAATTCACCTCTACATGCTCTCGAGTTTTGCAATTTTGCTACTCTTTTACCTGCATAAGAGTCAGTCCTGGAGGGTCACTGTCCTGCAATGTTTAGCTCCAACTTGTCTCAAGACACCTGCTTGGAAGTGGTGTCTAGCTGGTCCAGGTGTGTTTCAGTGGGGTTGGAGATAAACTCTGCAGGACTCTCTGTTCCTTACCTACCTGTCTACAAGACTTTGTTCCCTATGCCCTTGTGGCAATGTTTCCAGCAAACTATCAAGCTGGGTATATATGCGATCCCTAATCGTAGTTAGATGTCTTCTGAAATGATTTGACTCAGACATTTTTCTGGGCTCAGATAACGGGGGGTACGAGCCAGACTACATCCGGTGCTGCGCCGGATCTTAAACTAGACCTTTTTTTATTTTATTATTTTTTTCTTGAACAAAATTAATTTACATTTACACTTCACATTCATTTACAGTGTGTTTACCCAATAACAAATTCTCTCCTTGCCATTTTCGCGCTCTTCCAAACTGGATTGTTCTCTCCGACTTGCCGTAGAACCCTCAAACTCAGAAGAGGAGGGGCCATGTAGCTGAGCTCACAAATCTGCATTTTGAGTGGCGTGTGGCGCCAATTTAACATCTATCGGCGAGTGGCGCTTATTTAACGCCTGGCGTTATGAAGACGGTGTTTTTAATATTTATACTGCGATCAAATGCACTTGAATTCTGAACCATTTGATCACTTTCAGGGGGGGATAAATTTATCCCCACTGGGGATAAAAATAGTTAAGCGGAGGCAGAGATACATTGACCAGAAAGGGGGAAATCCCACGCATCGCCCCCGGCAAATCGCACCCTGCAACATTGTATTACTGTTCGAAAATATCATAACATAGTTCACATGAAGAACCAATAGCTATTTTAACTATTATAGTCAGAATATACCATTTTGACCTTACGTCGTTACAATGAAATGTTATTATAGGAACAAATTGTACTAATGAACTTTTTCTCTCCGCTGTTAATCCCTTTTTACATAGGATTTTATAGATTTTGAATCAAAATTATTGAAATACAGTTTTTTTTAATTGAAGCCATTTATCTGTATTACAGTATTTGCTTATTTACCACTTTAATAACTTTAAAATTATATTTTATATTCTCCTGTATGTAACTTAACCTTTATTCACATATATATCATAATGTAATATGTTACAAAAGCATATATATTTTTTGTAATACATGCCAACTAGTTTACGTTTCCTCTTAAACTATGAAATACATGTACTTTATCATGTTATATCCCTTCAAAACAACAGAAAATATTTTAATAATCACTCTTTGGAGCTAGCATAGCCACCTCGTGGTTTTTTCCATACACAATCATTGAACACATTTGCTTACCAAGAGAGGATTTCCAGTATGAGAAACCAAGACAGATAAAACTGATTTTCTGGATGGCTCTTCCAACTTCTAAAACAAAGTATACAAGCGTTTACATAACGAACTAAATCATATTTAACCGTCATCAACAGACAGGTTTTCATACCTTTTCTTATAAGTTTTCTTTCCAACTCGTGGGAGAACCCGAAGCAGCGGTCCATCTGATTTTAACAGTGTTCTTCTTCTTCTTGTAAGATTCCGGCAGTGTAGACGCTGCTGAGCGTATTACTGCCCTCCACAGGTCAAAGTTTGAACTAAATTCTTACATACAGTCCGGTGTCATGCAAGAATTGAAGAACTGCCTTGGAGATGCCTTCCTGCCTGTCACTGTGTCCAAACAAAGATAAAACAGAAAAAGCCTTAACTCCAAGTCCTGACAGTTTAATAAAGAGTACATTTCTTTCTGCCCTATACTTTCTGCATTCCAGGAAAACATGCCCTACTGTCTCAAGACTCCCACATTCACACAAGCCAGAAACATGCTTCCCTACAATGCACAAAGAATGATTTAACCCACAGTGCCCCAACCTCAATCTGCACATTTTAACGGAGTCCCTGCGGGACAAAACTTCAGGTTGTATAGAAAAGTAGTGTCTACCCCTAATTTCCTTTTCCCACCCTCTCTGCCATTCTTTTATTAAGCCCTCTTTAATTCTTTCTTTCAATTCCACTCACCCTAATAATACATGGACATCTACTTCTCTTCCTAAGCTCTCCTTTGCAATGTTATCCATCCGCTCATTCCCCCTCACCCCAGCATGTCCAGGAACCCAGCAAAAACTGATGTTGCAAATAAACCTAGTTCTAAAAACCACATTCAAGATGTCATTGACAATGTCAGGACGAGCTTTAGATTTTCCTACTTTTAAATTTTCTAGAGAACCTGCAGAATCAGAGCAGATAATAACTTCTCCAGGTTTGACTTCCTCAATCCACCATAGAGCCCATAAAATTGCCATTAATTCAGCAGTGAGGACAGAGCTTCCATTAGAAATACGCCGACCAATTTCCAACCCTAGCTGCTCCACATAGACCCCAAATCCAGCTCTCCCACTAACTTGATCTCTAGATCCATCTGTAAAAATAATCATTGTGCTCCCAATAATTGAATTAAGATATTCCTCTATTTTTGGTGCTACTTCCCACTTATCTTTTCCCTGAAGAAAATCAAGCTCAATATTCATTTCAGGCAGCACCCAATATGGTATAGGTAACCAACTTGTGTGCTCTACAATACATCCCTGATCCATACTCATCTTCCCTGCCCACTGATTTACTATGCCAAAAAATGTATTGTATCTATTAGCTCCAGCAACCTCTTGAAACAGACACCTTGCTGGGAAGGTAAGATTACACGCACTAAGTTTTACCCAGTACTGTAACCCCAACTTAATGCGTCTTAACCATAAGGGCATTTCTCCCATTTCAATGAGTATGGCAGGGACTGGGGAAGTTCTAAAGGCCCCACAGCAAAGCCTCAAAGCCCTTGCCTGCACCACATCCAACCTAGCCAGAACAGTTTTGGAAGCATATCCATACACAAAGCACCCATAATCTAGAGCAGATCTGATCATGGCCTGAAAAATTAGCAGCATTGTCTCCCTATTAGCCCCCCACTCACACCCAGCCAGACTTCTCATTACATTCAAAATTGTGTCACACTACAACACAATTTTACCTACATGCACAGCCCAAGTCATACGCTCTTCAAACCAAACACCTAAAAATGTAAAAACCTTTACCTTCTCCAATGGAGACCCATACATATATAGTCCTAGATTAGGTAACTTTCTTTTAAAACCAAATACCATATACTTAGTCTTAGAAGCAGAGATTTGGAACCTGATGTATTCCCCCATTCCTCTACAGATACTAAAACTCTTTGAATTTGTTTTAAAACAAACTCTACATTACGCCCTCTTTTCCAAATGGCCCCGTCGTCTGCAAATAAAGATAACCCGAATCCTCTCTCTATTTTACCAAAGATATCATTAATCATTATATTAAATAACACTGGACTAATTATACTTCCCTGTGGGGTTCCATTCTCTATGCCCACAGTCTTTGAACTAACACTACCAACCTTTACTTGAATTGTTCTTTTCATTAGAAAATCCTTTATCCAATTAAACATTCGTCCCCTAACTCCCAAGTCAAAAATTTTAATCATCAATCCCTCCTTCCACAAAGAGTCATAAGCCTTCTCACTATCCAGAAATACACTCACTACTATTTCCTTATTGCTAAATGCCCTTTTAATATCTTGATTTAAAACTGCAACTGACTCCATTGTAGACCTTCCATTCCTAAATCCATTCTGTACATCAACAAAGTTTCCTCTTGTTTCTAAAAAATATACCAATCTGTTAGTTACCATCCTCTCCATAATCTTACAGATCACTGCTGTGAGTGCTATAGGACGGTATGAACCAGGGTCAGATGCCTCTTTCCCTGGTTTCAAGACAGGGACCACAACTGCATGCTTCCACTCCTTGGGCAAATAACCCTCTGCCCACACAGTATTAAACAGAGCTAAGATTTCTTCAAGTACAAAATTATCTAGATATTTAAATAACTCATAAGATTGCCTATCTCTCCCTAGGGTAGTATTTGCCCGAGACATAATTGCATACTTCAACTCTTTTAAAGAAAATAACATATTAATAGGATTTTCATTTTCTAAACTCCTCTCTAGCTTCCACTGATTAACTTCCATCAATTCATCCCTCTTCCTACACCTCTCAACTCCCATTCTCTCTGATCTATGTACAGCTTTAAAAACTCTCAACAAACATGTCTGCTTTTTCTTTATTAGAAACTGGTACCACCTCTCCCTTCTGTAACACTGGTATCAATCTTCTTTTATATACCCCTGACATTCTACGTACTGCTGACCACAAATGCCTTACTGGAGTCTCAGGACCTAACGTACCACAAAACTTCCTCCAACTATTTCTTTTTGCATCCTTTATAACTCGTCTTGCTACTGTCCTTAGATGCTTGTACTCCATTGCATTAACCAGCATTGGATACTTTCTTAATCTTCTATATGCTTTATTCCTACTCCTTACAGCTTCATCACATTCTTTATTCCACCAAGGAACCAGCATACGTGACCTAGGTTCCTGCTTCACAGGAATGGTATAGCAAGCAGCCTCATGCATCATGAGACTAATTGAAGTATTCCAGTTATCTACAGAACTCTCACTATCAACATCTCCTACTAAGCTTTGAGCTTTCTCCTGGTATTTATCCCAATTGGCCTGAGAAAAGTTATATCTAGGGACATTCTTTTCCACTTCTCTTCTCAAATCTCTACCAAACCTGCATAAAATTGGACAATGGTCACTACCCAGTGTATAGCAATCTATAACATCCCATTCACCAATTCTAGCTAAATTTGATGATGCAATTGATAAGTCTATATGGCTGCATGTATTTCTCCCAATATTATACCTAGTCGGCCTTCCATCATTTAACACTACCAACTCATACTTGTCTAAAAATTCTTCTACTATAACACCATTTTTATCCCTGTGGTCACTCCCCCATATTGGATTGTGCGCATAAAAATCCCCAATCCATATAACAGGACACCTTTCCTTCTTCATTATCTCATCAAAATCGAATAATACCAAAGGTTGACAGGGGTTATTATAATTTATCACAGTAATTGAACTGAGACTGCTCCGAACCTCCACAGCCAAACACTCAATATCAGAGTTAATGTCAACTTTTCTATATTTCACCCCAGTCTTAACAAAGGTTGCACAACCCATTTTAACAGTGTTATCCAATGGAAGTATTTTAGCGCGCTACTTCCGTTTTCCCGCAAAATAAAATGTATTTTTAAAAATAAAACCCCCATTTCTCATAACGTAACGTATGGGTAAATAATGATAATAATTAAATACAATTTACTGGTTAACCCCTTTTTAGGCGGGTTACATCCTCCTCCTCTAAATTAACATGAGTCCCTTCATGTTTGTACTAGGACGGGAGCACCTTCAAATATTTCAACCAAAACTTGGTTAAACCCGTCTAGTATAGTTTGTGCAAATGAAATTAAAGGTTTATCAAGCTGTGGGTAAGTAAACTTAACAGGTTGCTTTCTCAACCGTTCAGATCTACGTATTTGGTCAGCAGTCTGATTGTTTGGAGCATCAGGGTCTGCTAACTCAAGAGAACTAGCATCTTGTTCAGCATTGTCCTTTTCAGTAGATTGTCTCTGTTCAATGTCTTTAGGCTGTTCGACTTCCTCATGAGTTTTGGTATGAGAGTAATTGTCCAGCGGGACATGTTCCATATCGGTAAGTCCACTTTCAGGTTTCAGTTCATTTTGTGTCACTTCCGCTAAGTTTCCATTTTGGTTTGTCTTCCGTTTTTCCACAGGTTGATCCAAGTTTCCGGAAGGTAAGCCCATATGTAAGTGTTGAGGAATCTGAAAAGTGGGGAGATTCTCCTGGGTAGCATTTGTGTTGGAATTCACATTATTTGGTTGAATAACCCTTGTGGTTGTCCTGATTGTTGTGGGGTAATAGCTCTGAATATAGTCATCATCACTATCAAATTCAAGGGTATTTTCCTCTGGAGAACCGAAAATCTGCCTTGTTTTGGGTTTTGAGGATTTCTTTGGCTTTGCCATTTCCTCATCTATCTTCAGATAGAAATCCGCAAGGGAGCAGTAAATTGCGGTGGAGTGTGCGCAAGGGTCCTTCCTGATCCTCAGGACAGACTATATACACAGGTATATCTCCAGCTTTCTTTTGTACAACATAAATAGTGGACTCCCACCGATCGGCGAGTTTATGTTTGCCACGAAAACTGAGATTTCGCACTAGAACTCTATCGCCTGTGTGAAGTGTTGACTCCCTTACTCGCATGTCAAATCTGCGTTTGTTTTTTCAGCGATTTTCTTTGCATTAGCGGATGCTAACTGATAACTTTCTTTCAAGCATGTCTTAAGGTTTTTTACATACTGTGATTGCGACATGTGTCAGTATGAACAACATAAGGCAATCTTGGATTTGCGTACCCTAAGACAGGCGTGGATGTTAACTTTTCAATGATCTGATCAAAAGCGTCTTGGCAGGATTTGGTCCACCTTGTACTCCATTGCATTAACCAGCATTGGATACTTTCTTAATCTTCTATATGCTTTATTCCTACTCCTTACAGCTTCATCACATTCTTCAACATCTCCTACTAAGCTTTGAGCTTTCTCCTGGTATTTATCCCAATTGGCCTGAGAAAAGTTATATCTAGGGACATTCTTTTCCACTTCTTTTCTCAAATCTCTACCAAACCTGCATAAAATTGGACAATGGTCACTACCCAGTGTATAGCAATCTATAACATCCCATTCACCAATTCTAGCTAAATTTGATGATGCAATTGATAAGTCTATATGGCTGCATGTATTTCTCCCAATATTATACCTAGTCGGCCTTCCATCATTTAACACTACCAACTCATACTTGTCTAAAAATTCTTCTACTATAACACCATTTTTATCCCTGTGGTCACTCCCCCATATTGGATTGTGCGCATAAAAATCCCCAATCCATATAACAGGACACCTTACCTTCTTCATTATCTCATCAAAATCGAATAATACCAAAGGTTGACAGGGGTTATAATAATTTATCACAGTAATTGAACTGAGACTGCTCCGAACCTCCACAGCCAAACACTCAATATCAGAGTTAATGTCAACTTTTCTATATTGCACCCCAGTCTTAACAAAGGTTGCACAACCCATTTTAACAGTGTTATCCAATGGAAGTATTTTAGCGCGCTACTTCCGTTTTCCCGCAAAATAAAATGTATTTTTAAAAATAAAACCCCCATTTCTCATAACGTAACGTATGGGTAAATAATGATAATAATTAAATACAATTTACTGGTTAACCCCTTTTTAGGCGGGTTACATCCTCCTCCTCTAAATTAACATGAGTCCCTTCATGTTTGTACTAGGACGGGAGCACCTTCAAATATTTCAACCAAAACTTGGTTAAACCCGTCTAGTATAGTTTGTGCAAATGAAATTAAAGGTTTATCAAGCTGTGGGTAAGTAAACTTAACAGGTTGCTTTCTCAACCGTTCAGATCTACGTATTTGGTCAGCAGTCTGATTGTTTGGAGCATCAGGGTCTGCTAACTCAAGAGAACTAGCATCTTGTTCAGCATTGTCCTTTTCAGTAGATTGTCTCTGTTCAATGTCTTTAGGCTGATCGACTTCCTCATGAGTTTTGGTATGAGAGTAATTGTCCAGCGGGACATGTTCCATATCGGTAAGTCCACTTTCAGGTTTCAGTTCATTTTGTGTCACTTCCGCTAAGTTTCCATTTTGGTTTGTCTTCCGTTTTTCCACAGGTTGATCCAAGTTTCCGGAAGGTAAGCCCATATGTAAGTGTTGAGGAATCTGAAAAGTGGGGAGATTCTCCTGGGTAGCATTTGTGTTGGAATTCACATTATTTGGTTGAATAACCCTTGTGGTTGTCCTGATTGTTGTGGGGTAATAGCTCTGAATATAGTCATCATCACTATCAAATTCAAGGGTATTTTCCTCTGGAGAACCGAAAATCTGCCTTGTTTTGGGTTTTGAGGATTTCTTTGGCTTTGCCATTTCCTCATCTATCTTCAGATAGAAATCCGCAAGGGAGCAGTAAATCGCGGTGGAGTGTGCGCAAGGGTCCTTCCTGATCCTCAGGACAGACTATATACACAGGTATATCTCCGGCTTTCTTTTGTACAACATAAATAGTGGACTCCCACCGATCGGCGAGTTTATGTTTGCCACGAAAACTGAGATTCCCTTACTCGCATGTCAAATCTGCGTTTGTTTTTGTCAGCGATTTTCTTTGCATTAGCGGATGCTAACTGATAACTTTCTTTCAAGCATGTCTTAAGGTTTTTTACATACTGTGATTGCGACATGTGTCAGTATGAACAACATAAGACAATCTTGGATTTGCGTACCCTAAGACAGGCGCGGATGTTAACTTTTCAATGATCTGATCAAAAGCGTCTTGGCAGGATTTGGTCCACCTTTCCCCAAAAGGTTCTTTGGGATTATGGTACTGGGGGGCTACATTGGAAATATTTGCACCTTTACGCACGAGAGGGAAGCCAGCCGTGAGGTTGTTCAAGGGCTTCACTAATTTAGAATACCCCTCCACGAACCTCCTATAGTACCCGGAGAACCCAAGAAATGACCTAAGGTCTTTTAATGTCTGAGGTTTTGGCCAGGTCTTAAATGCTTCTGTCTTTTGAGGATCAGTCTCAACTCCGTTTCGTGATACTATATGACCTAAGTAACAAACCGAAGATTGAAAGAAATGGCACTTCTCAGGAGATAACTTTAAACCGTTCTCTCGTAAGCGGGACAGGACGTTCGTGAGACGGGTTTCGTACTCCTCTAGCGTTTTGGAAAAGACAATAATATCGTCTAAGAACACGAGCACCTCGCGCAAATTGATGTCCCCCATGTACTTTTCCGTTAAACGCTGGATAGTGCTGGGCGCATTTGTGATCCCCTGTGGCATACGGTTCCACTCCCAAAAACCAAGAGGGCACACGAACGCTGTCTTGTCTTTGTCACTCTCAATCATCTCAATCTGATAATAGCCGCTTTTCAGGTCCATTACTGAAAACCACTGAGATCCGCTTAGGGCTGAGAAGGATTCCTCAAGATTCGGTAGTGCATATGCATCTTTGATCGTTTGCATGTTTAATAGCCGGTAGTCTACACATAATCTGACATCACCGTTCTTCTTTTTGACTACGACTATTGGAGATGCAAAGAGGAGACTGTGATTCGCGGATGATCCCTGCTTCAAGGAGAGACTGCAGGTGACGACTCAATGCGTCAAAATCCTGAGGATGAACAGGCTTGAAAGGCGTCTCATCCTTGAGTTTGATTGAATGTTTCACTTTTGAATGTTTCACTGTCTCACTCAACTAGATCGAGGAAAGCTTTTGGATTTGCTTGGTAACCAAGCGACTTGACAACCGAAGCAGCAGGGGGAAGCAAACTATCAACAATGCGTCTTACCAGCTGTGCACTGGAAACAGTAGGATCAGCCAAGTGACATTCAATACTGTTCCTCCAAGTTTCATAATCGACTTCAAAGTTTGAGCAAGTACTTTGCCGGAGAAAGGTCTAACTTTTACTGATGCGTGTATTTGCGAAGAGAGGTCAGAACTTCTGACAATGTGTTCGACCACTACACGCTGCACCTCAGGTGGAGTAAGTTGTTCAGCAGTTTGCAAGAAGGAAGATACTGGCAATTTAATGGGCATAGCATATGCCATAGGTCTGAAAGGAGGGCTAAGGGGGTCAAGAGAACGTTGCTCATTTACATTTATTCATTTAGCTGACGCTTTTATCCAAAGCGACTTACAATTGCTATATTTCAGAGGTTGCACGCCTCTGGAGCAACTAGGGGTTAAGTGTCTTGCTCAGAGACACATTGGTGTCTCACAGTGGATTCGAACCCGGGTTCGAACCCGGGTGCTCATCATTGTCTGATTCCATTTGAGTGGCATTAGGGAAGACGGAATCTGTGGCTATTCCAGCAGGTGCCACAACTGTACCCTGAGGTCTGCCAGACTCACCTTGCTCTTTCAGTAATCCAGTAATTTGTGCTAACTCGTCATGTAGCAGGTTTTCGAAAGATTTTCCACTTAGTTTTGCAATATTTTGGAGGTCATAGAGAAATGTTGTGGTAAGATCAGTACCCTTTTCACTTGAGTATAAACTGGATAAAGCTTCAACGTGGAAGACAATATTGTCATCTGTATTACTGGTTCTATCAAAAGGTAAATCCCTCTCAAGTGTCTCCACTGCAGCACCAGATGCATATTCTACAAAGGCTTTACCATAGAACTCGGATGTTTTGTCTAAAACCTTGACAATTCTGTTAACAGACCCAAATTGCTTTAAATCTTCATAAATATCTTCGTCTAACACAGTATTTGTCTAAACTGATACGATGACGGCATTGGGAACCTTAATACCTTCGTTCTTAATCACATCCATTTTTGGAAAAACAAAAATTTACACTTTAAGGATTCCTTTTTTTCCTTTACCATAAGAATACTTGGTTATTACTTACTCAAAGATCCTGGCTGGCTCGCCAAGTTTTACCGTGTAACCCACTTTCAAAGTATGTACACCCTAGGTTCATAGGAGCTGATAGGTACAGTAATAACCAAGCAACACCAAAGTGACGCTTTGAAATGTGTAAACTTTTAGTTCAAGAAAATATTCCAGACATTTCACAACAATTATGTGCACACTAGCTATGGCCCAAAATAAATTTTGAATAAAATAAATTGAATAAAATAAAATAAAATGTCCTTCTTGAAAATGTTCCTTGGAAATTGTCCTTAGAAATTCCAGAGTTCAATCCAGATGTCGAGTCAGTTAGTCAAAGGAAAATAGTCAAAGTAAAGGATAAATAGTCGAAAGGAAAAATCTCGTTGGTGCCAATTTGCTGAACTGACACAATCCTACCGGAGGCTTCCGGAATGCTGTGGTGGAGGTTCACGGCTCATTGGGAAGGCTCGCCATCTATTGATCAATGGTTCACTTGGGATGATTCAAGGACTAGATCATCTGGAACTTCTGCTCGCCTCATAAAAAGACCTGACCTGTATATAGAACAGGTTCAGTCCAAAATCTATGACATTAACTAGTTCTTGAAGTGTTGTACAACATTGTATTACTGTTCAAAAATATCATAACATAGTTCACATGAAGAACCAATAGCTATTTTAACTATTATAGTCAGAATATACCATTTTGACCTTACGTCGTTACAATGAAATGTTATTATAGGTACACATTGTACTAATGAACTTTTTCTCTCTGCTGTTAATCCCTTTTTACATAGGATTTTATAGATTTTGAATCAAAATTATTGAAATACAGTTTTTTTAATTGAAGCCATTTATCTGTATTACAGTATTTGCTTATTTAACCACTTTAATAACATTAAAATTATATTTTATATTCTCCTGTATGTAACTTAACCTTTATTCACATATATATCACAAGGTAATGTTACAAAAGCATATATATTTTTTTGTAATACACGCCAACTAGTTTACGTTTCTCCTTAAACCATGAAATAAATGTAATATGTTATATCCCTTCAAAACAACAGAAAATATTTTAATAATCACTCTTTGGAGCTAGCATAGCCACCTCGTTGTTTTTTCCATACACAATCATTGAACACATTAGCTTACCAAGAGAGCATTTCCAGTATGAGAAACCAAGACAGATAAAAGTGATTTTCTGGATGGCTCTTCCAACTTCTAAAACAAAGTATACAAGCGTTTACATAACGAACTAAATCATATTTAACTGTCATCAACAGACAGGTTTTCATACCTTTTCTTATAAGTTTTCTTTCCAACTCGTGGGAGAACTCGAAGCAGCGCTCCATCCAACGGAAGTATTTTAAGCGCGCTACTTCCGGTTTCCCGCAAAATAAAATGTATTTTTCAAAATAAAACCCCCATTTCTCATAACGTAACGTATGGGTAAATAATGATAATAATTAAATGCAATTTACTGGTTAACCCCTTTTTAGGCGGGTTACATCATGCTCAGAGAAATGTCTGATATCGCAGATGTGGGTGAACAGGTTTCCACTCTTCACGTTAATCAACATGTTCTTTTCTTAGTCACATGGTCCCTAATTTTCCCAGTCTTGTAGCGTATGTAACCCCTCCGGTCCAACTCGACCTGCTCCGAGCAAGATTCGAACCGGCATCTCTGGTATGGCAGGCGTGTGCGCTAACAAGGACGTTAAAGTCTGCAGTCTTTTGCATCAGTCGCTACTGCGCCTTCACAGCTCTAGCTGGCCTCAGTTACATATGTGACCCCTCAGGGGCCTTTTCAAACCATTCACAAGCTGATAACCAGCAGTCAGAACTTTAGATTTTTTACCAGCAGGCTATCCCAATAAAGGGGAATAAAAGGAGAGAGAGAGGGACTGGAGTATTATAAAAATAAGAAAGTTTATTTTACTCAAGTTAGACACACACATAAAGCATAGACGTAAGGCCTCTGGGTAACAGATTCAGGGCTGGGGATAACAAAGTGCAAAATCAAAATGTTTGAATAAACAGCACTCAAAAACTCAGCAAGACTCAAACAAATACAGAATAAATAGGGCACGTCACAAATCACATGCACAAACCAGTGACACCACACTCACACACACACAAACAACACAGTGGCCAATATGGCATATGACAATCCTCCTGCAAAGAACAGTTACAATATCATACAAGTAATTATACAGGTCAAATCAAAACTATGCCTAATTTGTAGCCTGTACATTAATGGATTAAAAGTTATTTAAACCGTAAAAAAAGGCTTCAATTGAATATAAGCAATCGGAACAGTCGCAGGGGCTAAAGTAGCGTAGATTACTAACCTGCAGGGGCGTAGCCATCATTTCAAAAGTGAGGGGGACAGAATGTCAAGTGTAATACTATTTTTTTTTCAGACTTTTGTTGACAGGTTAATTGGCTTAATATGCTATTTATTTCTTTTTATATTCTTTAAAGAAAGAAATGCAGATGTTCAGTACTTTATATTTTCCTGGCTTAAAATGAGGCGGAGGTGGTAAAATCCTGATCATGTATTTTAATTATATAATAACATTTTAATTTTTCGTAGACCATCATTTAGCCTACTGTGTTTCCCACAGTATTTTTGTAGGTGGATCTCGGTACTTCTAGGGGGGTCCGGGGGCCCCCCCCCCCGGAAGAAAATTTTGTACATTTTAAAGATAAATTCATTAATCCGGTGCACTTAGAGTCCCCCGAATCCACTGTTAAAAATAAATAATCCACCCGTCAACCGCCCAAACATATGATATTCTCTGATTTAGATATCTGATCATCGCATTACAATTATTCAAATTATAAGTGTTACTGATAAGCACGATAATATGGTTAAATATCAAACTGAAGTAGGCTGATTTAAAAATAACATTTACTTAAAATAAAAGTTCTTCTTTTGGCAAAATAACATTTCCTTAATAGCCTAAAGTTTGTCTTACTAAACTAAAACTTTCCAATTGAAAACCTTCAAACGTCAAGCTTTTAAAAATACTTCAAACTTTCTAGTTAGGCTTTTTCAAGAGAACTTAAAGTTTGTCAACAAACTTTTTTATCTAATTGTAAAGTGTTACCGAATCATGGTAAACATCATAGTCTACACATGTTATTGCCTGATTCAAGCAGATCGTGGCTGTTAATGCATGAACATACAAATTCAGCATTAACAATCACCATGTTTATTCTAATTTGAAGGGCTTTGATAACATATCTGTGAAAATAAAAGACATTACGAATAAAAAAAGATTGAATATAGTGCACGTTTTTGCGGGTATAGTGAATATTTTCAATTTACAACAAAACTTGTTAATTATTCAATAAGAGAAATAGGCAGAGGTATTCATCATTGTGCAACACAATTCGGATACCACATGACAACTTACTTACAGTGCTTGACTTTTTCGTGAAAAAGGAGTGAAGAGTTTTTTTGCCGTTTTGAACTCTATGAAACTGATGGATTCGGCGCGGGTGCGAGCATGGGCGTGTCGTAAGCTAATGCACGAGTGACTAATTACCATGGAAGCGTGAAAGTCACGTATGTAGAAAGACTATCCTTAACTCTTTGGACTTTAAATCTCGATGTAGGGCAGGCTATACACACCCGCGGAAACCTCAGCTTGTCATAGACACATTTGCCCTATGAAAAAGTGCGGGGGACGAATTTACATTTTATTAAAAGTGGGGGGGGGCACGTCCCCCCCGTCCCCCGCGTAATCTACGCCCATGCTAGCCTGTATGAACGCAGACCACAGCGTCGAGCCAAGAGCTTGTTTAGTTGTAATACTGTAGCGATCGCTTTATTCCGTCTGGTTTTTACTCGTACATTCCCAGACCAAACTATAATACAGATATGGCGAGTCAACATGACTACATACATATGAACAAGCGTTCCGTGACAAAGATCCGCACACGTGAGAGAGAAAGGAAGCCAGTGAACTTACATTCTCAACACAACAAACAGCACTCAGCAAACTTGTAGTGGTCACACTCTAAACCAGTGACTAATATAGACAGAACACCTTCGTAGAAACACGCAGACACAATTCGCAGCCGGTGAGGGCTCGTGAAGACCGGGAGCTGGATGTAACCCCGGCACTGAATAACCGCACAAACACCAGGTCAAGCTATAAAACAATGCAATAGTCTGAATCAAATCAGATCCATGCCAACCATGTTTTCACAAGGAGGCTAAGATACATTTAAGCATGAACTCACATCAACTCGTACAACCAACCAAAAGTCCAAAGAACCAAGAGTCTGTAGCAAAACACTAATCAGAAACACCGCCAGCTTACTGGATTTAAAGGTACAGCACCAAATGGCCACCACCTGATTCAATCAAGGCGCAATTCCCGCTGCCTATGTCCTACCTACTACACATATACTGTAATTAAGTCATAGTTTATATAATGGACATTTATTTTTTAATGGGCCAACAATTTTACACTAGATATGCCCCATCTAGTTTCTCTTCACTCTCATGGGGGTGTTTGGGCACAGATTCACTGCCTGCCATTTATGGCTTCAGTGCTCCCACAAGGCTTACAAAAATACAGTACAGACGTCAAGTGGGAGTTCAACTTTGTATGTTGGTTTAGTTTTAATAATAAGCAAAGTATAAATTTGCAAACTGTCATTTGTTTTTCATTGTACAAGTAAAACCCAGATAATCACTAATATAAGCCTTTTTGTTTAATGTAAAACAAGAACATTAATCTTATAATATGGCTACAAAATTATCAATCCGGAGTTTAAACTTTTGCCTAAACTTTTTGGTTTAGCAACTAAATAAGCCTACAATATAACATGGGGAGCTAATTATAACCGGTTGCTCTGCGTTGTGTATATGTAGTGCATTTCTATATTTGTTTTGTTTTCTGAGTAGCCTATTCAAATGCTTAAAAGGAAATTAGGGTGGTCATGGGGATGGGATAAATTTTGACAATGTACACCGGTAAATTTGTGTACAACATATTAACTGATGTCCATGTTTTCTATCAGCATTGCACTATTACTCACTCTACTTTAGTGGGGTGGGTTGTAACAGCACTCTCAGTCTCTGAAACCGATTGATGCAGATTAGTGAAAAATGGTAGATTTCTAGGCTACTTTGAATTGAAGCAGAGGACTGTGTGAATATTGTAAAGTTTGAGACTCATTGCAATACCCCTGACTTGCAAAACCTGAATCAAACTATTGCAGCACTTCCTGGTATACCCAAGTGATCCTCTTGAATCCTCTTCTGTAGTGTCCGGTCAGTGTCCGGCGACGCTGACGGTCGAGCCGTCCCGTTGCGGATGCACTTCTGATAGAGACTGCTCTGGAGGACACAAATACTGTAAATTTCCCTGTAGGCCCGTGTGTGTGCCGCCTGTTTCAGTGAGTTTTAATTAATGATGGATGCTATACGTCTTCCAAAAACACTGAAAAAACATTTTCACTCAGAAATTGCTAGTAAGTTTCACAAATAATTGCAAAGAAAGCGCAAGCAACACATTGAACTAAACGTGAAACTATGAAGTAGATAGACTGAATATTCCGGTAAAACCTCCTACTATCATCTTATGACAACTTAATAAATCGTTCTCAATGTTAAGTATTTAGCCAAATAGCATGGTTTCAAGCAAAAGATGGCTTAACAAAATTAACAGAAGATTAATACTGAGTAAAACTTGCTATTTGGTTTTTGTGCTGTATCTGAGACTGAATGCCGCTAAATGGACCGAATAATCTGTATTTCTCCAGTGAAGCCTGCAGCCGAACCCCCGAAGCCTCCAGTGAAGCCTCCAGGGAGGCCTGGAGCCGAACCCCCGAAGCCTCCAGGGAGGCCTGGAGCCGAACCCCCGAAGCCACCAGGGAGGCCTGGAGCCGAACCCCCGGAGCCTCCAGGGAGGCCTGGAGCCGAACCCCTGAAGCCTCCAGGGAGGCCTGGAGCCGAACCCCCGAAGCCACCAGGGAGGCCTGGAGACGAACCCCCGAAGCCTCCAGGGAGGCCTGGAGCCGAACCCCCGAAGCCACCAGGGAGGCCTGGAGCCGAACCCCTGAAGCCTCCAGGGAGGTCTGGAGCCGAACCCCCGATGCCTCCAGGGAGGCCTGGAGCCAAACCCCCGAAGCCTTCCACTGAACTGCTTGAGCCTGAGCCGGAGCCCTCCACCGAACTGCCAGAGCCGCCTGCAACTGAACTTCCGGTTAAGCCTGCAGCCAAACCAGGGATGCTTGGAGCCGAACCCCCGAAGCCTCCAACCAGGCCTGGAGCCGAACCCCCGGAGCCTCCAGGGAGGCCTGGAGCCGAACCCCCGTTGCCTCCAGGGAGGCCTGGAGCCGAACCCCCGTTGCCTCCAGGGAGGCCTGGAGCCGAACCCCCGAAGCCACAAGGGAGGCCTGGAGCCGAAACCCTGAAGCCACCAGGGAGGCCTGGAGCCGAACCCCTGAAGCCTCCAGGGAGGCCTGGAGCCGAACCCCCGATGCCTCCAGGGAGGCCTGGAGCCAAACCCCCGAAGCCTTCCACTGAACTGCTTGAGCCTGAGCCGGAGCCCTCCACCGAACTGCCAGAGCCACCTGCAACTGAACCTCCGGTTAAGCCTGCAGCCAAACCAGGGATGCCTGGAGTCGAACCCCCGAAGCCTCCCGACAGGCCTGGAGCCCGACCCCCGAAGCCTCCAACCAGGCCTGGAGCCGAACCCCCGATGCCTCCAGGGAGGCCTGGAGCCAAACCCCCGAAGCCTTCCACTGAACTGCTTGAGCCTGAGCCGGAGCCCTCCACCGAACTGCCAGAGCCGCCTGCAACTGAACTTCCGGTTAAGCCTGCAGCCAAACCAGGGATGCTTGGAGCCGAACCCCCGAAGCCTCCAACCAGGCCTGGAGCCGAACCCCCGGAGCCTCCAGGGAGGCCTGGAGCCGAACCCCCGTTGCCTCCAGGGAGGCCTGGAGCCGAACCCCCGTTGCCTCCAGGGAGGCCTGGAGCCGAACCCCCGAAGCCACAAGGGAGGCCTGGAGCCGAACCCCTGAAGCCACCAGGGAGGCCTGGAGCCGAACCCCTGAAGCCTCCAGGGAGGCCTGGAGCCGAACCCCCGATGCCTCCAGGGAGGCCTGGAGCCAAACCCCCGAAGCCTTCCACTGAACTGCTTGAGCCTGAGCCGGAGCCCTCCACCGAACTGCCAGAGCCACCTGCAACTGAACCTCCGGTTAAGCCTGCAGCCAAACCAGGGATGCCTGGAGTCGAACCCCCGAAGCCTCCCGACAGGCCTGGAGCCCGACCCCCGAAGCCTCCAACCAGGCCTGGAGCCGAACCCCAGGAGCCTCCAGGGAGGCCTGGAGCCGAACCCCCAATGCCTCCAGGGAGGCCTGGAGCTGAACCCCTGAAGCTTCCAGGGAGGCCTGCAGCCGAATTGCCAAAGCTTCCAGTGTCTGCTGAAAACTGTCACCAAACTAACCCTTATGGCCAATGTCCAGGTCATAAGTAATATGGCTATGCATGCAAGTAACTGTGCTGATTCAACCATTGAATGTATGGTATATTTTCTCTGTTATCACTAAATAAATCTCACACTTGTAAGACTACTTTCTCTTTTATTTTTATTTAACTGTGATAACAATGTTGGTGTTTTTTGTGTGCCAGCGTTAGTTTGGCTGTTGTCTTACATAATGGCTGTTCTCTTACATAATGGCTCATTGGAATTCGTGCTTTAGGAATGTGCAAGTTCCCCTTCCCAAGACCCAAACACATGCAAAACAGTTTCAGAAAGGCTAGCAATATTAAGCTAGCTTTGAATGCATGAGATATTACCCTCCAAAGCCACGCCTTCTTCAAAACGCATGAATGCACAAAGCAGAGTCTACAAAGTGTCATGAGATGAAAGACTGTTAAATCCCCTCGTGTCTCAGAACGCATAACATTACAGTTATAATGAATGTAAACCTCAGTGTTCTATTTGTACCATCTGACTAATCCATATTCATTTCGGCGTTAATGGTGTTGACATGAAAATGCATAAATCCAAGTCTGAATCCGAATGCAATGATTGGACAGACTTTTTTTTTTTTTTTTGGTCCTGAGACCTTTACAGAAGGTATGTTCATTTTAATATTTAGAACACTTCTAATATTGATTGCTATCAGGATGTGAAGAGTTTCAATCAGTATTGCCTATACACCAATAGTCTTCTGCTGCATTCTGAAGCATTTGCTACAAAGCATAGTGGTCACATATATTGGTTGTCGTTGAACAATGTTTGATTGGTCCGTCAGCAATGTTTTGGGATGGTATTATGTGTATACAGACAAGTACTTTATGGCCATGCAAGCTTCAAAGGGATGAGCCTAGCTGAAGGAGGAACGCTGTCAATGTTAGGTAGTTTGGAAAAGACGGATTGATTCAGAGATGGCACAGCTCTAGCCCGACCAAGATAACTGCAGAAGTTGTTTGATCCCAAGACAAAGATATAAAAGGAGATCTTAAGGACCTCTGAAAAACCCCAGGGTTGAAATCTCTTAAAACCACAAAGACTTTACATATCAAAATACATACAATCATTCCAAAACAATTCTTGATGGACTTCTAATCAAACACCGTTCAACTGCATAATTCTATATCATGTCTACAACCAATATATGTGACTATTATGCTTTGTAACAAATTAGTTTAAAGGAAATATAATTATGAATATTTGGATCAGTTAATAGAATTAACTTAATGTAGTAAAAATAAAATTACAATCAATTTTTAACCTTTTTGTCCCGTGAACACGGAGTGTTAATTGTTTATTAATTCTAATAAATGTACATTTCTGGGTTATGGGAAATGTCTTTCTTACTGGCCAGTACTACTCAGAGAAAGTACTCAAAATCTGCACGATTAGGGACTCCAGTATGTGAGCATGAAACATGGACAACTTTACGTGTGACATGAACAAGACTTTGTTAACTAGACTAAACACTTAAACTACTCTAACGTACACATACATGCATGCATACATGTTTACCTAGGGAAAGAGAGCTGAAGCAGAATACAGGAAAGCAAGTTATAGCATTGCTTAAAATTCAGCAGATCAACAGCCTTGAGCAAACCATCAGTTTAGTTCTAACACGCCCTTCTTTAACCCTCTGGGGTCTAAGGTGTTTTTGGGGTCCTTGAGATGTTTTGACATGCCCTGACATTTGTGTTTTTTTTAGTTGCTTATAAACATATTAATGGCAGAGGTGTAATTACACTCTATTTAGCACAAACAGGGCTACCATAATATGTTAGCAACATGTATGTACATGTTTGTATTTTTGAGAGAATATTGTTTATGCATGGTTATTGATAAAACTAAAAATTAAAGTTTTTGAAATAAGGCCACAAAACACATACTAAATATGTGCCCACAATACTTTTGACTAATGGATGAATCATCCTGCCTAATCATTCACATAAAACAATACATTGATTTAAATTTTGTAAAACACTTTTTGTTTGGAAAGGCAATATGCGTGTGAACGGCCAAACCCCTATCATGAATAATTTACACCTGAGAAGACAATGTCTCGCATCATCAGCCGTTCAAAAGTTTGGGGTCGGTACGATTGTTAATGTTTTTAAAAGAAGTCACTTATGCTCACCAATGCTGTATTTATTTCATTAAAAATACAACAACAAAAAAATCAGTAATATTGTGAAATACACTCACCTAAAGGATTATTAGGAACACCATACTAATACTGTGTTTGACCCCCTTTCGCCTTCAGAACTGCCTTAATTCTATTGGCATTGATTCAACAAGGCGCTGAAAGCATTCTTTAGAAATGTTGGCCCATATTGATAGGATAGCATCTTGCAGTTGATGGAGATTTGTGGGATGCACATCCAGGGCACGAAGCTCCCGTTCCACCACATCCCAAAGATGCTCTATTGGGTTGAGATCTGGTGACTGTGGGGGCCATTTTAGTACAGTGAACTCATTGTCATGTTCAAGAAACCAATTTGAAATGATTCGAGCTTTGTGACATGGTGCATTATCCTGCTGGAAGTAGCCATCAGAGGATGGGTACATGGTGGCCATAAAGGGATGGACATAGTCAGAAACAATGCTCAGGTAGGCTGTGGCATTTAAACAATGCACAATTGGCACTAAGGGGCCTAAAATGTGCCAAGAAAACATCCCCCACACCATTACACAACCACCACCAGCCTGCACAGTGATAAGGCATGCTGGATCCATGTTCTCATTCTGTTTAAGCCAAATTCTGACTCTACCATCTGAATGTCTCAACAGAAATCGAGACTCATCAGACCAGGAAAAATTTTTTCCAGTCTTCAACTGTCCAATTTTGGTGAGCTCTTGCCAATTGTAGCCTCTTTTTCATATTTGTAGTGGAGATGAGTGGTACCCGGTGGGGTCTTCTGCTGTTGTAGCCCATCCGCCTCAAGGTTGTGCGTGTTGTGGCTTCACAAATGCTTTGCTGCATTCCTCTGTTGTAACGAGTGGTTATTTCAGTCAAAGTTGCTCTTCTATCAGCTTGAATCAGTCGGCCCATTCTCCTCTGACCTCTAGCATCAACAAGGCATTTTCGCCCACAGGACTGCCACATACTGGATGTTTTTCCCTTTTCACACCATTCTTTGTAAACCCTAGAAATGGTTGTGCGTGAAAATCCCAGTAACTGAGCAGATTGTGAAATACTCAGACCGGCCCGTCTGGCACCAACAACCATGATATGCTCAAAATTGCTTAAATCACCTTTCTTTCCCATTCTGACATTCAGTTTGGAGTTCAGGAGATTGTCTTGACCAGGACCACACCCCTAAATGCATTGAAGCAACTGCCATGTGATTGGTTGATTAGATAATTGCATTAATGAGAAATTGAACAGGTGTTCCTAATAATCCTTTAGGTGAGTGTATTATTACAATTTAAAATAACTGTTTTCGATTTTAATATATTTTAAAATATAATTTATTCCTGTGATTTTAAAGTTGAATTTTCAGCATCATTACTCCAGTCTTCAGTGTCACATGATCCTTCAGAAATCATTCTAATGATGATTTGATGCTCAAGAAACATTTCTCATTATTATCAATGTTGAAAACAGTTATTTACATTTTTATTTCAGGATTCTTTGATAAATAGAAAGTTCAAAAGAACAGCATTTATCTGAAATAGAATCTTGTGTAACATTAAACCCTACTGTTCAAAACTTTGGGGTCAGTAAGTATTTTTATTTTCATTTTTGGGGGAAATAAATAAAATAAATCCATACTTTTATTCATCAAGGAGGAATTAAATTGATCAAAAGTGACAGTAAAGAAATTTATAATGTAAAAATAAATGCTGTTGTTTTTAACTTTCTGTTCATCAAATAATCCTAAAAAAATGGTACCAACTGTTTTCAACATTGATCATAATCATAAATGTTTTTTGAGCATCAAATCCTCATATTAGAATGATTTCTGAAGGATCATGTGACTGAAGACTGGAGTAATGATGCTGAAAATTCAGCTTTGATCAAAGGAATAAATATTATTTTAAAATATATTAAAATCAAAAACAGTTATTTTAAATTGTAATAATATTTAACTATATTACAGTTTTTTTTTTTGTATTTGTAATGAAATAAATACAGCATTGGTGAGCATAAGTGACTTCTTTTAAAGACATTAAAAATCGTACCGACCCCAAACATTTGAACGGCAGTGTAAATATATAATCCAAATATAAATTAAAGTCAAAAGCATATTTTTCAACATTCTGTTCAAATAGGCTATATGGACCATTCTACAGAATATGTTCAAAGTTACAGTTGGAAATATCTTGAAAAGAAAATTGTCTTTTCCCATAAATTTCTTACAAAGTTTTCATTTTAAAAGTAGGCCAATACATTTTATCATACATATTTTATAGTTAAAGATTCATTAGTTTGATATAGCTTACATTGGAACAAACACTATAATAACATCTTAGTTGATGAGTTTATTTTTGACAGAACATACCCTACTATAATATATTTAACATATGAGGAGAAACTGGCTAACAAAAGCTTATTTGATATTTTAGAAAAAAAACTTTATAATCTATCCAAAACTATGAAATGTTGTCTTTCATATTTCATCTGTAACATAGTAAACATAAACAACAGCGCCCATCTGTGCCATTAATTCATTCACACACAGAAACGTGATTCAAATTTAAACAGTCTTTTTGCATTTACAGACACTATTCCATATCACGATTAGAACAAAGCACAATAAAAAACGTACTCACAATTCTCGGCTAGATCCGGCGCTCCTCAAAATGAAAATAAACCAGCACATGTTCTGAGGTAAATGTCCCAGGATTATTCATCACAGGCTCGCAAGACGAAATAGTACATTAATCTGATGATTAAATTTGTTGTGTTTTCGCGTTTATGAGGGGCGTTTACATGTTTGCATGTGTTGCTTCAGATCATTTGCGTTTGAATAACGCGCGCTCTCCATGGGCGTGTCACATTAGCAGAATAATGAGCTGAGAAAACAATAATAAGATGGGCTGACACCTGTCTCTTTTTTTAAAGATTATATAAACAGAGAATATTTATTTTAGTTTTGAATTAGATATTTTAAAAGTAGAAACTTAAATGATTATAAAGATATATTGCTCATGCCTGGGTGAATAGTATTCGCTGAGTTTTTTTTAAGTTTAAAGACGTGCTCCAGAAAAAAGGTTAACGGAGATGGAGAGACAGAAAGCGCACCCTGTTTATTTTCTTTATTTTACAAAAGCACAATGTTTTATTTTGATTGTAAGTGGACACATAAAAAAATGGACATTCAACTGTTTAATTTTTATATTTCTTTGGTCATACAAAATTATTTTTTATGACCAAAAATGAGTAGTATTTTAAGTCTATTTCCAGCTTTGTGAAAAAAATCGAGCAAAACACGCCGGCCCAGAGGGTTAAAATGGGTAAGGATAAATAATGTATCAAATAATGAGACTTAAGTTTTCTTTGCTGATGTTGTCTTGATGAGAGAGAACCAGTAGGAGTCAGAGAATATTTGGTGAATGGAATGTCAAGGCCTTGCCTGGCACAAACTTGGGGGTCCTTAGAAGACTTCTAGTTCAGCATCGTCTTCACAGTCGGTACTGAAATTAAAAAAATGTGATGCTTTGAGCGCTGTTGAGAAGATTCATAAAACACCTCTGATTGGCCATTGTGTTCATGAGCTCATCGGATATGTCTACGATTGGCTACAATGATCAACGCACCGGAAATTTTGAGAGCACACCAAAGTGTTATGAAAGCATGAAGCGTTTGAAAGCATAAGCAGGCGTCTATCAGAGCCAGCGGACCGATCCGCTGATTGACGCCTGTTTTTAAATGATCCCTTGCGTATCTGTGTAAGCGCTCGCTGAAGAGCGTCATTGATGTATATTCACAGATCATTGTAGCCAATCACAGACATATTTGATGAGCGCGTGAGCACAAAAGCCATTCCGAGGTGTTTACGATTCTGCTCAACAGCGCTCAAAGGGTCACATGTTTTAAATTTCAGTATCGACTTGGTACCGAAGTCGGTACTTTTGACAACACTAGTTTATACATTTCTCATGTGGTTATATATAGAATATATAGGATTAAAAGGGTTTATTTCTCCTTCTCAGCAAGAACACACAACTCTCTGCTAATTCCTTCTGGGTCATAATAGTCTTATCAGATAATATGAATCATGTCTAAACTGTACTCTCTGTACACTCTGCTAGAGTTGGAAAGAGATCACAGAGATAACGCATGACTATAATTACGATGAGAGCGGAAATAACAGTCACCTCTAATCTAGAGGCAGTGTCTAATTGGTCAGAACTCATCCAGGAGGCTGGACAAACATTTGAGTTTAAAATCTTAGGACACGAACAAAGCATTAGAGTAGCCATGACGTTTTAGACCAGCCAGACGAGTAAACATGTAGGCGAGCAGACGAAATAACCCAAATCAAGATCAGAAGAACATAGGTTAAACAGCTGCATTCAAGCCATCTAACTACTCTCGTCTCACTTTTCTTTCTCTTATTTAGTTTGTTTTCTTTTCCATTGAGAGTCTCGGTTCTAAGTTAAGTTTTGATGTAAAGTTTCGGTCAACGATTTGACTGCAAAGCCCGCTTCCGACTTCAAAGACTTTCCATCCAACCGCCAACACACCACGTGTTTGGGTTAAATTAATGATTGATGGTTCGTTCAGGTCATGTCTTATAAGTGCATATAATGCTAGAAACTTGGGATTTCATCATCTCATTCTTAAAACTCATTATTTCACTCTCTTTCTTCTGCAACTCGTATGAATGTGTGTGCGCGTGTGTTTGTGTTAGATATCAGTTTTATCTGTTAGGGTAATCAATAAAGTATTGTTTATATTTTAAAGAGAAGTGTTCTTGTGTTATGTGCTTACGAATTTAATGTCTTAAACTGCTGATCTAAGTTACCTTGCTAATAAATAGTGTTTTCACTATAGTTTGGATATTTATAATTGCTCGGCCGCCCTATGAATTAATTCATAATTCCCTTTGAGCTAAATTGACCTGTTTGACCCTTACAGCACCATATGACTAGGAAGTCAAAGCTCAAATCACAGTCTTTGTTCTACCCACTGAGTGTATTACATTATATAGAAAATGTGCCTATTTCTCGATAAGTGATGTCAAACAATGCATTTACTGTAGGATCTCGAAAAAAATCTGATCGTGATTAAACCAGAAAACCTCATAATTAGTGAACAAAAACAATTTCTAAAGGTAGTTCTCCTAAACATTCCATCGCTCACACCCAGAGTGCGATTTGCAGGGGGGGATGGGTTTAAGTTACGATCCTATTTGCAGTGGCCTTAATCCATACACTGCTTTTCAAAATGTCACAAAGCGTTTTGTAATTGTTTTGTATGAAATATTGAAGTTTATAAATACGTAATTTGGCACACCTGGCCGAGTGGCGCTACGAATTCTTCTAAAATCGGATTTTAATTCTGGCATGTTAAATTAACATTCGACAAACGCAAACAAACTTTTATTTAAGTGCACTCACAATAACAATTAAATGTTGCGCTTTTGTAAAACAGAGAAAACAAACAGGGTGCGCTTTCTGCCGCCTCGGTCTCCGTGAACTGGAGCGAGTCACAGAAACGAACCAAAACTCTATAGAGATCGCTAAGACATGTGACCAACTGGGCGGCAACGTCATCAGAACATACTGAATTATGGGTATGTTTGGCTCGTTTACATGGGCTGGCATAGCAGGCTAGTGTTCTGGCATGAAAATAATGAACAATTGGCGTGAAAAACAGAATATAATCCTACAAAATACAGCAGGCTGGGTTGTGGTGCTTTTGCAGACAGCCTGAAGTTCTGGGAGTCTCCCGCATATTGATAGCGGCTCCCTGATGCCCGCAAATTAGTTCAAATCTCCCGGAATCTAGAGCTTGCGAGCTCCAAACCATGTAGCGCGCGCATGGAAGAGAGGGAGAGAGCGAGAGACCTTGCGTGTGTTTGCAAATGTGCGTGTGCGTCATGAAGTGCATGTAAGTGCACAATTCTTACTTAATACAGATAAAGGAGGCAGAATTTCCTTCAGTCTTTGTGTATTTTATTTACAGAGATGGCTAAAAATCATTACATGTGAGAAGTAACATTCAAAAATCTT
Organism: Siphateles boraxobius; assembly: GCF_051911475.1. NCBI lineage: Eukaryota > Metazoa > Chordata > Actinopteri > Cypriniformes > Leuciscidae > Siphateles > Siphateles boraxobius. Next base: position 5,594,832 of record NW_027508755.1, read on the forward strand.
TAAGTTTGCATTAAGTTGGCTGTGCAATTATTGCAGGTTATAACACAGCAGGTAGATGGCATCTTGAACACTGCGTTCTTCCCTCCATGCAATCCACGGATTCCCAAAATGCTTTGCGTTCACCACTGGTAATACGTCATGATGACTACAGATTAGCAATCTCGATAGGCTACTTGCCTCAGTCACGATGAGAAATATGTCTATAGAAAGCTTGAGTGAACAAGTATTCTCTGATTGTGTAATCCATTTGAAACCATCCATCAATAAATTGGCTTTGATATAACCGTGGCTGTGTATCCCTTATATTCACTATAGTGGCTGAAAACATTGTTGTCAGTAACTGAACATTTCAGATTCAAATTCTAGACATGCCCCTGTGTAAATAGCCTGGTTAAAACAAGACCCTTCTCAGTCGTAACTGAGTTAGGGTCTGGGGAAGGTTCATTGACAGCTCACTTCCAAAGGGACGTCGCTCAAATGTCTCTAGGCGCAATTGGATAGACCTTAAAACCAATCAGATCGATCGTCATCTTGTAAAGCCCGCCTCAATGTTTGTGATTGGTGCCTCGATTTGGAAAGATTGGAAATGAGCTTGAATGGGCTCTTCGCCAGACTAACTTGCAGAGGTAATTTCTAAATTTGACGGAAGTTCGTCTGGGTTTTCCCAGGCTAGTGTGTCTGTGCTGTGTCTCTTGATGTTCGATGCAGATTTATGCCAGGCTCCAGTAGAGATCCATTTCCTGGAGAGTTTAGGTGTAGGAGTTTAGTCCAACTTGTAACTTGTGGTAGAACTCCGACTTGTACCACCTGACCACTGCAGAATCATTCGGCATTGATAGTGTTGCCATACAAACGCTCAATCATCTCCTAATCGCGGCAATTATTAGGCCATCCAACCCTAATCAAACACACCTGAACAAGCTAATCAAGGTCTTCAAGATTAGGCTATATTAGAAAGCTACAGGCAGGTGATTTTCATTATGGTTGGAGTTACACGGACGTCCATTTGGAAATTTAAAAACGCATTCAAAAAGCATTTTAAACTGCTTTGACAGCGTTGTTTTTTTTTTTTTTGTGGGACTCAGCAACAGGGTTTTTCTTTGTAGGTTTGTGTTCCTCGCTGTCCGCTCCTCCTGACTCACTAATTCAGCATATCTGCCTGCAGAGTTGATTGTGAGATTGCAGGTCGAGAGGATGACCGCTCGAGTGTACTGCTCGTTTAGTGCTGTTTTATTGTGTCTGTCTGCATGTTTGAGCACAACAGACGCTGGAGTTGTAGGTGAGAAGTTCTTTTAGCTTCATTACACAGCCCGAAGAAGTGCATAAATAAAGTGCCTAACAAAATTTGACTTTAGATGAATCACAGCACATAGGCTTACAAAAATACAGTACAGACGTCAAGTGGAAGTTCAACTTTGCTTATTATTAAAACTAAACCAACATACAAAGTATAAATATGCAAACTGTCATCTGTTTTTCGTTGTACAAGTAAAACCCATATAATCCCTAATATAAGCCTTTTTGTTTAATGTAAAACAAGAACATTAGTCTTATAATATGGCTACAAAATTATTAATCCGTAGTTTAAACTTTTTGTTTTAGCAACTAAATAAGCCTACAATATAACATGGGGAGCTAATTATAACCGGTTGCTCTGCGTTGTGTATATGTAGTGTGTTTCTATATTTGTTTTGTCTTCTGAGTAGCCTATTAAAATGCTTAAAAGGAAATTAGGGTGGTCATGGGGATGGCATAAATTTTGACGATGTACACCGGTAAATTTGTATACAAATTAACTGATGTCCATGTTGTCTATCAGCATTGCACTATTGCTCCCTCTACTTTAGTGGGGTGGGTTGTAACCGCACTCTCCGTCTCTGAAACCGATTGATGCAGATTAGTGAAAAATGGTAGATTTCTAAGCTACTTTGAATTGAAGCAGATGTGTGAATATTGTAAAGTTTGAGATTCATTGCAATACCCCTGACTTGCAAAAGCTGAATCAAACTATTACAGCACTTCCTGGTCTACCCAAATTATCCTCTTGAATCCTCTTCTGTAGTGTCCGGTCAGTGTCCGGCGACGCTGACGGTCGAGCCGTCCCGTAGCGGATGCACTTCTGATAGTGACTGCTTTGGAGGACACAAATGCTGTAAATTTCCCTGTGGGCCCGTGTGTGTGCCGCCTGTTTTCAGTGAGTTTTAATTAATGATGGATTCTATACGTCTTCCAAAAACACTGAAAAAACGTTTTCACTCAGAAATTGCTAGTAATTTTCACAAATAATTGCAAAGAAAGCGCAAGCAACACATTGAACTAAACGTGAAACTATGAAGTAGATAGACTGAATATTCCGGTAAAACCTCCTACTAACATCTTATGACAACTTTCTTTTTTTTTTTCATACAGTGAATGAGACATTCATTGATGTGGTTTCTGTCATGTGTCTGTATAACAGCAAAGCCAGGAGAGTGTCCAAGCACAAATTTTGGAGCAGGACTGTGTGCCGAGCTGTGTTGCTACGACAGTGACTGTCCGAACAATGAGAAATGCTGCAGCAATGGTTGTGGACATCAGTGTATGGCTCCATTTGCAGGTATGTGTTATATTAGTGTTTGGCTCAGCTTCCTCGTTATTTCAGTTTGTCTTGTGTTCTAATAAATCGTTCTCAATGTAAAGTATTTAGCCAAATAGCATGGTTTCAAGCACAAGATGGCTTAACAAAATTAACAGAAGATTAAAACTGAGTAAAACTTGCTATTTGGTTTTTGTGCTGTATCTGAGACTGAATGCCGCTAAATGGACCGACTAATCTGTATCTCTCCAGGGAGGCCTGGAGCCGGACCCCCGAAGCCTCCAGGGAGGCCTGGAGCCGGACCCCCGAAGCCTCCAGGGAGGCCTGGAGCCGGACCCCCGAAGCCTCCAGGGAGGCCTGGAGCCGGACCCCCGAAGCCTCCAGGGAGGCCTGGAGCCGAACCCCCGATGCCTCCAGGGAGGCCTGGAGCCGGACCCCCGATGCCTCCAGGGAGGCCTGGAGCCGGACCCCCGATGCCTCCAGGGAGGCCTGGAGCCGGACCCCCGATGCCTCCAGGGAGGCCTGGAGCCGGACCCCCGATGCCTCCAGGGAGGCCTGGAGCCGGACCCCCGATGCCTCCAGGGAGGCCTGGAGCCGGACCCCCGATGCCTCCAGGGAGGCCTGGAGCCGGACCCCCGATGCCTCCAGGGAGGCCTGGAGCCGGACCCCCGATGCCTCCAGGGAGGCCTGGAGCCGGACCCCCGATGCCTCCAGGGAGGCCTGGAGCCGGACCCCCGATGCCTCCAGGGAGGCCTGGAGCCGGACCCCCGATGCCTCCAGGGAGGCCTGGAGCCGGACCCCCGATGCCTCCAGGGAGGCCTGGAGCCGGACCCCCGATGCCTCCAGGGAGGCCTGGAGCCGGACCCCCGATGCCTCCAGGGAGGCCTGGAGCCGGACCCCCGATGCCTCCAGTGTGTGCTGAAAACTCTTGCCAAACTAACCCTTATGGCCAATGTCCAGGTCATAAGTAATGTGGCTATGCATGGAGTTAACTGTGCTGATTCAACCATTGGATGTATGGTATATTTTCCCTGTTATCACCAAATAAATCTCACACTTGTAAGACTACTTTCTCTTTTATTTTTCTTTAAGTGTGATAACAAAGTTGGTGTTTTTTGTGTGCCAGCGTTAGTTTGGCTCTTCTCTTACACAATGGCTCTTCTCTTACACAATGGCTCTTCTCTTACATAATGGCTCTTCTCTTACATAATGGCTCTTCTCTTACATAATGGCTCTTCTCTTACATAATGGTTCTTTGGAATGTGTGCTTTATGAATGTGTAAGTTCCCCTCCTGAAGACCCAAACACATGCAAAACGGTTTCAGAGATGCTAGCAATATTAAGCTAGCTTTGAATGCATGAGATCTTACCCTCCAAAGCCACGCCTCCTTCAAAACGCATGAATGCACAAAGCAGAGTCTACAAAGTGTCATGAGATGAAAGACTGTTAAATTGCCTCGTGTCTCAAAACGCCTAACATTACAGTGATAATGAACGTAAACATCTTACAGTGCTCTAGTTGTACCATCTGACTAATCCAGATTCATTTCGGCGTTAATGGTGTTGACATGAAAACGTATAAATCCAAGTCTGAATCTGAATGCAATGATTGGACTGACTTTTTTTTTTGGGTCCTGAGACCTTTACAGAAGGTATGTTCATTTTACTATTTAGAACACTTTTAATATTGATTGCTATCAGGATGTGAAGAGTTTCAACCAGTATTGCCTATAGACCAATAGTCTTCTGCTGCATTCTGAAGCATTTGCTACAAAGCATAGTGGTCACATATATTGGTTGTCGTTGAACAATGTTTGATTGGTCCGTCAGAAATTGTTTTGGGATGGTATGATGTGTATACAGACAAGTACTGTATGGCCGTGCAAGCTTCAAAGAGATGAGCCTAGCTAAAGGAGGAACGCTGTCATCGTTAGGTAGTTTGGAAAAGACAGATTGGTTCAGAGATGGCACAGCTCTAGCCCGATCAAGATAACTGCAGAAGTTCTTTGATCCCAAGACAAAGATCTAAAAGGAGATCTTAAGGACCTCTGAATGACCCCAGGGTTGAAATCTCTTAAAACCACAGAGACTTTACATATCAAAATACATACAATCATCCCCAAACAATTCTTGATGGACTTCAAATCAAACACCATTAAACTGCATAATTCTATATCATGTCTACAACCAATATATGTGACTATTATGCTTTGTAGCAAATTAGCTTAAAGGAAATATAATTATGAATATTTGGATCAGTTCATAGAATTAACTTAATGTAGTAAAAATAAAATTACAATCGTTTTTAACCTGTTTGGCCCGTGAACACGGAGTGTTAATTGTTTATTAATTCTAAGAAATGTACATTTCCGGGTTATGGGAAATATCTTTCTTACTGGACCGTATTACTCCGAGAAAGTAGTCAAAATCTGCACCATTAGGGACTCCAGTATGTGAGCATGAGACATGGACAACTTTACGTGTGACATGAACAAGACTTTAAGTAGACTAAACATACTCTAACGCATATATACATGTTTACCTAGGGAAAGAGAGCTGAAGCAGAATACAGGAAAGCAAGAAGTTATAGCATTGCTTAAAATTCAGCAGATCAGCAGCCTTGAGCAAACCATCAGTTTACTTCTAACACGCCCTTCTTTAAAATGGGTAAGGATACATAATGTATCAAATAATGCCAGACGAGTAAACTTGTAGGCGAGCAGACGCAATAACCCAAATCAAGATCAGAAGAACGTAGGTTAAACAGCTTCATTCAAGCCATCTAACTACTCTCGTCTCACTTTTCTTTCTCTTACTTAATTTGTTTTCTTTTCCGTTGAGAGTCTCGGTTCTAAGTTAAGTTTTGCTGTAAAGTTTCGGTCAACGATTTGACTGCAAAGCCCACTTCCAACTTCAAAGACTTTCCATCCAACCGCCAACACACCACGTGTTTGGGTTATATTAATGATTGATGGTTCGTTCAGGTCATGTCTTATAAGTGCATATAATGCTAGAACCTTGGGATTTCATCAACTCATTCTTTCACTCTCTTTCTTTCTGTAACTCGTATGAATGTGTGTGAGCGTGTGTTTGTGTTAGATATCAGTTTTATCTGTTAGGGTAATCAATAAAGTCTTGTCTGTATTTTAAAGAGAAGTGTTCTTGTGTTTTGTGCTTACGAATTTAATGTCTTAAACTGCTGATCTAAGTTACCCTGCTAATAAATAGTGTTTTCACTACAGTTTGGATATTTATAATTGCTCGGCCGCCCTATGAATTAATTCATAATTCCCTTTGAGCTAAATTGACCTGTTTGACCCTTACAGCACCATATGACCAGGAAGTCAAAGCTCAAATCACAGTCTTTGTTCTACCCACTTAATTGATAGAAGTGCGAGTGTATTACATTATATAGAAAATGTGCCTATTTCTCGATAAGTGAAGTCAAACAATGCATTTACTGTAGGATCTCGAAAAAAATCTGATAGTGATTAAACCAGAAAACCTCATAATAAGTGAACAAAAACAATTTCTAAAGGTAGTTCTCCTAAACATTCCATCGCTCACACCCAGGGTGCGATTTGCAGGGGGGGATGGGTTTAAGTTACGATCCTATTTGCAGTGGCCTTAATCCATGCACTGCTTTTCAAAATGTCACAAAGCGTTTTGTAATTGTTTTGTATGAAATATTGAAGTTTATAAATACGTAATTTGGCACACCTGGCCGAGTGGCGCTACGAATTCTTCTAAAATCGGATTTTAATCCTGGCATGTTAAATTAACATTCGACAAACGCAAACAAACTTTTATTTAAGTGCACTCACAATAACAATTAAATGTTGCGCTTTTGTAAAACAGAGAAAACAAACAGGGTGCGCTTTCTGCCGCCTCGGTCTTCGTGAACTGGAGCGAGTCACAGAAACGAACCAAAACTCTATAGAGATCGCTAAGACATGTGACCAACTGGGCGGCAACGTCATCAGAACACACTGAATTATGGGTATGTTTGGCTCGTTTACATGGGCTGGCATAGCAGGCTAGTGTTCTGGCATGAAAATAATGAACAATTAGCGTGAAAAACAGAATATAATCCTACAAAATACAGCAGGCTGGGTTGTGGTGCTTTTGCAGACAGCCTGAAGTTCTGGGAGTCTCCCGCATATTGATAGCGGCTCCCTGATGCCCGCAAATTAGTTCAAATCTCCCGGAATCTAGAGCTCGCGATCTTCAAACCATGTAGCGCGCGCACGGAAGAGAGGGAGAGAGCGAGAGACCTTGCGTGTGTTTGCAAATGTGCGTGTGCGTCATGAAGTGCATGTAAGTGCACAATTCTTACTTAATACAGATAAAGGAGGCAGAATTTACTTCAGTCTTTGTGTATTTTATTTACAGAGATGGCTAAAAATCATTACATGTGAGAAGTAACATTCAAAAATCTTTAAGTTTGCATTAAGTTGGCTGTGCAGTTATTGCAGGTTATAACACAGCAGGTAGATGTCATCTTGAACACTGCGTTCTTCCCTCCATGCAATCCGCGGATTCCCAAAATGCTTTGCGTTCACCACTGGTAATACGTCATGATGACTACAGATTAGCATTCTCTATAGGCTACTTGCCTCAGTCACGATGAGAAATATGTCTATAGAAAGCTTGAGTGAACAAGTATTCTCTGATTGTGTAATCCATTTGAAACCATCCATCAATAAATTGGCTTTGATATAACCGTGGCTGTGTATCCCTTATATTCACTATAGTGGCTGAAAACATTGTTGTCAGTAACTGAACATTTCAGATTCAAATTCTAGACATGCCCCTGTGTAAATAGCCTGGTTAAAACCAGACCCTTCTCAGTCGTAACTGAGTTAGGGTCTGGGGAAGGTTCATTGACAGCTCACTTCCAAAGGGACGTCGCTCAAATGTCTCTAGGCGCAATTGGATAGACCTTAAAACCAATCAGATCGATCGTCATCTTGTAAAGCCCGCCTCAACGTTTGTGATTGGTGCCTCGATTTGGAAAGATTGGAAATGAGCTTGAATGGGCTCTTCGCCAGACTAACTTGCAGAGCAAATCTAAATTTGACGGAAGTTCGTCTGGGTTTTCCCAGGCTAGTGTGTCTGTGCTGTGTCTCTTGATGTTCGATGCAGATTTATGCCAGGCTCCAGTAGAGATCCATTTCCTGGAGAGTTTAGGTGTAGGAGTTTAGTCCAACTTGTAACTAGTGGTAGAACTCCGACTTGTACCACCTGACCACTGCAGAATCATTCGGCATTGATAGTGTTGCCATACAAACGCTCAATCATCTCCTAATCACGGCAATTATTAGGACATCCAACCCTAATCAAACACACCTGAACAAGCTAATCAAGGTCTTCAAGATTAGGCTATATTAGAAAGCTACAGGCAGGTGATTTGCATTATGGTTGGAGTTACACGGACGTCCATTTGGAAATTTAAAAACGCATTCAAAAAGCATTTTAAACTGCTTTGACAGCGTTGTTTTTTTTTTTTTTTGTGGGACTCAGCAACAGGGTTTTTCTTTGTAGGTTTGTGTTCCTCGCTGTCCGCTCCTCCTGACTCACTAATTCATAATATCTGCCTGCAGAGTTGATTGTGAGATTGCAGGTCGAGAGGATGACCGCTCGAGTGTACTGCTCGTTTAGTGCTGTTTTATTGTGTCTGTCTGCATGTTTGAGCACAACAGACGCTGGAGTTGTAGGTGAGAAGTTCTTTTAGCTTCATTACACAGCCCGAAGAAGTGCATAAATAAAGTGCCTAACAAAATTTGACTTTAGACGAATCACAGCACATAGGCTTACAAAAATACAGTACAGACGTCAAGTGGAAGTTCAACTTTGTATGTTGGTTTAGTTTTAATAATAAGCAAAGTATAAATATGCAAACTGTCATCTGTTTTTCGTTGTACAAGTAAAACCCATATAATCACTAATATAAGCCTTTTTGTTTAATGTAAAACAAGAACATTAGTCTTATAATATGGCTACAAAATTATTAATCCGGAGTTTAAGCTTTTTGTTTTAGCAACAAAATAAGCCTACAATATAACATTGGGAGCTAATTATAACCGGTTGCTCTGCGTTGTGTATATGTAGTGTGTTTCTATATTTGTTTTGTCTTCTGAGTAGCCTATTAAAATGCTTAAAAGGAAATTAGGGTGGTCATGGGGATGGCATAAATTTTGACGATGTACACTGGTAAATTTGTATACAACATATTAACTGATGTCCATGTTTTCTATCAGCATTGCACTATTGCTCCCTCTACTTTAGTGGGGTGGGTTGTAACCGCACTCTCCGTCTCTGAAACCGATTGATGCAGATTAGTGAAAAATGGTAGATTTCTAAGCTACTTTGAATTGAAGCAGATGAATGTGTGAATATTGTAAAGTTTGAGATTCATTGCAATACCCCTGACTTGCAAAAGCTGAATCAAACTATTACAGCACTTCCTGGTCTACCCAAATTATCCTCTTGAATCCTCTTCTGTAGTGTCCGGTCAGTGTCCGGCGACGCTGACGGTCGAGCCGTCCCGTCGCGGATGCACTTCTGATAGTGACTGCTTTGGAGGACACAAATGCTGTAAATTTCCCTGTGGGCCCGTGTGTGTGCCGCCTGTTTTCAGTGAGTTTTAATTAATCATGGATTCTATACGTCTTCCAAAAACACTGAAAAAACGTTTTCACTCAGAAATTGCTAGTAATTTTCACAAATAATTGCAAAGAAAGCGCAAGCAACACATTGAACTAAACGTGAAACTATGAAGTAGATAGACTGAATATTCCGGTAAAACCTCCTACTAACATCTTATGACAACTTTCTTTTTTTTTTTCATACAGTGAATGAGACATTCATTGATGTGGTTTCTGTCATGTGTCTGTATAACAGCAAAGCCAGGAGAGTGTCCAAGCACAAATTTTGGAGCAGGACTGTGTGCCGAGCTGTGTTGCTACGACAGTGACTGTCCGAACAATGAGAAATGCTGCAGCAATGGTTGTGGACATCAGTGTATGGCTCCATTTGCAGGTATGTGTTATATTAGTGTTTGGCTCAGCTTCCTCGTTATTTCAGTTTGTCTTGTGTTCTAATAAATCGTTCTCAATGTAAAGTATTTAGCCAAATAGCATGGTTTCAAGCACAAGATGGCTTAACAAAATTAACAGAAGATTAAAACTGAGTAAAACTTGCTATTTGGTTTTTGTGCTGTATCTGAGACTGAATGCCGCTAAATGGACCGACTAATCTGTATCTCTCCAGGGAGGCCTGGAGCCGGACCCCCGATGCCTCCAGGGAGGCCTGGAGCCGGACCCCCGATGCCTCCAGGGAGGCCTGGAGCCGGACCCCCGATGCCTCCAGGGAGGCCTGGAGCCGGACCCCCGATGCCTCCAGGGAGGCCTGGAGCCGGACCCCCGATGCCTCCAGGGAGGCCTGGAGCCGGACCCCCGATGCCTCCAGGGAGGCCTGGAGCCGGACCCCCGATGCCTCCAGGGAGGCCTGGAGCCGGACCCCCGATGCCTCCAGGGAGGCCTGGAGCCGGACCCCCGATGCCTCCAGGGAGGCCTGGAGCCGGACCCCCGATGCCTCCAGGGAGGCCTGGAGCCGGACCCCCGATGCCTCCAGGGAGGCCTGGAGCCGGACCCCCGATGCCTCCAGGGAGGCCTGGAGCCGGACCCCCGATGCCTCCAGGGAGGCCTGGAGCCGGACCCCCGATGCCTCCAGGGAGGCCTGGAGCCGGACCCCCGATGCCTCCAGGGAGGCCTGGAGCCGGACCCCCGATGCCTCCAGGGAGGCCTGGAGCCGGACCCCCGATGCCTCCAGGGAGGCCTGGAGCCGGACCCCCGATGCCTCCAGTGTGTGCTGAAAACTGTTGCCAAACTAACCCTTATGGCCAATGTCCAGGTCATAAGTAATGTGGCTATGCATTGAGTTAACTGTGCTGATTCAACCATTGGATGTATGGTATATTTTCCCTGTTATCACCAAATAAATCTCACACTTGTAAGACTACTTTCTCTTTTATTTTTATTTAAGTGTGATAACAAAGTTGGTGTTTTTTGTGTGCCAGCGTTAGTTTGGCTCTTCTCTTACACAATGGCTCTTCTCTTACACAATGGCTCTTCTCTTACACAATGGCTCTTCTCTTACATAATGGCTCTTCTCTTACATAATGGCTCTTCTCTTACATAATGGCTCTTCTCTTACATAATGGCTCTTTGGAATGTGTGCTTTATGAATGTGTAAGTTCCCCTCCTGAAGACCCAAACACATGCAAAACGGTTTCAGAGATGCTAGCAATATTAAGCTAGCTTTGAATGCATGAGATCTTACCCTCCAAAGCCACGCCTCCTTCAAAACGCATGAATGCACAAAGCAGAGTCTACAAAGTGTCATGAGATGAAAGACTGTTAAATTGCCTCGTGTCTCAAAACGCCTAACATTACAGTGATAATGAACGTAAACATCTTACAGTGCTCTAGTTGTACCATCTGACTAATCCAGATTCATTTCGGCGTTAATGGTGTTGACATGAAAACGTATAAATCCAAGTCTGAATCTGAATGCAATGATTGGACTGACTTTTTTTTTTGGGTCCTGAGACCTTAACAGAAGGTATGTTCATTTTACTATTTAGAACACTTTTAATATTGATTGCTATCAGGATGTGAAGAGTTTCAACCAGTATTGCCTATAGACCAATAGTCTTCTGCTGCATTCTGAAGCATTTGCTACAAAGCATAGTGGTCACATATATTGGTTGTCGTTGAACAATGTTTGATTGGTCCGTCAGAAATTGTTTTGGGATGGTATGATGTGTATACAGACAAGTACTGTATGGCCGTGCAAGCTTCAAAGAGATTAGCCTAGCTAAAGGAGGAACGCTGTCATCGTTAGGTAGTTTGGAAAAGACAGATTGGTTCAGAGATGGCACAGCTCTAGCCCGATCAAGATAACTGCAGAAGTTCTTTGATCCCAAGACAAAGATCTAAAAGGAGATCTTAAGGACCTCTGAATGACCCCAGGGTTGAAATCTCTTAAAACCACAGAGACTTTACATATCAAAATACATACAATCATCCCCAAACAATTCTTGATGGACTTCAAATCAAACACCATTAAACTGCATAATTCTATATCATGTCTACAACCAATATATGTGACTATTATGCTTTGTAGCAAATTAGCTTAAAGGAAATATAATTATGAATATTTGGATCAGTTCATAGAATTAACTTAATGTAGTAAAAATAAAATTACAATCGTTTTTAACCTGTTTGGCCCGTGAACACGGAGTGTTAATTGTTTATTAATTCTAAGAAATGTACATTTCCGGGTTATGGGAAATATCTTTCTTACTGGACAGTATTACTCCGAGAAAGTAGTCAAAATCTGCACCATTAGGGACTCCAGTATGTGAGCATGAGACATGGACAACTTTACGTGTGACATGAACAAGACTTTAAGTAGACTAAACATACTCTAACGCATATATACATGTTTACCTAGGGAAAGAGAGCTGAAGCAGAATACAGGAAAGCAAGAAGTTATAGCATTGCTTAAAATTCAGCAGATCAGCAGCCTTGAGCAAACCATCAGTTTACTTCTAACACGCCCTTCTTTAAAATGGGTAAGGATACATAATGTATCAAATAATGCCAGACGAGTAAACTTGTAGGCGAGCAGACGCAATAACCCAAATCAAGATCAGAAGAACGTAGGTTAAACAGCTTCATTCAAGCCATCTAACTACTCTCGTCTCACTTTTCTTTCTCTTACTTAATTTGTTTTCTTTTCCGTTGAGAGTCTCGGTTCTAAGTTAAGTTTTGCTGTAAAGTTTCGGTCAACGATTTGACTGCAAAGCCCACTTCCAACTTCAAAGACTTTCCATCCAACCGCCAACACACCACGTGTTTGGGTTATATTAATGATTGATGGTTCGTTCAGGTCATGTCTTATAAGTGCATATAATGCTAGAACCTTGGGATTTCATCAACTCATTCTTTCACTCTCTTTCTTTCTGTAACTCGTATGAATGTGTGTGAGCGTGTGTTTGTGTTAGATATCAGTTTTATCTGTTAGGGTAATCAATAAAGTCTTGTCTGTATTTTAAAGAGAAGTGTTCTTGTGTTTTGTGCTTACGAATTTCATGTCTTAAACTGCTGATCTAAGTTACCCTGCTAATAAATAGTGTTTTCACTACAGTTTGGATATTTATAATTGCTCGGCCGCCCTATGAATTAATTCATAATTCCCTTTGAGCTAAATTGACCTGTTTGACCCTTACAGCACCATATGACCAGGAAGTCAAAGCTCAAATCACAGTCTTTGTTCTACCCACTTAATTGATAGAAGTGCGAGTGTATTACATTATATAGAAAATGTGCCTATTTCTCGATAAGTGAAGTCAAACAATGCATTTACTGTAGGATCTCGAAAAAAATCTGATAGTGATTAAACCAGAAAACCTCATAATAAGTGAACAAAAACAATTTCTAAAGGTAGTTCTCCTAAACATTCCATCGCTCACACCCAGGGTGCGATTTGCAGGGGGGGATGGGTTTAAGTTACGATCCTATTTGCAGTGGCCTTAATCCATGCACTGCTTTTCAAAATGTCACAAAGCGTTTTGTAATTGTTTTGTATGAAATATTGAAGTTTATAAATACGTAATTTGGCACACCTGGCCGAGTGGCGCTACGAATTCTTCTAAAATCGGATTTTAATCCTGGCATGTTAAATTAACATTCGACAAACGCAAACAAACTTTTATTTAAGTGCACTCACAATAACAATTAAATGTTGCGCTTTTGTAAAACAGAGAAAACAAACAGGGTGCGCTTTCTGCCGCCTCGGTCTTCGTGAACTGGAGCGAGTCACAGAAACGAACCAAAACTCTATAGAGATCGCTAAGACATGTGACCAACTGGGCGGCAACGTCATCAGAACACACTGAATTATGGGTATGTTTGGCTCGTTTACATGGGCTGGCATAGCAGGCTAGTGTTCTGGCATGAAAATAATGAACAATTAGCGTGAAAAACAGAATATAATCCTACAAAATACAGCAGGCTGGGTTGTGGTGCTTTTGCAGACAGCCTGAAGTTCTGGGAGTCTCCCGCATATTGATAGCGGCTCCCTGATGCCCGCAAATTAGTTCAAATCTCCCGGAATCTAGAGCTCGCGATCTTCAAACCATGTAGCGCGCGCACGGAAGAGAGGGAGAGAGCGAGAGACCTTGCGTGTGTTTGCAAATGTGCGTGTGCGTCATGAAGTGCATGTAAGTGCACAATTCTTACTTAATACAGATAAAGGAGGCAGAATTTCCTTCAGTCTTTGTGTATTTTATTTACAGAGATGGCTAAAAATCATTACATGTGAGAAGTAACATTCAAAAATCTTTAAGTTTGCATTAAGTTGGCTGTGCAGTTATTGCAGGTTATAACACAGCAGGTAGATGGCATCTTGAACACTGCGTTCTTCCCTCCATGCAATCCGCGGATTCCCAAAATGCTTTGCGTTCACCACTGGTAATACGTCATGATGACTACAGATTAGCATTCTCTATAGGCTACTTGCCTCAGTCACGATGAGAAATATGTCTATAGAAAGCTTGAGTGAACAAGTATTCTCTGATTGTGTAATCCATTTGAAACCATCCATCAATAAATTGGCTTTGATATAACCGTGGCTGTGTATCCCTTATATTCACTATAGTGGCTGAAAACATTGTTGTCAGTAACTGAACATTTCAGATTCAAATTCTAGACATGCCCCTGTGTAAATAGCCTGGTTAAAACCAGACCCTTCTCAGTCGTAACTGAGTTAGGGTCTGGGGAAGGTTCATTGACAGCTCACTTCCAAAGGGACGTCGCTCAAATGTCTCTAGGCGCAATTGGATAGACCTTAAAACCAATCAGATCGATCGTCATCTTGTAAAGCCCGCCTCAATGTTTGTGATTGGTGCCTCGATTTGGAAAGATTGGAAATGAGCTTGAATGGGCTCTTCACCAGACTAACTTGCAGAGCAAATCTAAATTTGACGGAAGTTCGTCTGGGTTTTCCCAGGCTAGTGTGTCTGTGCTGTGTCTCTTGATGTTCTATGCAGATTTATGCCAGGCTCCAGTAGAGATCCATTTCCTGGAGAGTTTAGGTGTAGGAGTTTAGTCCAACTTGTAACTTGTGGTAGAACTCCGACTTGTACCACCTGACCACTGCAGAATCATTCGGCATTGATAGTGTTGCCATACAAACGCTCAATCATCTCCTAATCACGGCAATTATTAGGACATCCAACCCTAATCAAACACACCTGAACAAGCTAATCAAGGTCTTCAAGATTAGGCTATATTAGAAAGCTACAGGCAGGTGATTTTCATTATGGTTGGAGTTACACGGACGTCCATTTGGAAATTTAAAAACGCATTCAAAAAGCATTTTAAGCTGCTTTGACAGCGTTGTTTTTTTTTTTTTTTGTGGGACTCAGCAACAGGGTTTTTCTTTGTAGGTTTGTGTTCCTCGCTGTCCGCTCCTCCTGACTCACTAATTCAGCATATCTGCCTGCAGAGTTGATTGTGAGATTGCAGGTTGAGAGGATGACCGCTCGAGTGTACTGCTCGTTTAGTGCTGTTTTATTGTGTCTGTCTGCATGTTTGAGCACAACAGACGCTGGAGTTGTAGGTGAGAAGTTCTTTTAGCTTCATTACACAGCCCGAAGAAGTGCATAAATAAAGTGCCTAACAAAATTTGACTTTAGACGAATCACAGCACATAGGCTTACAAAAATACAGTACAGACGTCAAGTGGAAGTTCAACTTTGCTTATTATTAAAACTAAACCAACATACAAAGTATAAATATGCAAACTGTCATCTGTTTTTCGTTGTACAAGTAAAACCCATATAATCCCTAATATAAGCCTTTTTGTTTAATGTAAAACAAGAACATTAGTCTTATAATATGGCTACAAAATTATTAATCCGTAGTTTAAACTTTTTGTTTTAGCAACTAAATAAGCCTACAATATAACATGGGGAGCTAATTATAACCGGTTGCTCTGCGTTGTGTATATGTAGTGTGTTTCTATATTTGTTTTGTCTTCTGAGTAGCCTATTAAAATGCTTAAAAGGAAATTAGGGTGGTCATGGGGATGGCATAAATTTTGACGATGTACACCGGTAAATTTGTATACAAATTAACTGATGTCCATGTTGTCTATCAGCATTGCACTATTGCTCCCTCTACTTTAGTGGGGTGGGTTGTAACCGCACTCTCCGTCTCTGAAACCGATTGATGCAGATTAGTGAAAAATGGTAGATTTCTAAGCTACTTTGAATTGAAGCAGATGTGTGAATATTGTAAAGTTTGAGATTCATTGCAATACCCCTGACTTGCAAAAGCTGAATCAAACTATTACAGCACTTCCTGGTCTACCCAAATTATCCTCTTGAATCCTCTTCTGTAGTGTCCGGTCAGTGTCCGGCGACGCTGACGGTCGAGCCGTCCCGTCGCGGATGCACTTCTGATAGTGACTGCTTTGGAGGACACAAATGCTGTAAATTTCCCTGTGGGCCCGTGTGTGTGCCGCCTGTTTTCAGTGAGTTTTAATTAATGATGGATTCTATACGTCTTCCAAAAACACTGAAAAAACGTTTTCACTCAGAAATTGCTAGTAATTTTCACAAATAATTGCAAAGAAAGCGCAAGCAACACATTGAACTAAACGTGAAACTATGAAGTAGATAGACTGAATATTCCGGTAAAACCTCCTACTAACATCTTATGACAACTTTCTTTTTTTTTTTCATACAGTGAATGAGACATTCATTGATGTGGTTTCTGTCATGTGTCTGTATAACAGCAAAGCCAGGAGAGTGTCCAAGCACAAATTTTGGAGCAGGACTGTGTGCCGAGCTGTGTTGCTACGACAGTGACTGTCCGAACAATGAGAAATGCTGCAGCAATGGTTGTGGACATCAGTGTATGGCTCCATTTGCAGGTATGTGTTATATTAGTGTTTGGCTCAGCTTCCTCGTTATTTCAGTTTGTCTTGTGTTCTAATAAATCGTTCTCAATGTAAAGTATTTAGCCAAATAGCATGGTTTCAAGCACAAGATGGCTTAACAAAATTAACAGAAGATTAAAACTGAGTAAAACTTGCTATTTGGTTTTTGTGCTGTATCTGAGACTGAATGCCGCTAAATGGACCGACTAATCTGTATCTCTCCAGGGAGGCCTGGAGCCGGACCCCCGAAGCCTCCAGGGAGGCCTGGAGCCGGACCCCCGAAGCCTCCAGGGAGGCCTGGAGCCGGACCCCCGAAGCCTCCAGGGAGGCCTGGAGCCGGACCCCCGAAGCCTCCAGGGAGGCCTGGAGCCGGACCCCCGATGCCTCCAGGGAGGCCTGGAGCCGGACCCCCGATGCCTCCAGGGAGGCCTGGAGCCGGACCCCCGATGCCTCCAGGGAGGCCTGGAGCCGGACCCCCGATGCCTCCAGGGAGGCCTGGAGCCGGACCCCCGATGCCTCCAGGGAGGCCTGGAGCCGGACCCCCGATGCCTCCAGGGAGGCCTGGAGCCGGACCCCCGATGCCTCCAGGGAGGCCTGGAGCCGGACCCCCGATGCCTCCAGGGAGGCCTGGAGCCGGACCCCCGATGCCTCCAGGGAGGCCTGGAGCCGGACCCCCGATGCCTCCAGGGAGGCCTGGAGCCGGACCCCCGATGCCTCCAGGGAGGCCTGGAGCCGGACCCCCGATGCCTCCAGTGTGTGCTGAAAACTCTTGCCAAACTAACCCTTATGGCCAATGTCCAGGTCATAAGTAATGTGGCTATGCATGGAGTTAACTGTGCTGATTCAACCATTGGATGTATGGTATATTTTCCCTGTTATCACCAAATAAATCTCACACTTGTAAGACTACTTTCTCTTTTATTTTTCTTTAAGTGTGATAACAAAGTTGGTGTTTTTTGTGTGCCAGCGTTAGTTTGGCTCTTCTCTTACACAATGGCTCTTCTCTTACATAATGGCTCTTCTCTTACATAATGGCTCTTCTCTTACATAATGGCTCTTCTCTTACATAATGGTTCTTTGGAATGTGTGCTTTATGAATGTGTAAGTTCCCCTCCTGAAGACCCAAACACATGCAAAACGGTTTCAGAGATGCTAGCAATATTAAGCTAGCTTTGAATGCATGAGATCTTACCCTCCAAAGCCACGCCTCCTTCAAAACGCATGAATGCACAAAGCAGAGTCTACAAAGTGTCATGAGATGAAAGACTGTTAAATTGCCTCGTGTCTCAAAACGCCTAACATTACAGTGATAATGAACGTAAACATCTTACAGTGCTCTAGTTGTACCATCTGACTAATCCAGATTCATTTCGGCGTTAATGGTGTTGACATGAAAACGTATAAATCCAAGTCTGAATCTGAATGCAATGATTGGACTGACTTTTTTTTTTGGGTCCTGAGACCTTTACAGAAGGTATGTTCATTTTACTATTTAGAACACTTTTAATATTGATTGCTATCAGGATGTGAAGAGTTTCAACCAGTATTGCCTATAGACCAATAGTCTTCTGCTGCATTCTGAAGCATTTGCTACAAAGCATAGTGGTCACATATATTGGTTGTCGTTGAACAATGTTTGATTGGTCCGTCAGAAATTGTTTTGGGATGGTATGATGTGTATACAGACAAGTACTGTATGGCCGTGCAAGCTTCAAAGAGATGAGCCTAGCTAAAGGAGGAACGCTGTCATCGTTAGGTAGTTTGGAAAAGACAGATTGGTTCAGAGATGGCACAGCTCTAGCCCGATCAAGATAACTGCAGAAGTTCTTTGATCCCAAGACAAAGATCTAAAAGGAGATCTTAAGGACCTCTGAATGACCCCAGGGTTGAAATCTCTTAAAACCACAGAGACTTTACATATCAAAATACATACAATCATCCCCAAACAATTCTTGATGGACTTCAAATCAAACACCATTAAACTGCATAATTCTATATCATGTCTACAACCAATATATGTGACTATTATGCTTTGTAGCAAATTAGCTTAAAGGAAATATAATTATGAATATTTGGATCAGTTCATAGAATTAACTTAATGTAGTAAAAATAAAATTACAATCGTTTTTAACCTGTTTGGCCCGTGAACACGGAGTGTTAATTGTTTATTAATTCTAAGAAATGTACATTTCCGGGTTATGGGAAATATCTTTCTTACTGGACCGTATTACTCCGAGAAAGTAGTCAAAATCTGCACCATTAGGGACTCCAGTATGTGAGCATGAGACATGGACAACTTTACGTGTGACATGAACAAGACTTTAAGTAGACTAAACATACTCTAACGCATATATACATGTTTACCTAGGGAAAGAGAGCTGAAGCAGAATACAGGAAAGCAAGAAGTTATAGCATTGCTTAAAATTCAGCAGATCAGCAGCCTTGAGCAAACCATCAGTTTACTTCTAACACGCCCTTCTTTAAAATGGGTAAGGATACATAATGTATCAAATAATGCCAGACGAGTAAACTTGTAGGCGAGCAGACGCAATAACCCAAATCAAGATCAGAAGAACGTAGGTTAAACAGCTTCATTCAAGCCATCTAACTACTCTCGTCTCACTTTTCTTTCTCTTACTTAATTTGTTTTCTTTTCCGTTGAGAGTCTCGGTTCTAAGTTAAGTTTTGCTGTAAAGTTTCGGTCAACGATTTGACTGCAAAGCCCACTTCCAACTTCAAAGACTTTCCATCCAACCGCCAACACACCACGTGTTTGGGTTATATTAATGATTGATGGTTCGTTCAGGTCATGTCTTATAAGTGCATATAATGCTAGAACCTTGGGATTTCATCAACTCATTCTTTCACTCTCTTTCTTTCTGTAACTCGTATGAATGTGTGTGAGCGTGTGTTTGTGTTAGATATCAGTTTTATCTGTTAGGGTAATCAATAACGTCTTGTCTGTATTTTAAAAAGAAGTGTTCTTGTGTTTTGTGCTTACGAATTTAATGTCTTAAACTGCTGATCTAAGTTACCCTGCTAATAAATAGTGTTTTCACTACAGTTTGGATATTTATAATTGCTCGGCCGCCCTATGAATTAATTCATAATTCCCTTTGAGCTAAATTGACCTGTTTGACCCTTACAGCACCATATGACCAGGAAGTCAAAGCTCAAATCACAGTCTTTGTTCTACCCACTTAATTGATAGAAGTGCGAGTGTATTACATTATATAGAAAATGTGCCTATTTCTCGATAAGTGAAGTCAAACAATGCATTTACTGTAGGATCTCGAAAAAAATCTGATAGTGATTAAACCAGAAAACCTCATAATAAGTGAACAAAAACAATTTCTAAAGGTAGTTCTCCTAAACATTCCATCGCTCACACCCAGGGTGCGATTTGCAGGGGGGGATGGGTTTAAGTTACGATCCTATTTGCAGTGGCCTTAATCCATGCACTGCTTTTCAAAATGTCACAAAGCGTTTTGTAATTGTTTTGTATGAAATATTGAAGTTTATAAATACGTAATTTGGCACACCTGGCCGAGTGGCGCTACGAATTCTTCTAAAATCGGATTTTAATCCTGGCATGTTAAATTAACATTCGACAAACGCAAACAAACTTTTATTTAAGTGCACTCACAATAACAATTAAATGTTGCGCTTTTGTAAAACAGAGAAAACAAACAGGGTGCGCTTTCTGCCGCCTCGGTCTTCGTGAACTGGAGCGAGTCACAGAAACGAACCAAAACTCTATAGAGATCGCTAAGACATGTGACCAACTGGGCGGCAACGTCATCAGAACACACTGAATTATGGGTATGTTTGGCTCGTTTACATGGGCTGGCATAGCAGGCTAGTGTTCTGGCATGAAAATAATGAACAATTAGCGTGAAAAACAGAATATAATCCTACAAAATACAGCAGGCTGGGTTGTGGTGCTTTTGCAGACAGCCTGAAGTTCTGGGAGTCTCCCGCATATTGATAGCGGCTCCCTGATGCCCGCAAATTAGTTCAAATCTCCCGGAATCTAGAGCTCGCGATCTTCAAACCATGTAGCGCGCGCACGGAAGAGAGGGAGAGAGCGAGAGACCTTGCGTGTGTTTGCAAATGTGCGTGTGCGTCATGAAGTGCATGTAAGTGCACAATTCTTACTTAATACAGATAAAGGAGGCAGAATTTACTTCAGTCTTTGTGTATTTTATTTACAGAGATGGCTAAAAATCATTACATGTGAGAAGTAACATTCAAAAATCTTTAAGTTTGCATTAAGTTGGCTGTGCAGTTATTGCAGGTTATAACACAGCAGGTAGATGTCATCTTGAACACTGCGTTCTTCCCTCCATGCAATCCGCGGATTCCCAAAATGCTTTGCGTTCACCACTGGTAATACGTCATGATGACTACAGATTAGCATTCTCTATAGGCTACTTGCCTCAGTCACGATGAGAAATATGTCTATAGAAAGCTTGAGTGAACAAGTATTCTCTGATTGTGTAATCCATTTGAAACCATCCATCAATAAATTGGCTTTGATATAACCGTGGCTGTGTATCCCTTATATTCACTATAGTGGCTGAAAACATTGTTGTCAGTAACTGAACATTTCAGATTCAAATTCTAGACATGCCCCTGTGTAAATAGCCTGGTTAAAACCAGACCCTTCTCAGTCGTAACTGAGTTAGGGTCTGGGGAAGGTTCATTGACAGCTCACTTCCAAAGGGACGTCGCTCAAATGTCTCTAGGCGCAATTGGATAGACCTTAAAACCAATCAGATCGATCGTCATCTTGTAAAGCCCGCCTCAACGTTTGTGATTGGTGCCTCGATTTGGAAAGATTGGAAATGAGCTTGAATGGGCTCTTCGCCAGACTAACTTGCAGAGCAAATCTAAATTTGACGGAAGTTCGTCTGGGTTTTCCCAGGCTAGTGTGTCTGTGCTGTGTCTCTTGATGTTCGATGCAGATTTATGCCAGGCTCCAGTAGAGATCCATTTCCTGGAGAGTTTAGGTGTAGGAGTTTAGTCCAACTTGTAACTAGTGGTAGAACTCCGACTTGTACCACCTGACCACTGCAGAATCATTCGGCATTGATAGTGTTGCCATACAAACGCTCAATCATCTCCTAATCACGGCAATTATTAGGACATCCAACCCTAATCAAACACACCTGAACAAGCTAATCAAGGTCTTCCAGATTAGGCTATATTAGAAAGCTACAGGCAGGTGATTTTCATTATGGTTGGAGTTACACGGACGTCCATTTGGAAATTTAAAAACGCATTCAAAAAGCATTTTAAACTGCTTTGACAGCGTTGTTTTTTTTTTTTTTTGTGGGACTCAGCAACAGGGTTTTTCTTTGTAGGTTTGTGTTCCTCGCTGTCCGCTCCTCCTGACTCACTAATTCAGCATATCTGCCTGCAGAGTTGATTGTGAGATTGCAGGTCGAGAGGATGACCGCTCGAGTGTACTGCTCGTTTAGTGCTGTTTTATTGTGTCTGTCTGCATGTTTGAGCACAACAGACGCTGGAGTTGTAGGTGAGAAGTTCTTTTAGCTTCATTACACAGCCCGAAGAAGTGCATAAATAAAGTGCCTAACAAAATTTGACTTTAGACGAATCACAGCACATAGGCTTACAAAAATACAGTACAGACGTCAAGTGGAAGTTCAACTTTGTATGTTGGTTTAGTTTTAATAATAAGCAAAGTATAAATATGCAAACTGTCATCTGTTTTTCGTTGTACAAGTAAAACCCATATAATCACTAATATAAGCCTTTTTGTTTAATGTAAAACAAGAACATTAGTCTTATAATATGGCTACAAAATTATTAATCCGGAGTTTAAGCTTTTTGTTTTAGCAACAAAATAAGCCTACAATATAACATTGGGAGCTAATTATAACCGGTTGCTCTGCGTTGTGTATATGTAGTGTGTTTCTATATTTGTTTTGTCTTCTGAGTAGCCTATTAAAATGCTTAAAAGGAAATTAGGGTGGTCATGGGGATGGCATAAATTTTGACGATGTACACTGGTAAATTTGTATACAACATATTAACTGATGTCCATGTTTTCTATCAGCATTGCACTATTGCTCCCTCTACTTTAGTGGGGTGGGTTGTAACCGCACTCTCCGTCTCTGAAACCGATTGATGCAGATTAGTGAAAAATGGTAGATTTCTGAGTTACTTTGAATTGAAGCAGATGAATGTGTGAATATTGTAAAGTTTGAGATTCATTGCAATACCCCTGACTTGCAAAAGCTGAATCAAACTATTACAGCACTTCCTGGTCTACCCAAATTATCCTCTTGAATCCTCTTCTGTAGTGTCCGGTCAGTGTCCGGCGACGCTGACGGTCGAGCCGTCCTGTCGCGGATGCACTTCTGATAGTGACTGCTTTGGAGGACACAAATGCTGTAAATTTCCCTGTGGGCCCGTGTGTGTGCCGCCTGTTTTCAGTGAGTTTTAATTAATCATGGATTCTATACGTCTTCCAAAAACACTGAAAAAACGTTTTCACTCAGAAATTGCTAGTAATTTTCACAAATAATTGCAAAGAAAGCGCAAGCAACACATTGAACTAAACGTGAAACTATGAAGTAGATAGACTGAATATTCCGGTAAAACCTCCTACTAACATCTTATGACTACTTTCTTTTTTTTTTTCATACAGTGAATGAGACATTCATTGATGTGGTTTCTGTCATGTGTCTGTATAACAGCAAAGCCAGGAGAGTGTCCAAGCACAAATTTTGGAGCAGGACTGTGTGCCGAGCTGTGTGGCTACGACAGTGACTGTCCGAACAATGAGAAATGCTGCAGCAATGGTTGTGGACATCAGTGTATGGCTCCATTTGCAGGTATGTGTTATATTAGTGTTTGGCTCAGCTTCCTCGTTATTTCAGTTTGTCTTGTGTTCTAATAAATCGTTCTCAATGTAAAGTATTTAGCCAAATAGCATGGTTTCAAGCACAAGATGGCTTAACAAAATTAACAGAAGATTAAAACTGAGTAAAACTTGCTATTTGGTTTTTGTGCTGTATCTGAGACTGAATGCCGCTAAATGGACCGACTAATCTGTATCTCTCCAGGGAGGCCTGGAGCCGGACCCCCGAAGCCTCCAGGGAGGCCTGGAGCCGGACCCCCGAAGCCTCCAGGGAGGCCTGGAGCCGGACCCCCGAAGCCTCCAGGGAGGCCTGGAGCCGGACCCCCGAAGCCTCCAGGGAGGCCTGGAGCCGGACCCCCGAAGCCTCCAGGGAGGCCTGGAGCCGGACCCCCGAAGCCTCCAGGGAGGCCTGGAGCCGGACCCCCGATGCCTCCAGGGAGGCCTGGAGCCGGACCCCCGATGCCTCCAGGGAGGCCTGGAGCCGGACCCCCGATGCCTCCAGGGAGGCCTGGAGCCGGACCCCCGATGCCTCCAGGGAGGCCTGGAGCCGGACCCCCGATGCCTCCAGGGAGGCCTGGAGCCGGACCCCCGATGCCTCCAGGGAGGCCTGGAGCCGGACCCCCGATGCCTCCAGGGAGGCCTGGAGCCGGACCCCCGATGCCTCCAGGGAGGCCTGGAGCCGGACCCCCGATGCCTCCAGGGAGGCCTGGAGCCGGACCCCCGATGCCTCCAGGGAGGCCTGGAGCCGGACCCCCGATGCCTCCAGGGAGGCCTGGAGCCGGACCCCCGATGCCTCCAGGGAGGCCTGGAGCCGGACCCCCGATGCCTCCAGGGAGGCCTGGAGCCGGACCCCCGATGCCTCCAGGGAGGCCTGGAGCCGGACCCCCGATGCCTCCAGGGAGGCCTGGAGCCGGACCCCCGATGCCTCCAGTGTGTGCTGAAAACTGTTGCCAAACTAACCCTTATGGCCAATGTCCAGGTCATAAGTAATGTGGCTATGCATGGAGTTAACTGTGCTGATTCAACCATTGGATGTATGGTATATTTTCCCTGTTATCACCAAATAAATCTCACACTTGTAAGACTACTTTCTCTTTTATTTTTCTTTAAGTGTGATAACAAAGTTGGTGTTTTTTGTGTGCCAGCGTTAGTATGGCTCTTCTCTTACACAATGGCTCTTCTCTTACACAATGGCTCTTCTCTTACACAATGGCTCTTCTCTTACATAATGGCTCTTTGGAATGTGTGCTTTATGAATGTGTAAGTTCCCCTCCTGAAGACCCAAACACATGCAAAACGGTTTCAGAGATGCTAGCAATATTAAGCTAGCTTTGAATGCATGAGATCTTACCCTCCAAAGCCACGCCTCCTTCAAAACGCATGAATGCACAAAGCAGAGTCTACAAAGTGTCATGAGATGAAAGACTGTTAAATTGCCTCGTGTCTCAAAACGCCTAACATTACAGTGATAATGAACGTAAACATCTTACAGTGCTCTAGTTGTACCATCTGACTAATCCAGATTCATTTCGGCGTTAATGGTGTTGACATGAAAACGTATAAATCCAAGTCTGAATCTGAATGCAATGATTGGACTGACTTTTTTTTTTTGGGTCCTGAGACCTTTACAGAAGGTATGTTCATTTTACTATTTAGAACACTTTTAATATTGATTGCTATCAGGATGTGAAGAGTTTCAACCAGTATTGCCTATAGACCAATAGTCTTCTGCTGCATTCTGAAGCATTTGCTACAAAGCATAGTGGTCACATATATTGGTTGTCGTTGAACAATGTTTGATTGGTCCGTCAGAAATTGTTTTGGGATGGTATGATGTGTATACAGACAAGTACTGTATGGCCGTGCAAGCTTCAAAGAGATGAGCCTAGCTAAAGGAGGAACGCTGTCATCGTTAGGTAGTTTGGAAAAGACAGATTGGTTCAGAGATGGCACAGCTCTAGCCCGATCAAGATAACTGCAGAAGTTCTTTGATCCCAAGACAAAGATCTAAAAGGAGATCTTAAGGACCTCTGAATGACCCCAGGGTTGAAATCTCTTAAAACCACAGAGACTTTACATATCAAAATACATACAATCATCCCCAAACAATTCTTGATGGACTTCAAATCAAACACCATTAAACTGCATAATTCTATATCATGTCTACAACCAATATATGTGACTATTATGCTTTGTAGCAAATTAGCTTAAAGGAAATATAATTATGAATATTTGGATCAGTTCATAGAATTAACTTAATGTAGTAAAAATAAAATTACAATCGTTTTTAACCTGTTTGGCCCGTGAACACGGAGTGTTAATTGTTTATTAATTCTAAGAAATGTACATTTCCGGGTTATGGGAAATATCTTTCTTACTGGACCGTATTACTCCGAGAAAGTAGTCAAAATCTGCACCATTAGGGACTCCAGTATGTGAGCATGAGACATGGACAACTTTACGTGTGACATGAACAAGACTTTAAGTAGACTAAACATACTCTAACGCATGTATACATGTTTACCTAGGGAAAGAGAGCTGAAGCAGAATACAGGAAAGCAAGAAGTTATAGCATTGCTTAAAATTCAGCAGATCAGCAGCCTTGAGCAAACCATCAGTTTACTTCTAACACGCCCTTCTTTAAAATGGGTAAGGATACATAATGTATCAAATAATGCCAGACGAGTAAACTTGTAGGCGAGCAGACGCAATAACCCAAATCAAGATCAGAAGAACGTAGGTTAAACAGCTTCATTCAAGCCATCTAACTACTCTCGTCTCACTTTTCTTTCTCTTACTTTATTTGTTTTCTTTTCCGTTGAGAGTCTCGGTTCTAAGTTAAGTTTTGCTGTAAAGTTTCGGTCAACGATTTGACTGCAAAGCCCACTTCCAACTTCAAAGACTTTCCATCCAACCGCCAACACACCACGTGTTTGGGTTATATTAATGATTGATGGTTCGTTCAGGTCATGTCTTATAAGTGCAAATAATGCTAGAACCTTGGGATTTCATCAACTCATTCTTTCACTCTCTTTCTTTC
Organism: Siphateles boraxobius; assembly: GCF_051911475.1. NCBI lineage: Eukaryota > Metazoa > Chordata > Actinopteri > Cypriniformes > Leuciscidae > Siphateles > Siphateles boraxobius. Next base: position 5,621,349 of record NW_027508755.1, read on the forward strand.
TGTAACTCGTATGAATGTGTGTGAGCGTGTGTTTGTGTTAGATATCAGTTTTATCTGTTAGGGTAATCAATAAAGTCTTGTCTGTATTTTAAAGAGAAGTGTTCTTGTGTTTTGTGCTTACGAATTTAATGTCTTAAACTGCTGATCTAAGTTACCCTGCTAATAAATAGTGTTTTCACTACAGTTTGGATATTTATAATTGCTCGGCCGCCCTATGAATTAATTCATAATTCCCTTTGAGCTAAATTGACCTGTTTGACCCTTACAGCACCATATGACCAGGAAGTCAAAGCTCAAATCACAGTCTTTGTTCTACCCACTTAATTGATAGAAGTGCGAGTGTATTACATTATATAGAAAATGTGCCTATTTCTCGATAAGTGAAGTCAAACAATGCATTTACTGTAGGATCTCGAAAAAAATCTGATCGTGATTAAACCAGAAAACCTCATAATAAGTGAACAAAAACAATTTCTAAAGGTAGTTCTCCTAAACATTCCATCGCTCACACCCAGGGTGCGATTTGCAGGGGGGGATGGGTTTAAGTTACGATCCTATTTGCAGTGGCCTTAATCCAAGCACTGTTTTTCAAAATGTCACAAAGCGTTTTGTGATTGTTTTGTATGAAATATTGAAGTTTATAAATACATATTTTGGCACACCTGGCCGAGTGGCGCTACGAATTCTTCTACAATCGGATTTGAATTCTGGCATGTTAAATTAACATTCGACAAACGCAAACAAACTTTTATTTAAGTGCACTCACAATAACAATTAAATGTTGCGCTTTTGTAAAACAGAGAAAACAAACAGGGTGCGCTTTCTGCCGCCTCGGACTCCGTGAACTGGAGCGAGTCACAGAAACGAACCAAAACTCTATAGAGATCGCTAAGAAATGCGACCAACTGGGCGGCAACGTCATCAGAACACACTGAATTATGGGTATGTTTTTCTCGTTTACATGGGCTGGCATTGCAGGCTTGTGTTCTGGCATGAAAATAATGAAAAATTAGCGTGAAAAACAGAATATAATCCTACAAAATGCAGCAGGCTGGGTTGTGGTGCTTTTGCAGACAGCCTGAAGTTCTGGGAGTCTCCCGCATATTGATAGCGTCTCCCTGATGCCCGCAAATTAGTTCAAATCTCCCGGAATCTAGAGCTCGCGAGCTCCAAACCGTGTAGCGCGCGCACGGCAGAGAGGGAGAGAAGGAGAAACCTTCAGCGTATTCACAAATGTACGTGTGCGTCATGAAGTGCATGTAAGTGCACAATTCTTCCTTAATACAGATAAAGGAGGCAGAATTTCATTCAGTCTTTGTTTATTTTATTTAAAGCGATGGCTAAAAATCATTACATGTGAGAAGTAACATTTAACAATCTTTAAGTTTGCATTAAGTTGGCTGTGCAGTTATTGCAGTTTATAACACAGCAGGTAGACGGCATCTTGAACACTGCGTTCTTCCCTCCATGCAATCCGCGGATTCCCAAAATGCTTTGCGTTCACCACTGTTAATACGTCATGATGATGACACATTAGCAATCTCTATAGGCTACTTGCCTCAGTCACGATGAGAAATATGTCTATAGAAAGCTTGAGTGAACAAGTATTCTCTGATTGTGTAATCCATATGAAACCATCCATCATTAAATTATATTCACTATAGTGGCTGGAAACATTGTTGTCAGTGACTAAAAAATTCAGATTCAAATTCTAGACATGCCCCTGTGTAAATAGCCTGGTTAAAACCAGACCCTTCTCAGTCGTAACTGAGTTAGGGTCTGGAGAAAGTTCATTGACAGCTCACTTCCAAAGGGACGTCGCTCAAATGCCTCTGGGCGCAATTGGATAGACCTTAAAACCAATCAGATCGATCGTCATCTTGTAAAGCCCGCCTCAACGTTTGTGATTGCTGCCTCGATTTGGAAATAATGGAAATGAGCCTGAATGGACTCTTCGCCAGACTAACTTGCAGAGCAAATCTAAATTTGCCGGAAGTTCATCTGGGTTTTCCCAGGCTACTGTGTCTGTGCTGTGTCTCTTGATGTTCTATGCAGATTTATGCCAGCCTCCAGTAGAGATCCATTTCCTGGAGAGTTTAGGTGTAGGTAGTGATGTGAGATTTGAAGCGAGGCGTCGGATCTTGTGTCGAGCAAAAATGGGCGTGCCAGATGAAGCCGCGATTCGAGGCTTGTGTTGTTAACGTGAAAATCACGTGACTAATGACAAACGAGGCCTCGGTTTGTGTGGATACGTCATCGGTTCGGTCTGGGTGTCGTTTCCGGATAAAGGGGGTTCGAAACTCGCGCCTCCTTGTGGGTGTTGCAGGAGTAGTAGAATCAGTTGTAGTAGTGTCAGAGAGTCAGAGAGTTAGAGTTAGAGAGTTGGAGTTAGAGAGTTGTTTCATCGTCGTTATTGTGCAATATATGTGTTAGGGCTGTATATTATTACATTATATCAGGTTAGATTAGTTATAGTATATTGTTAGTATTAATTATAGTAGCTATATTATAGTATTGTTATATTAATTAGATAAGATTATTTGGATTGCTTTGGATTTTTGGATTTGGACTGGACTGCTTTTTGATTTGGATTGCCCTTTTGGAATTGTTTGCTTTTTGTGACCTCTTCCTTTTTCCTTGTAATGGAGCCAGCAAGAAAGAGGAAATCCTCCCCTGTCTGGGAGTTTTTTTAAATGGTTGCTCACAATAAGGTACAAACACAATTTGTATTATTATTGTTATTATTATTATTTTACTGTCTTTATATAATAATCCTCACTATATGGCTGTATTATATTTAATGTCTATTCATTTATGTTTCAAGGTGAAATGCTTGCTGTGCCTAAAGGAGCTGACATACAGCAATAACACGTCCTCCATGCTCAGGCATTATCGAGCACTGCACGAGCATGCACAGACTACTAACAATCCACACAGTAGTCAAAGTAATTGATAATAATCATTAAAAAAACATTATTTAAATAATGTTTTAGGCTCCTACAATACACCTTCATTTTATTTTATTATAGATTCCAAAAAAGAAATGGTGAATGAGGCCCTGGTGAACATGGTCATCAAGGACTCCCAACCCTTTTCCATTGTGGATGATGATGGATTTAGGGAGCTCCTGCATGTGTTGGATCCCACTTACGTGATCCCAACTAGAAAGGTATGTGATTAATAAAGTGGTTCATCATTATTTAAGAAGTTAAAAGTAAGAGTAACTGCATTTATTTCTAACCACAGGCTTTGAAGGTCATGGTTGATCATAAGTACAAGGAGGCTAAGGAGAAGGCAAGAGAGCAGTTGCAGAACGTTCAGGCTATAAGCCTTACCTCTGACATGTGGACATCGCTAAACATGGATGCCTACCTAGCAGTGACTTGCCATTTTATAGACAATGACAAGCTCTGCACTATTTTACTAGGTGTACAGCATTTCCCTAAGAGCCATACTGCTGAGAACTTGGCTACTGGACATATCAAGCTCATGGAGGAGTGGGGCATAAAGGATAAAGTTAAGTGCCTGGTAACTGATGCAGCAGCCAACATGATAGCATGTGTACGATCACTGAATGTTAGGCATGCGGTATGCATTGCACATGCACTAAACCTTATTGTGGGGAAATCTTTTGATGACATCAGTAGCTTCAACGACATTCGAACCAAATGTAGGAAACTTGTGACCTATTTCCGAACAAGCACTACAGCAAAAGAGAGACTGGCCCAAGTACAGGAGCAGATGGGGAGACCAGTTCTGAAAATGATAATTGAAGTGGAAACTCGCTGGAACAGCACTTACAACATGCTGGGACGTCTCTATCAGCTGAGAGAGCCAGTGGGGGCAGCCCTGGCCTCTCTAAAGACCGACATCACCCCTCCTACAGCCCTGGAGTATGAGGCAGTCCAGGATGCTTTACATGTTCTTGCCCCTTTCCGCCAGGCTACAGTAGAGCTTTCAGGAGAGAAAAGGGTGTCTGCCTCCAAAGTGATTCCTTTGATGAAGATGCTTAATCACGCTGTAACGAGTAAGCTAGAAGGCCTCAAGTCCAATCCAGCAAGGCAGCTGGGTGACAGCCTTGTACGGAGGGTCAGGGAACAAGCAGTACATTTAGAATCAATAAGTGTGATGACCATACCCACGTTATTGGATCCCAGATTCAAAAAACTGGGATTCTTAAGTCAAGGGAAACTGCAAGAAGGCATATCAAGATTAAAATCTGAATGCGCTACTGTAATCAGAAGTTCTGGTCTCCATTCTGCATTCCACCAATATATCCCCAACTCAGCTGCCAGCCTCTTCAGAAGCAGGCCAATCCACAGACAACAGTAAGTACTATATGTGTTTGTTGTGTGAATGTTCACATTAGTGATTTAGTAATGTGAACCATTGTTAATGGAGTATTTTTTCTTTGTAACTCTATTATTAGGTGACCTTTGGCATCTGCTGGATAGCACGGTTGAACAAGGTAGAAGGAGCTCAAGTGCAACAGCAGATGCTACTGTAGAAGTGGACCGATATTTATCTGAAGTGAATCTCACAAGATCTGAGGATCCACTGGTATATTGGGCTCAACATAAACATCAGTATCCTCATTTATACCATCTGGCCCTGGCATTTTTATGTTCCCCCGCATCCTCTGTTCCATGTGAAAGGATCTTTTCCAAGGCTGGAGAGGTTCTGTCCAAGAAGAGGAATCGTCTAAGCCCCAACACACTTGAAAAAATTCTGTTCCTCAATAAAAATAATTTTTAATCCTTCCTTCGTTCCTCTACGTCCCCAGTCCCATAAGCACAACACTGCACAAAAATAGTAACAGTTCAATGCACAAAATCACCAGAAACAATTCTTAACCTTTACCACCCCACACTTTTCTGTTGCACTTTACTTTATTACACTCCCTCCACCATAAGCACTGCACTCAACACAGTGTCACTTTTGTTGTTCATACTGTCACTATCCAAACCATTTATGAATAATTAATTAACTGTGTGTGTGTGTGTGTGTGTGTGTGTGTGTGTGTGTGTGTGTGTGTGTGTGTGTGTGTGTGTGTGTGTGTGTGTGTGTGTGTGTGTGTGTGTGTGAGAGAGACAGTTGTCTCTGCAGAAGTAAATTCAGACAGAGAAATATACATATTTTATTTTATACCCAGGCAATGGACAAATGTCTGCTCAGGTATTTTTATTATTGCAAATGAAAGGTTACAGACATTAACAGTGAGAAGAAAATAAATAAATAAAACAGAACAGGGGGGTATACTGACATCATAAGTCTGCTCAGGTCATTGTTTCAGAATGAATTAATTGGTCTGCTATTTCTTTGCACAGTAGCTAGGTGTCACTAGTGAGCAATGCTGAATGAAGCTTCGAGTAATGAACCTTTGGGTGAAGCAATGGTCTGTGAGGTCTCAGTGGTTCAGGAAGCCTCATTTTGCCATCACTAGGTGTAGGAGTTTAGTCCAACTTGTAACTTGTGGTAGAACTCTGACCTGTACCACCTGACCAATGCAGAATCATTCGGCATTGATAGTGTTGCCATACAAACGCTCAATCATCTCCTAATCACGGCAATTATTACGACATCCAACCCTAATCAAACACACCTGAACAAGCTAATCAAAGTCTTCAAGATTAGGCTATATTAGAAAGCTACAGGCAGGTGATTTTCATTATGGTTGGAGTTACGCGGGCCTCCAATTGGAACTTTAAAAACGCGTTCAAAAAGCTGTAACGATATGCGATATGAAACCGAAATCGCGACACTCAGATCCACGAACCTGCAGAATCGCGACACACCCCTTCCAATTCACAGCGTTATCCATACCGTCCAGATCCAATGCTACCACATCTTTAAATTACTATTAGTATTATTTGAAGTTAACTTAACATTATAAAATATGTAGACCTACACCACAAAACTAGTTGAGGATAAATTATTTAAAATTTGGGAATTCCAGCGTTATGGACATGACATTTGCAGACTTGCAGTTAACTTATATAATTATATAAATTCTCAGAAAATGCATTAATACCAAAATATTGTAACGTCTGTTTATCCATAGGCTCCTCCCAGAAAGGAGTCCAGACATTAGAAAAATATCAGTCTACACATGCGTTTTATATTTAATATTAGGGAAATCGACAGTCATGTGTGACAAAAAAAAATCTTTAACTTTTAGGAGGCAACGATTTTTTGTTGTTGTAATTCTGTGAATTACACTGCGCAAATCTAATGAAGAAGGGTTGGATCTCCACAGAACATAAAATATTCATTTTATTTTATTTTTCGTGTTCGCATTTATGAGGAAAAAATAATGTTACAGACGTGACAGTTCTCCGTTACGGACGCGACCGCTCTGAAGCGGCACTAAAAGACTGCTTTAAAACTTTCACAGACACCTTACACAGAAGACACGAAGCCTTTCTTTAAAGTGAATTTCGTTTTGTTTTAATTGTACGGACCTGAAAAATATATCTATATTGAAATGTCTACTTGTAAACAGAACAATTCAAAACGAAAGAAAACAGACTGCTCTCTGCTTATGAAATGAAATGTGCATTTCTCTCTGGTGCATTCACTACGGCGAAGATCGCGAGTCAGCATCGTCAACTTCATCTTGACTTTATTAATAAACAATCAACATGTCTCCTTGCTATATTTGACATATTCATAATCATTGCTTTTGCCGGTTCTTTGTGACAGCTTTTAGGTGCTTTATCGGCAGCGCCGCCGCCCTTACATGAACGCGTCACCACGGCATCAAAAACATGATTGCGTGATGAAAACATGAAAAATACCACATAAACATAGCCTAACTGTTTAGAAAGAAAACAGAACGAATAGCCTAATGCTCATACGTCCATCTCGCGAATGTATAGTCTTCTTCATCATGCCATCTTCACCATTAGCCGCTTTTCCACTGGCCAGCGTGAGCACAGAGGCCGAAATCATACCTCACGGCACTCCTGTAAAAAAGAAATCGCTGTACAAATATATCAGACGCTGCCATTTAGTCTTTAATTACAGACTTGGACCTCACACGCGGATATTGACTGACCACGAACAGTTAATTTAGCCTACTTGCATCTTTCATTCGTAATGTCTGGCGGTCTTGCTGGTTTTTTTGTTTGTTTGTTTGTTTTACAATTAAAACTAAAAGTCTGTTGTAACGCAAGCCTTACCGAACATGTACCGAGTAAAATATTACTGAAAATTGATTAGTAATGCCTTACACTACTGCGTTACAGCAAAACGTAATATGTTACTGTAATGCATTACTTTTGTAACGCGTTACTCCCAACACTGCTAATTCAGCACATCTTCCTGCAGAGTTGATTGTGAGATTGCAGGTCGAGAGGATGACCGCTCGAGTGTACTGCTCGTTTAGTGCCGTTTTATTGTGTCTGTCTGCATGTTTGAGCACAACAGACGCTGGAGTTGTAGGTGAGAAGTTATTTTAGCTTCATTACACAGCCCGAAGAAGTGCATAAATAAAGTGCCTAACAAAATTTGACTTTAGATGAATCTCAGCACATAGGCTTACAAAAATACAGTACAGATGTCAAGTGGAAGTTCAACTTTGTATGTTGGTTTAGTTTTAATAAGCAAAGTATAAATATGCAAACTGTCATCTGTTTTTCATTGTACAAGTAAAACCCATATAATCACTAATACAAGCCTTTTTGTTTAATGTAAAACAAGAACATTAGTCTTATAACATGGCTACAAAATTACCAATCCGGAGTTTAAACTTTTGCCTAAACTTTTTGTTTTAGCAACTAAATAAGCCTACAATATAACATGGGGAGCTAATTATAACCGGTTGCTCTGCGTTGTGTATATGTAGTGCATTTCTATATTTATGTCTTCTGAGTAGCCTATTAAAATGCTTAAAAGGAAATTAGGGTGGTCATGGGGATGGCATAAATTGACGATGTACACCGGTAAATTTGTATACAACATATTAACTGATGTCCATGTTTTCTATCAGCATTGCACTATTACTCCCTCTACTTTAGTGGGATGGGTTGTAACGGCACTCTCCGTCTCTGAAACCGATTGATGCAGATTATTGAAAAATTGTAGATTTCTAAGCTACTTTGAATTGAAGCAGATGAATGTGTGAATATTGTAAAGTTTGAGACTCATTGCAATACCCCTGACTTGCAAAAGCTGAATCAAACTATTACAGCACTTCCTGGTCTACACAAATTATCCTCTTCTGCAGTGTCCGGTCAGTGTCCGGCGACGCTGACGGTCGAGCCGTCCCGTCGCGGATGCACTTCTGATAGAGACTGCTTTGGAGGACACAAATGCTGTAAATTTCCCTGTGGCCCCGTGTGTGTGCCGCCTGTTTTCAGTGAGTTTTTATTAATGATGGATGCTACACGCCTTCCAAAAACACTGAAAAAATGTTTTGACTCAGAAATTGCTAGTAAGTTTCACAAATAATTGCAAAGAAACCGCAAGCAACACATTGAACTAAACGTGAAACTATGAAGTAGATAGACTGAATATTCCGGTAAAACCTCCTACTATCATCTTATGACAACTTTCTTTTTTTTTTCATACAGTGAATGAGACATTCATTGATGTGGTTTCTGTCATGTGTCTGTATAACAGCAAAGCCAGGAGAGTGTCCAAGCACAAATTTTGGACCATGTGTGCCGAGATGTGTTGCTATGACAGTGACTGTCCGAACAATGAGAAATGCTGCAGCAATGGTTGTGGACATCAGTGTATGGCTCCATTTGCAGGTGTGTGTTGTATTAGTGTTTGGCTCAGCTTCCTCGTTATTTCAGTTTGTCTTGTTTTCTAATAAGTCGTTCTCAATGTAAAATATTTAGCCAACTAGCATGGTTTCAAGCACAAGATGGCTTTACAAAATTAACAGAAGATTAATACGGAGTAAAACTTGCAATTTGGTTTTTGTGCTGTATCTGAGACTGAATGCCGCTAAATGGATCGACTAATCTGTATCTCTCCAGTGAAGCCTGCAGCCGAACCCCCGAAGCCTCCAGGGAGGGAACCCCCGAAGCCTCCAGGGAGGCCTGGAGCTGAACCCCCGAAGCCTCCAGGGTGGTCTGGAGCTGAACCCCCGAAGCCTCCAGGGTGGCCTGGAGCTGAACCCCCGAAGCCTCCAGGGTGGCCTGGAGCTGAACCCCTGAAGCCTCCAGGGTGGCCTGGAGCCGAACCCCCGAAGCCTCCAGGAAGGCCTGGAGCCGAACCCCCGAAGCCTCCAGGAAGGCCTGGAGCCGAACCCCCGAAGCCTCCAGGGAGCGAACCCCCGAAGCCTCCAGGGAGGCCTGGAGCCGAACCCCCGAAGCCTCCAGGGAGGCCTGGAGCCGAACCCCCGAAGCCTCCAGGGAGGCCTGGAGCCGAACCCCCGAAGCCTCCAGGGAGGCCTGGAGCCGAACCCCCGAAGCCTCCAGGGAGGCCTGGAGCCGAACCCCCGAAGCCTCCAGGGAGGCCTGGAGCCGAACCCCCGAAGCCTCCAGGGAGGCCTGGAGCCGAACCCCCAAAACAACCAGGGAGGCCTGGAGCCGAACCCCCAATGCCTCCAGGGAGGCCTGGAGCCGAACCCCCGAAGCCTTCCACTGAACTGCTTGAGCCTGAACCGGAGCCTTCCGTCGAACTGCCGGAGCCCTCCACCGAACTCCCAGAGCCGCCTGCAACTGAACCTCCGGTTAAGCCTACAGCCGAACCCCCGATGCCTCCAGGGAGGCCTGGAGCCGGACCCCCGATGCCTCCAGGGAGGCCTGGAGCCGGACCCCCGATGCCTCCAGGGAGGCCTGGAGCCGGACCCCCGATGCCTCCAGGGAGGCCTGGAGCCGGACCCCCGATGCCTCCAGGGAGGCCTGGAGCCGGACCCCCGAAGCCTCCAGGGAGGCCTGGAGCCGGACCCCCGAAGCCTCCAGTGTGTGCTGAAAACTGTCGCCAAACTAACCCTTATGGCCAATGTTCAGGTCATAAGTAATGTGGCTATGCATGCAGGTAACTGTGCTGATTTAACCATTGGATGTATGGTATATTTTCCCTGTTATCACCAAATAAATCTCACACTTGTAAGACTACTTTCTCTTTTATATTTCTTTAAGTGTGATAACAAAGTTGGTGTTTTTTGTGTGCCAGCGTTAGTTTGGCTGTTCTCTCACATAATGGCTGTTCTCTCACATAATGGCTGTTCTCTCACATAATGGCTGTTCTCTCACATAATGGCTGTTCTCTCACATAATGGCTGTTCTCTCACATAATGGCTGTTCTCTCACATAATGGCTGTTCTCTCACATAATGGCTCATTGGAATTCCTGCTTTAGGAATGTGTAAGTTCCCCTCCTGAAGACCCAAACACATTCAAAACGGTTTCAGAGAGGCTAGCAATATTAAGCTAGCTTTGAATGCATCCAAAGCCATGCCTCCTTCAAAACGCATGAATGCACAAAGCAGAGTCTACAAAGTGTCATGAGATGAAAGACTGTTAAATTGCCTCATGTCTCAAAACGCATAACATTACAGTGATAATGAACGTAAACATCTTACAGTGCTCTAGTTGCACCATCTGACTAATCCAGATTCATTTCGGCGTTAATGGTGTTGACATGAAAACGAATAAATCCAAATCTGAATACGAATGCAACGATTGGACTGACTTTTTTTTTTTTTTTTTGGGTCCTGAGACCTTTACAGAAGGTATGTTCATTTTACCATTTAGAACACTTCTAATATTGATTGCTATCAGGATATGAAGAGTTTCAACCAGTATTGCCTATAGACCAATAGTCTTCTGCTGCATTCTGAAGCATTTGCTACAAAGTATAGTGGTCACATATATTGGTTGTCGTTGAACAATGTTCGATTGGTCCGTCAGAAATTGTTTTGGGATGGTATGATATGTGCATACAGACAAGTACTTTATGGCCGTGCAAGCTTCAAAGAGATTAGCCTAGCTAAAGGAGGAACGCTCTCAACGTTAGGCAAAATCTGCACGATTAGGGACTCCAGTATGTGAGCATGAAACATGGACAACTTTACGTGTGACATGAACAAGACTTTAAGTAGACTAAACATACTCTAACGTACACATACATGCATGCATACATGTTTACCTAGGGAAAGAGAGCTGAAGCAGAATACAGGAAAGCAAGAAGTTATAGCATTGCTTAAAATTCAGCAGATTATTAGACTTGAGCAAACCATCAGTTTAGTTCTAACACGCCCTTCTTTAAAATGGGTAAGGATACATAATGTATCAAATAATGAGACTTAAGTTTGATACTTGCATGCCTTGCCCTTTTGAATTAAACTGTCCTGATGCAGTTTGTTGAGGGCTCCAGTTGATCTTTGCTGATGTTGTCTTGATGAGAGAGAACCAGTAGGGGTCAGAGGATCTTTGGTGAATGGAAGTCAAGGCCTAGCCTGGCACAAGGTTGGGGGTCCTTAGAAGACTTCTAGTTCAGCATCGTCTTCACAGTCGGTACTGAAATTTAAAAAATGTGACGCTTTGAGCACTGTTGAGCAGAATCATAAACACCTCTGATTGGCCATTGTGTTCATGAGCTCATCGGATATGTCTACGATTGGCTACAATGATCAACGCACCGGAGCGTTTGAGAGCACACCAACTTGGTATCCAAGTCGGTACTTTTGACAACACTAGTTTATACATTTCTCAAGTGGTTATATATAGAATATATAGGATTAAAAGGGTTTATTTCTCCTTCTCAGCAAGAACACACAACTCTCTGCAAATTCCTTCTGGGTCATATTTGTCTTATCAGATAATAGGAATCATGTCTAAACTGTACTCTCTGTACTCTCTGCTAGAGTTGGAAAGAGATCACAGAGATAACGCAAGACTAAATTACGACGGGAGCAGAAATAACAGCCACCTCTAATCTAAAGGCAGTGTCTAATTGGTCAGAACTCATCCAGGAGGCTGGACAAACATTTGAGTTTAAAATCTTAGGACACGAACAAAGCATTAGAGTAGCCATGACATTTTAGACCAGCCAGACGAGTAAACTTGTAGGCGAGCAGACGCAATAACCCAAATCAAGATCAGAAGAACATAGGTTAAACAGCTTCATTCAAGCCATCGAACGTGAACATTCAAGCTCGTCTCACTTTTCTTTCTCTTACTTAGTTTGTTTTCTGTTCCATTGAGAGTCTCGGTTCTAAGTTAAGTTTTGCTGTAAAGTTTCGGTCAACGATTTGACTGCAAAGCCCGCTTCCAACTTCAAAGACTTTCCATCCAACCGCCAACACACCACGTGTTTGGGTTAAATTAATGATTGATGGTTCGTTCAGGTCATGTCTTATAAGTGCATATAATGCTAGAACCTTGGGATTTCATCAACTCATTCTTTCACTCTCTTTCTTTCTGTAACTCGTATGAATGTGTGTGAGCATGTGTTTGTGTTAGATATCAGTTTGATCTGTTAGGGTAATCAATAAAAACTTGTCTGTATTTTAAAGAGAAGTGTTCTTGTGTTATGTGCTTACGAATTTAATGTCTTAAACTGCTGATCTAAGTTACCTTGCTAATAAATAGTGTTTTCACTATAGTTTGTATATTTATAATTGCTCGGCCGCCCTATGAATTAATTAATAATTCCCTTCGAGCTAAATTGACCTGTTTGACCCTTACAGCACCATATGACTAGGACGTCAAAGCTCAAATCACAGTCTTTGTTCTACCCACTTAATTGATAGAAGTGCGAGTGTATTACATTATATAAAATGTGCCAATTTCTCGATAAGTGAAGTCAAACAATGCATTTACTGTAGGATCTAGAAAAAAATCTGATCGTGATTAAACCGGAAAACCTCATAATTAGTGAACAAAAACAATTTCTAAAGGTAGTTCTCCTAAACATTCCATCGCTCACACCCAGGGTGCGATTTGCAGGGGGGGATGGGTTTAAGTTACGATCCTATTTGCAGTGGCCTTAATCCAAGCACAGATTTTCAAAATGTCACAAAGCGTTTTGTGATTGTTTTGTATGAAATATTAAAGTTTATAAATACATATTTTGGCACACCTGGCCGAGTGGCGCTACGAATTCTTCTACTATCGGATTTTAATTCTGGCATGTTAAATTAACATTCGACAAACGCAAACAAACTTTTATTTAAGTGCACTCACAATAACAATTAAATGTTGCGCTTTTGTAAAACAGAGAAAACAAACAGGGTGCGCTTTCTGCCGCCTCGGTCTCCGTGAACTGGAGCGAGTCACAGAAACGAACCAAAACTCTATAGAGATCGCTAAGAAATGCGACCAACTGGGCGGCAACGTCATCAGAACACACTGAATTATGGGTATGTTTTTCTCGTTTACATGGGCTGGCATTGCAGGCTTGTGTTCTGGCATGAAAATAATGAAAAATTAGCGTGAAAAACAGAATATAATCCTACAAAATGCAGCAGGCTGGGTTGTGGTGCTTTTGCAGACAGCCTGAAGTTCTGGGAGTCTCCCGCATATTGATAGCGGCTCCCTGATGCCCGCAAATTAGTTCAAATCTCCCGGAATCTAGAGCTCGCGAGCTCCAAACCGTGTAGCGCGCGCACGGCAGAGAGGGAGAGAGGGAGAAACCTTCAGCGTATTCACAAATGTACGTGTGCGTCATGAAGTGCATGTAAGTGCACAATTCTTCCTTAATACAGATAAAGGAGGCAGAATTTCATTCAGTCTTTGTTTATTTTATTTAAAGCAATGGCTAAAAATCATTACATGTGAGAAGTAACATTAAACAATCTTTAAGTTTGCATTAAGTTGGCTGTGCAGTTATTGCAGTTTATAACACAGCAGGTAGACGGCATCTTGAACACTGCGTTCTTCCCTCCATGCAATCCGTGGATTCCCAAAATGCTTTGCGTTCACCACTGTTAATACGTCATGATGACGACACATTAGCAATCTCTATAGGCTACTTGCCTCAGTCACGATGAGAAATATGTCTATAGAAAGCTTGAGTGAACAAGTATTCTCTGATTGTGTAATCCATATGAAACCATCCATCATTAAATTATATTCACTATAGTGGCTGGAAACATTGTTGTCAGTGACTAAAAATTTCAGATTCAAATTCTAGACATGCCCCTGTGTAAATAGCCTGGTTAAAACCAGACCCTTCTCAGTCATAACTGAGTTAGGGTCTGGAGAAAGTTCATTGACAGCTCATTTCCAAAGGGACGTCGCTCAAATGCCTCTGGGCGCAATTGGATAGACCTTAAAACCAATCAGATCGATCGTCATCTTGTAAAGCCCGCCTCAACGTTTGTGATTGCTGCCTCGATTTGGAAATATTGGAAATGAGCTTGAATGAACTCTTCGCCAGACTAACTTGCAGAGCAAATCTAAATTTGCCGGAAGTTCGTCTGGGTTTTCCCAGGCTACTGTGTCTGTGCTGTGTCTCTTGATGTTCTATGCAGATTTATGCCAGCCTCCAGTAGAGATCCATTTCCTGGAGAGTTTAGGTGTAGGTAGTGATGTGACATTTGAAGCGAGGCGTCGGAGCTTGTGTCGAGCAAAAATGGGCGTGCCAGATGAAGCCGCGATTCGAGGCTTGTGTTGTTAACGTGAAAATCACGTGACTAATGACAAACGAGGCCTCGGTTTGTGTGGATAAGTCATCGGTTCGGTCTGAGTGTCGTTTCCGGATAAAGGGGGTTCGAAACTCGCGCCTCCTTGTGGGTGTTGCAGGAGTAGTAGAATCAGTTGTAGTAGTGTCAGAGAGTCAGAGAGTTAGAGTTAGAGAGTTGGAGTTAGAGAGTTGTTTCATCGTCGTTATTGTGCAATATATGTGTTAGGGTTAATATATGTGTTAGTAATATATGTGTATATTATTACATTATATCAGGTTAGATTAGTTATAGTATATTGTTAGTATTAATTATAGTAGCTATATTATAGTATTGTTATATTAATTAGATAAGATTATTTGGATTGCTTTGGATTTTTGGATTTGGACTGGACTGCTTTTTGATTTGGATTGCCCTTTTGGAATTGTTTGCTTTTTGTGACCTCTTCCTTTTTCCTTGTAATGGAGCCAGCAAGAAAGAGGAAATCCTCCCCTGTCTGGGAGTTTTTTGAAATGGTTGCTCACAATAAGGTACAAACACAATTTGTATTAATATTGTTATTATTATTATTTTACTGTCTTTATATAATAATCCTCACTATATGGCTGTATTATATTTAATGTCTATTAATTTATGTTTCAAGGTGAAATGCTTGCTGTGCCTAAAGGAGCTGACATACAGCAATAACACGTCCTCCATGCTCAGGCATTATCGAGCACTGCACGAGCATGCACAGACTACTAACAATCCACACAGTAGTCAAAGTAATTGATAATAATCATTAAAAAACATTATTTAAATAATGTTTTAGGCTCCTACAATACACCTGCATTTTATTTTATTATAGATTCCAAAAAAGAAATGGTGAATGAGTGTGATGACCATACCCACGTTATTGGATCCCAGATTAAAAAAACTGGGATTCTTAAGTCAAGGGAAACTGCAAGAAGGCATATCAAGATTAAAATCTGAATGCGCTACTGTAATCAGAAGTTCTGCTCTCCATTCTGCTTCCACCAATATACCCCCAACTCAGCTGCCAGCCTCTTCAGAAGCAGGCCAATCCACAGACAACAGTAAGTACTATATGTGTTTGTTGTGTGAATGTTCACATTAGTGATTTAGTAATGTGAACCATTGTTAATGGAGTATTTTTTCTTTGTACCTCTATTATTAGGTGACCTTTGGCATCTGCTGGATAGCACGGTTGAACACGGTAGAAGGAGCTCAAGTGCAACAGCAGATGCTACTGTAGAAGTGGACCGATATTTATCTGAAGTGAATCTCACAAGATCTGAGGATCCACTGGTATATTGGGCTCAACATAAACATCAGTATCCTCATTTATACCATCTGGCCCTGGCATTTTTATGTTCCCCCGCATCCTCTGTTCCATGTGAAAGGATCTTTTCCAAGGCTGGAGAGGTTCTGTCCAAGAAGAGGAATCGTCTAAGCCCCAACACACTTGAAAAAATTCTGTTCCTCAATAAAAATAATTTTTAATCCTTCCTTCGTTCCTCTACGTCCCCAGTCCCATAAGCACAACACTGCACAAAAATAGTAACAGTTCAATGCACAAAATCACCATAAACAATTCTTAACCTTTACCACCCCACACTTTTCTGTTGCACTTTACTTTATTACACTCCCTCCACCATAAGCACTGCACTCAAAACAGTGTCACTTTTGTTGTTCATACTGTCACTATCCAAACCATTTATGAATAATTAATTAACTGTGTGTGTGTGTGTGTGTGTGTGTGTGTGTGTGTGTGTGTGTGTGTGTGTGTGTGTGTGTGTGTGTGTGTGTGTGTGTGTGAGAGACAGTTGTCTCTGCAGAAGTAAATTCAGACAGAGAAATATACATATTTTATTTTATACCCAGGCAATGGACAAATGTCTGCTCAGGTATTTTTATTATTGCAAATGAAAGGTTACAGACATTAACAGTGAGAAGAAAATAATAAATAAAACAGAACAGGGGGGTATACTGACATCATAAGTCTGCTCAGGTCATTGTTTCAGAATGAATTAATTGGTCTGCTATTTCTTTGCACAGTAGCTAGGTGTCACTAGTGAGCAATGCTGAATGAAGCTTCGAGTAATGAACCTTTGGGTGAAGCAATGGTCTGTGAGGTCTCAGTGGTTCAGGAAGCCTCATTTTGCCATCACTAGGTGTAGGAGTTTAGTCCAACTTGTAACTTGTGGTAGAACTCTGACCTGTACCACCTGACCAATGCAGAATCATTCGGCATTGATAGTGTTGCCATACAAACGCTCAGGCTGCGTTCCAAACCGCATACTCAATGAGTAGGTACTTAATTTCAATGAGTACTTACTTAACGAGCGCTAAAAGAGTAGGTACTTTATAGCCAAATCTCGTTGAGTATGAATGCGATCCGGACATCATCCGCCATGTTGACGTTATCATGTGACCTACGACACGTTATCACAAACGCAACAACTTAAAAGATGAACGACACGTTTAATTCATCTATCTGTAAATATCTTGATATTGATGAAACTTGCTCATTTTGTGGTATTGTTGAAGAAACAGCTGCCAATTTATTTTGTGAATACATTTAGTGTTGATTTAAGTTGTTATATTTTAAACCCTTCTAATGTGACCCACAGTTCCTTATAACGATTTTTTAAGAAACCCCAAAATCGTTATCTCTTGAATATGTTGTTAATTTCTTTATTTTATACACAAAAAGTTTCTCCTTCAAGTTTTCCTCTTTTCTTGATGAATTTACCTCTCGTTTCATCCCTCAGACAATAACAACAAAACTATTTTTTAATGTATTATGAAGAACTATTTATATTTAAAGATATTTAGCCTTGTTATTGTTCTTTCCTGTGTATAAATATCATATTATGATGTACACAAACCAATGATCTTTATGTCTTCTGTTTTGTCATTATGATTGTTCATTGTTAGATACAACTAGTATCTTTCCATGATCTTTATGTAATAAGTTTATAAGTTTAAATTATATGAGCGACAGGTGCACTAACACTTCATAACATCAGTAACTCGACAGCAGAACCTAGAACAGTTTTCCTCTGCGTTTACTGTCTGCAGTGCACAAGGAGACGGGCCGCTGCTCGAAGATCTCCTTTGGAGAAACTGTTGACTTTATACTCGAAAAATGCAAGTATCGCTCATAAAAAATTAATATTACCTCAGAATGAATTGCATTGTTAGCCCACCCCAAAACTTAAACAAAATAATATTAAATGCTGACCAATACTTAATTATATTACTTTTTTTTATATACTAAAAATGATATAATTTAATAAAACAAGCAAAATGTAATTTGTTTTGTCATACATCACTCAGATGTCTTTTTCATGTTGTGATGTGCTCATCTGCAATATGTCAATACTTACAATATTTTCCTTTCAGATGTAAATAGACATTTTAAATAAGCGTGTTTAAGATGTATATGGTTATGTAAATCCAATTTAGAGACGTTACGTGTGCTTAGAGCTCCCCTGTTAGCTAGCTATACAAAGCATGTTTTTACAGCAAAATCACAACTATACTATACTGTCTAACTACTTTACACCTTCAACAGTTAAAACGTCTACTCTATTGTAGTTTAACAGATAAGGAACCGTGTTTACTCACATTTGAAAACCCCCGGCGTCGCTGATCTCCGTGATGTTTGATAATGACGTATGCTCTCGCGTGGCCTCCTGGGATAGAAGAGTATCCATCGGTTTAGCACTCAAAAATCGGGCCGGAAGCAGTAAGCCATCCGGGAACTTCTCCCCTACTCTTTTATGAATACTGATATTTCGAACGTACTGCTTCCTTCACGTACTGTTTTCGCCTACTATATAGTAGGAAAGTAGGCACATTAGAACGCACTTAAGTCCAAATCTCGCGATAATTGGTACGTCACCCAGGTAATTCCCGCCTACTCTTTTGGATTAATACATACTTTTTCGCTCGCCTACTCTTTTCCCATACTAAATAGTAGGGAAGTATGCGGTTTGGAACGCAGAATCAATCATCTCCTAATCACAGCAATTATTACGACATCCAACCCTAATCAAACACACCTGAACAAGCTAATCAAAGTCTTCAAGATTAGGCTATATTAGAAAGCTACAGGCAGGTGATTTTCATTATGGTTGGAGTTACACGGGCCTCCAATTGGAACTTTAAAAACGCGTTCAAAAAGCACTTTAAACTGCTTTGACAGCGTTTTTTTTTTTTGTGTGTGTGGGACTCAGCAACGGGGTTTTTCTTTGTAGGTTTGTGTTCCTCGCTGTCTGCCCCTCCTGACTCACTAATTCAGCACATCTTCCTGCAGAGTTGATTGTGAGATTGCAGGTCGAGAGGATGACCGCTCGAGTGTACTGCTCGTTTAGTGCCGTTTTATTGTGTCTGTCTGCATGTTTGAGCACAACAGACGCTGGAGTTGTAGGTGAGAAGTTATTTTAGCTTCATTACACAGCCCGAAGAAGTGCATAAATAAAGTGCCTAACAAAATTTGACTTTAGATGAATCTCAGCACATAGGCTTACAAAAATACAGTACAGATGTCAAGTGGAAG
Organism: Siphateles boraxobius; assembly: GCF_051911475.1. NCBI lineage: Eukaryota > Metazoa > Chordata > Actinopteri > Cypriniformes > Leuciscidae > Siphateles > Siphateles boraxobius. The sequence continues at coordinate 5,640,499 of NW_027508755.1, forward strand.
TTCAACTTTGTATGTTGGTTTAGTTTTAATAAGCAAAGTATAAATATGCAAACTGTCATCTGTTTTTCATTGTACAAGTAAAACCCATATAATCACTAATATAAGCCTTTTTGTTTAATGTAAAACAAGAACATTAGTCTTATAACATGGCTACAAAATTACCAATCCGGAGTTTAAACTTTTGCCTAAACTTTTTGTTTTAGCAACTAAATAAGCCTACAATATAACATGGGGAGCTAATTATAACCGGTTGCTCTGCGTTGTGTATATGTAGTGCATTTCTATATTTATGTCTTCGGAGTAGCCTATTAAAATGCTTAAAAGGAAATTAGGGTGGTCATGGGGATGGCATAAATTGACGATGTACACCGGTAAATTTGTATACAACATATTAACTGATGTCCATGTTTTCTATCAGCATTGCACTATTACTCCCTCTACTTTAGTGGGATGGGTTGTAACAGCACTCTCCGTCTCTGAAACCGATTGATGCAGATTATTGAAAAATTGTAGATTTCTAAGCTACTTTGAATTGAAGCAGATGAATGTGTGAATATTGTAAAGTTTGAGACTCATTGCAATACCCCTGACTTGCAAAAGCTGAATCAAACTATTACAGCACTTCCTGGTCTACACAAATGATCCTCTTGAATCCTCTTCTGCAGTGTCCGGTCAGTGTCCGGCGACGCTGACGGTCGAGCCGTCCCGTCGCGGATGCACTTCTGATAGAGACTGCTTTGGAGGACACAAATGCTGTAAATTTCCCTGTGGCCCCGTGTGTGTGCCGCCTGTTTTCAGTGAGTTTTTATTAATGATTGATGCTACACGCCTTCCAAAAACACTGAAAAAACGTTTTGACTCAGAAATTGCTAGTAAGTTTCACAAATAATTGCAAAGAAACCGCAATCAACACATTGAACTAAACGTGAAACTATGAAGTAGATAGACTGAATATTCCGGTAAAACCTCCTACTATCATCTTATGACAACTTTCTTTTTTTTTTCATACAGTGAATGAGACATTCATTGATGTGGTTTCTGTCATGTGTCTGTATAACAGCAAAGCCAGGAGAGTGTCCAAGCACAAATTTTGGACCAGGAATGTGTGCCGAGATGTGTTGCTATGACAGTGACTGTCCGAACAATGAGAAATGCTGCAGCAATGGTTGTGGACATCAGTGTATGGCTCCATTTGCAGGTGTGTGTTGTATTAGTGTTTGGCTCAGCTTCCTCGTTATTTCAGTTTGTCTTGTTTTCTAATAAGTCGTTCTCAATGTAAAGTATTTAGCCAACTAGCATGGTTTCAAGCACAAGATGGCTTTACAAAATTAACAGAAGATTAATACGGAGTAAAACTTGCAATTTGGTTTTTGTGCTGTATCTGAGACTGAATGCCGCTAAATGGATCGACTAATCTGTATCTCTCCAGTGAAGCCTGCAGCCGAACCCCCGAAGCCTCCAGGGAGGGAACCCCCGAAGCCTCCAGGGAGGGAACCCCCGAAGCCTCCAGGGAGGGAACCCCCGAAGCCTCCAGGGAGGGAACCCCCGAAGCCTCCAGGGAGGGAACCCCCGAAGCCTCCAGGGAGGGAACCCCCGAAGCCTCCAGGGAGGGAACCCCCGAAGCCTCCAGGGAGGGAACCCCCGAAGCCTCCAGGGAGGGAACCCCCGAAGCCTCCAGGGAGGGAACCCCCGAAGCCTCCAGGGAGGGAACCCCCGAAGCCTCCAGGGAGGGAACCCCCGAAGCCTCCAGGGAGGGAACCCCCGAAGCCTCCAGGGAGGGAACCCCCGAAGCCTCCAGGGAGGGAACCCCCGAAGCCTCCAGGGAGGGAACCCCCGAAGCCTCCAGGGAGGGAACCCCCGAAGCCTCCAGGGAGGGAACCCCCGAAGCCTCCAGGGAGGGAACCCCCGAAGCCTCCAGGGAGGGAACCCCCGAAGCCTCCAGGGAGGCCTGGAGCTGAACCCCCGAAGCCTCCAGGGTGGCCTGGAGCTGAACCCCCGAAGCCTCCAGGGTGGCCTGGAGCTGAACCCCCGAAGCCTCCAGGGAGGCCTGGAGCCGAACCCCCGAAGCCTCCAGGGAGCGAACGCCCAAAGCTTCCAGAAAGGCCTGGAGCCGAACCCCCGATGCCTCCAGGGAGGCCTGGAGCCGAACCCCCGAAGCCTCCAGGGTGGCCTGGAGCCGAACCCCCGAAGCCTCCAGGGTGGCCTGGAGCCGAACCCCCGAAGCCTCCAGGGTGGCCTGGAGCCGAACCCCCGAAGCCTCCAGGGTGGCCTGGAGCCGAACCCCCGAAGCCTCCAGGGAGGCCTGGAGCCGAACCCCCAAAACAACCAGGGAGGCCTGGAGCCGAACCCCCAAAGCACCCAGGGAGGGAACCCCCGAAGCCTCCAGGGAGGCCTGGAGCTGAACCCCCAATGCCTCCAGGGAGGCCTGGAGCCGAACCCCCGAAGCCTTCCACTGAACTGCTTGAGCCTGAACCGGAGCCTTCCGTCGAACTGCCTGAGCCGTAGCCCTCCACCGAACTGCCAGAGCCGCCTGCAACTGAACCTCCGGTTAAGCCTGCAGCCGAACCCCCGATGGCTCCAGGGAGGCCTGGAGCCGGACCCCCGATGGCTCCAGGGAGGCCTGGAGCCGGACCCCCGATGGCTCCAGGGAGGCCTGGAGCCGGACCCCCGATGGCTCCAGGGAGGCCTGGAGCCGAACCCCCGAAGCGACCAGGGAGGCCTGGAGCCGAACCCCCGAAGCGACCAGGGAGGCCTGGAGCCGAACCCCCGAAGCCTCCAGTGTGTGCTGAAAACTGTCGCCAAACTAACCCTTATGGCCAATGTTCAGGTCATAAGTAATGTGGCTATGCATGCAGGTAACTGTGCTGATTTAACCATTGGATGTATGGTATATTTTCCCTGTTATCACCAAATAAATCTCTCACTTGTAAGACTACTTTCTCTTTTATATTTCTTTAAGTGTGATAACAAAGTTGGTGTTTTTTGTGTGCCAGCGTTAGTATGGCTGTTCTCTCACATAATGGCTGTTCTCTCACATAATGGCTGTTCTCTCACATAATGGCTGTTCTCTCACATAATGGCTGTTCTCTCACATAATGGCTGTTCTCTCACATAATGGCTGTTCTCTCACATAATGGCTCATTGGAATTCCTGCTTTAGGAATGTGTAAGTTCCCCTCCTGAAGACCCAAACACATTCAAAACGGTTTCAGAGAGGCTAGCAATATTAAGCTAGCTTTGAATGCATCCAAAGCCATGCCTCCTTCAAAACGCTTGAATGCACAAAGCAGAGTCTACAAAGTGTCATGAGATGAAAGACTGTTAAATTGTCTCATGTCTCAAAACGCATAACATTACAGTGATAATGAACGTAAACATCTTACAGTGCTCTAGTTGTACCATCTGACTAATCCAGATTCATTTCGGCGTTAATGGTGTTGACATGAAAACGAATAAATCCAAATCTGAATACGAATGCAACGATTGGACTGACTTTTTTTTTTTTTTTTGGGTCCTGAGACCTTTACAGAAGGTATGTTCATTTTACCATTTAGAACACTTCTAATATTGATTGCTATCAGGATATGAAGAGTTTCAACCAGTATTGCCTATAGACCAATAGTCTTCTGCTGCATTCTGAAGCATTTGCTACAAAGTATAGTGGTCACATATATTGGTTGTCGTTGAACAATGTTCGATTGGTCCGTCAGAAATTGTTTTGGGATGGTATGATATGTGCATACAGACAAGTACTTTATGGCCGTGCAAGCTTCAAAGAGAATAGCCTAGCTAAAGGAGGAACGCTCTCAACGTTAGGCAAAATCTGCACGATTAGGGACTCCAGTATGTGAGCATGAAACATGGACAACTTTACGTGTGACATGAACAAGACTTTAAGTAGACTAAACATACTCTAACGTACACATACATGCATGCATACATGTTTACCTAGGGAAAGAGAGCTGAAGCAGAATACAGGAAAGCAAGAAGTTATAGCATTGCTTAAAATTCAGCAGATTAGCAGACTTGAGCAAACCATCAGTTTAGTTCTAACACGCCCTTCTTTAAAATGGGTAAGGATACATAATGTATCAAATAATGAGACTTAAGTTTGATACTTGCATGCCTTGCCCTTTTGAATTAAACTGTCCTGATGCAGTTTGTTGAGGGCTCCAGTTGATCTTTGCTGATGTTGTCTTGATGAGAGAGAACCAGTAGGAGTCAGAGGATCTTTGGTGAATGGAAGTCAAGGCCTAGCCTGGCACAAGGTTGGGGGTCCTTAGAAGACTTCTAGTTCAGCATCGTCTTCACAGTCGGTACTGAAATTTAAAAAATGTGACGCTTTGAGCACTGTTGAGCAGAATCATAAACACCTCTGATTGGCCATTGTGTTCATGAGCTCATCGGATATGTCTACGATTGGCTACAATGATCAACGCACCGGAGCGTTTGAGAGCACACCAACTTGGTACCCAAGTCGGTACTTTTGACAACACTAGTTTATACATTTCTCAAGTGGTTATATATAGAATATATAGGATTAAAAGGGTTTATTTCTCCTTCTCAGCAAGAACACACAACTCTCTGCAAATTCCTTCTGGGTCATATTTGTCTTATCAGATAATAGGAATCATGTCTAAACTGTACTCTCTGTACTCTCTGCTAGAGTTGGAAAGAGATCCCAGAGATAACGCATGACTAAATTACGACGAGAGCAGAAATAACAGCCACCTCTAATCTAAAGGCAGTGTCTAATTGGTCAGAACTCATCCAGGAGGCTGGACAAACATTTGAGTTTAAAATCTTAGGACACGAACAAAGCATTAGAGTAGCCATGAAATTTTAGACCAGCCAGACGAGTAAACTTGTAGGCGAGCAGACGCAATAACCCAAATCAAGATCAGAAGAACATAGGTTAAACAGCTTCATTCAAGCCATCGAACGTGAACATTCAAGCTCGTCTCACTTTTCTTTCTCTTACTTAGTTTGTTTTCTGTTCCATTGAGAGTCTCGGTTCTAAGTTAAGTTTTGCTGTAAAGTTTCGGTCAACGATTTGACTGCAAAGCCCGCTTCCAACTTCAAAGACTTTCCATCCAACCGCCAACACACCACGTGTTTGGGTTAAATTAATGATTGATGGTTCATTCAGGTCATGTCTTATAAGTGCATATAATGCTAGAACCTTGGGATTTCATCAACTCATTCTTTCACTCTCTTTCTTTCTGTAACTCGTATGAATGTGTGTGAGCATGTGTTTGTGTTAGATATCAGTTTTATCTGTTAGGGTAATCAATAAAAACTTGTCTGTATTTTAAAGAGAAGTGTTCTTGTGTTATGTGCTTACGAATTTAATGTCTTAAACTGCTGATCTAAGTTACCTTGCTAATAAATAGTGTTTTCACTATAGTTTGTATATTTATAATTGCTCGGCCGCCCTATGAATTAATTAATAATTCCCTTCGAGCTAAATTGACCTGTTTGACCCTTACAGCACCATATGACTAGGAAGTCAAAGCTCAAATCACAGTCTTTGTTCTACCCACTTAATTGATAGAAGTGCGAGTGTATTACATTATATAAAATGTGCCAATTTCTCGATAAGTGAAGTCAAACAATGCATTTACTGTAGGATCTAGAAAAAAATCTGATCGTGATTAAACCGGAAAACCTCATAATTAGTGAACAAAAACAATTTCTAAAGGTAGTTCTCCTAAACATTCCATCGCTCACACCCAGGGTGCGATTTGCAGGGGGGGATGGGTTTAAGTTACGATCCTATTTGCAGTGGCCTTAATCCAAGCACAGATTTTCAAAATGTCACAAAGCGTTTTGTGATTGTTTTGTATGAAATATTAAAGTTTATAAATACATATTTTGGCACACCTGGCCGAGTGGCGCTACGAATTCTTCTACTATCGGATTTTAATTCTGGCATGTTAAGTTAACATTCGACAAATGCAAACAAACTTTTATTTAAGTGCACTCACAATAACAATTAAATGTTGCGCTTTTGTAAAACAGAGAAAACAAACAGGGTGCGCTTTCTGCCGCCTCGGTCTCCGTGAACTGGAGCGAGTCACAGAAACGAACCAAAACTCTATAGAGATCGCTAAGAAATGCGACCAACTGGGCGGCAACGTCATCAGAACACACTGAATTATGGGTATGTTTTTCTCGTTTACATGGGCTGGCATTGCAGGCTTGTGTTCTGGCATGAAAATAATGAAAAATTAGCGTGAAAAACAGAATATAATCCTACAAAATGCAGCAGGCTGGGTTGTGGTGCTTTTGCAGACAGCCTGAAGTTCTGGGAGTCTCCCGCATATTGATAGCGGCTCCCTGATGCCCGCAAATTAGTTCAAATCTCCCTGAATCTAGAGCTCGCGAGCTCCAAACCGTGTAGCGCGCGCACGGCAGAGAGGGAGAGAGGGAGAAACCTTCAGCGTATTCACAAATGTACGTGTGCGTCATGAAGTGCATGTAAGTGCACAATTCTTCCTTAATACAGATAAAGGAGGCAGAATTTCATTCAGTCTTTGTTTATTTTATTTAAAGCGATGGCTAAAAATCATTACATGTGAGAAGTAACATTAAACAATCTTTAAGTTTGCATTAAGTTGGCTGTGCAGTTATTGCAGTTTATAACACAGCAGGTAGACGGTATCTTGAACACTGCGTTCTTCCCTCCATGCAATCCGCGGATTCCCAAAATGCTTTGCGTTCACCACTGTTAATACGTCATGATGACGACACATTAGCAATCTCTATAGGCTACTTGCCTCAGTCACGATGAGAAATATGTCTATAGAAAGCTTGAGTGAACAAGTATTCTCTGATTGTGTAATCCATATGAAACCATCCATCATTAAATTATATTCACTATAGTGGCTGGAAACATTGTTGTCAGTGACTAAAAATTTCAGATTCAAATTCTAGACATGCCCCTGTGTAAATAGCCTGGTTAAAACCAGACCCTTCTCAGTCGTAACTGAGTTAGGGTCTGGAGAAAGTTCATTGACAGCTCACTTCCAAAGGGACGTCGCTCAAATGCCTCTGGGCGCAATTGGATAGACCTTAAAACCAATCAGATCGATCGTCATCTTGTAAAGCCCGCCTCAACGTTTGTGATTGCTGCCTCGATTTGGAAATATTGGAAATGAGCTTGAATGAACTCTTCGCCAGACTAACTTGCAGAGCAAATCTAAATTTGCCGGAAGTTCGTCTGGGTTTTCCCAGGCTACTGTGTCTGTGCTGTGTCTCTTGATGTTCTATGCAGATTTATGCCAGCCTCCAGTAGAGATCCATTTCCTGGAGAGTTTAGGTGTAGGTAGTGATGTGACATTTGAAGCGAGGCGTCGGAGCTTGTGTCGAGCAAAAATGGGCGTGCCAGATGAAGCCGCGATTCGAGGCTTGTGTTGTTAACGTGAAAATCACGTGACTAATGACAAACGAGGCCTCGGTTTGTGTGGATAAGTCATCGGTTCGGTCTGAGTGTCGTTTCCGGATAAAGGGGGTTCGAAACTCGCGCCTCCTTGTGGGTGTTGCAGGAGTAGTAGAATCAGTTGTAGTAGTGTCAGAGAGTCAGAGAGTTAGAGTTAGAGAGTTGGAGTTAGAGAGTTGTTTCATCGTCGTTATTGTGCAATATATGTGTTAGGGCTGTATATTATTACATTATATCAGGTTAGATTAGTTATAGTATATTGTTAGTATTAATTATAGTAGCTATATTATAGTATTGTTATATTAATTAGATAAGATTATTTGGATTGCTTTGGATTTTTGGATTTGGACTGGACTGCTTTTTGATTTGGATTGCCCTTTTGGAATTGTTTGCTTTTTGTGACCTCTTCCTTTTTCCTTGTAATGGAGCCAGCAAGAAAGAGGAAATCCTCCCCTGTCTGGGAGTTTTTTTAAATGGTTGCTCACAATAAGGTACAAACACAATTTGTATTATTATTGTTATTATTATTATTTTACTGTCTTTATATAATAATCCTCACTATATGGCTGTATTATATTTAATGTCTATTCATTTATGTTTCAAGGTGAAATGCTTGCTGTGCCTAAAGGAGCTGACATACAGCAATAACACGTCCTCCATGCTCAGGCATTATCGAGCACTGCACGAGCATGCACAGACTACTAACAATCCACACAGTAGTCAAAGTAATTGATAATAATCATTAAAAAAACATTATTTAAATAATGTTTTAGGCTCCTACAATACACCTTCATTTTATTTTATTATAGATTCCAAAAAAGAAATGGTGAATGAGGCCCTGGTGAACATGGTCATCAAGGACTCCCAACCCTTTTCCATTGTGGATGATGATGGATTTAGGGAGCTCCTGCATGTGTTGGATCCCACTTACGTGATCCCAACTAGAAAGGTATGTGATTAATAAAGTGGTTCATCATTATTTAAGAAGTTAAAAGTAAGAGTAACTGCATTTATTTCTAACCACAGGCTTTGAAGGTCATGGTTGATCATAAGTACAAGGAGGCTAAGGAGAAGGCAAGAGAGCAGTTGCAGAACGTTCAGGCTATAAGCCTTACCTCTGACATGTGGACATCGCTAAACATGGATGCCTACCTAGCAGTGACTTGCCATTTTATAGACAATGACAAGCTCTGCACTATTTTACTAGGTGTACAGCATTTCCCTAAGAGCCATACTGCTGAGAACTTGGCTACTGGACATATCAAGCTCATGGAGGAGTGGGGCATAAAGGATAAAGTTAAGTGCCTGGTAACTGATGCAGCAGCCAACATGATAGCATGTGTACGATCACTGAATGTTAGGCATGCGGTATGCATTGCACATGCACTAAACCTTATTGTGGGGAAATCTTTTGATGACATCAGTAGCTTCAACGACATTCGAACCAAATGTAGGAAACTTGTGACCTATTTCCGAACAAGCACTACAGCAAAAGAGAGACTGGCCCAAGTACAGGAGCAGATGGGGAGACCAGTTCTGAAAATGATAATTGAAGTGGAAACTCGCTGGAACAGCACTTACAACATGCTGGGACGTCTCTATCAGCTGAGAGAGCCAGTGGGGGCAGCCCTGGCCTCTCTAAAGACCGACATCACCCCTCCTACAGCCCTGGAGTATCAGGCAGTCCAGGATGCTTTACATGTTCTTGCCCCTTTCCGCCAGGCTACAGTAGAGCTTTCAGGAGAGAAAAGGGTGTCTGCCTCCAAAGTGATTCCTTTGATGAAGATGCTTAATCACGCTGTAACGAGTAAGCTAGAAGGCCTCAAGTCCAATCCAGCAAGGCAGCTGGGTGACAGCCTTGTACGGAGGGTCAGGGAACAAGCAGTACATTTAGAATCAATAAGTGTGATGACCATACCCACGTTTTTGGATCCCAGATTCAAAAAACTGGGATTCTTAAGTCAAGGGAAACTGCAAGAAGGCATATCAAGATTAAAATCTGAATGCGCTACTGTAATCAGAAGTTCTGGTCTCCATTCTGCATTCCACCAATATATCCCCAACTCAGCTGCCAGCCTCTTCAGAAGCAGGCCAATCCACAGACAACAGTAAGTACTATATGTGTTTGTTGTGTGAATGTTCACATTAGTGATTTAGTAATGTGAACCATTGTTAATGGAGTATTTTTTCTTTGTAACTCTATTATTAGGTGACCTTTGGCATCTGCTGGATAGCACGGTTGAACAAGGTAGAAGGAGCTCAAGTGCAACAGCAGATGCTACTGTAGAAGTGGACCGATATTTATCTGAAGTGAATCTCACAAGATCTGAGGATCCACTGGTATATTGGGCTCAACATAAACATCAGTATCCTCATTTATACCATCTGGCCCTGGCATTTTTATGTTCCCCCGCATCCTCTGTTCCATGTGAAAGGATCTTTTCCAAGGCTGGAGAGGTTCTGTCCAAGAAGAGGAATCGTCTAAGCCCCAACACACTTGAAAAAATTCTGTTCCTCAATAAAAATAATTTTTAATCCTTCCTTCGTTCCTCTACGTCCCCAGTCCCATAAGCACAACACTGCACAAAAATAGTAACAGTTCAATGCACAAAATCACCAGAAACAATTCTTAACCTTTACCACCCCACACTTTTCTGTTGCACTTTACTTTATTACACTCCCTCCACCATAAGCACTGCACTCAACACAGTGTCACTTTTGTTGTTCATACTGTCACTATCCAAACCATTTATGAATAATTAATTAACTGTGTGTGTGTGTGTGTGTGTGTGTGTGTGTGTGTGTGTGTGTGTGTGTGTGTGTGTGTGTGTGTGTGTGTGTGTGTGTGTGTGAGAGAGACAGTTGTCTCTGCAGAAGTAAATTCAGACAGAGAAATATACATATTTTATTTTATACCCAGGCAATGGACAAATGTCTGCTCAGGTATTTTTATTATTGCAAATGAAAGGTTACAGACATTAACAGTGAGAAGAAAATAAATAAATAAAACAGAACAGGGGGGTATACTGACATCATAAGTCTGCTCAGGTCATTGTTTCAGAATGAATTAATTGGTCTGCTATTTCTTTGCACAGTAGCTAGGTGTCACTAGTGAGCAATGCTGAATGAAGCTTCGAGTAATGAACCTTTGGGTGAAGCAATGGTCTGTGAGGTCTCAGTGGTTCAGGAAGCCTCATTTTGCCATCACTAGGTGTAGGAGTTTAGTCCAACTTGTAACTTGTGGTAGAACTCTGACCTGTACCACCTGACCAATGCAGAATCATTCGGCATTGATAGTGTTGCCATACAAACGCTCAATCATCTCCTAATCACGGCAATTATTACGACATCCAACCCTAATCAAACACACCTGAACAAGCTAATCAAAGTCTTCAAGATTAGGCTATATTAGAAAGCTACAGGCAGGTGATTTTCATTATGGTTGGAGTTACACGGGCCTCCAATTGGAACTTTAAAAACGCGTTCAAAAAGCACTTTAAACTGCTTTGACAGCGTTTTTTTTTTTGTGTGTGTGGGACTCAGCAACGGGGTTTTTCTTTGTAGGTTTGTGTTCCTCGCTGTCTGCCCCTCCTGACTCACTAATTCAGCACATCTTCCTGCAGAGTTGATTGTGACATTGCAGGTCGAGAGGATGACCGCTCGAGTGTACTGCTCGTTTAGTGCCGTTTTATTGTGTCTGTCTGCATGTTTGAGCACAACAGACGCTGGAGTTGTAGGTGAGAAGTTATTTTAGCTTCATTACACAGCCCGAAGAAGTGCATAAATAAAGTGCCTAACAAAATTTGACTTTAGATGAATCTCAGCACATAGGCTTACAAAAATACAGTACAGATGTCAAGTGGAAGTTCAACTTTGTATGTTGGTTTAGTTTTAATAAGCAAAGTATAAATATGCAAACTGTCATCTGTTTTTCATTGTACAAGTAAAACCCATATAATCACTAATACAAGCCTTTTTGTTTAATGTAAAACAAGAACATTAGTCTTATAACATGGCTACAAAATTACCAATCCGGAGTTTAAACTTTTGCCTAAACTTTTTGTTTTAGCAACTAAATAAGCCTACAATATAACATGGGGAGCTAATTATAACCGGTTGCTCTGCGTTGTGTATATGTAGTGCATTTCTATATTTATGTCTTCTGAGTAGCCTATTAAAATGCTTAAAAGGAAATTAGGGTGGTCATGGGGATGGCATAAATTGACGATGTACACCGGTAAATTTGTATACAACATATTAACTGATGTCCATGTTTTCTATCAGCATTGCACTATTACTCCCTCTACTTTAGTGGGATGGGTTGTAACGGCACTCTCCGTCTCTGAAACCGATTGATGCAGATTATTGAAAAATTGTAGATTTCTAAGCTACTTTGAATTGAAGCAGATGAATGTGTGAATATTGTAAAGTTTGAGACTCATTGCAATACCCCTGACTTGCAAAAGCTGAATCAAACTATTACAGCACTTCCTGGTCTACACAAATTATCCTCTTCTGCAGTGTCCGGTCAGTGTCCGGCGACGCTGACGGTCGAGCCGTCCCGTCGCGGATGCACTTCTGATAGAGACTGCTTTGGAGGACACAAATGCTGTAAATTTCCCTGTGGCCCCGTGTGTGTGCCGCCTGTTTTCAGTGAGTTTTTATTAATGATGGATGCTACACGCCTTCCAAAAACACTGAAAAAATGTTTTGACTCAGAAATTGCTAGTAAGTTTCACAAATAATTGCAAAGAAACCGCAAGCAACACATTGAACTAAACGTGAAACTATGAAGTAGATAGACTGAATATTCCGGTAAAACCTCCTACTATCATCTTATGACAACTTTCTTTTTTTTTTCATACAGTGAATGAGACATTCATTGATGTGGTTTCTGTCATGTGTCTGTATAACAGCAAAGCCAGGAGAGTGTCCAAGCACAAATTTTGGACCAGGAATGTGTGCCGAGATGTGTTGCTATGACAGTGACTGTCCGAACAATGAGAAATGCTGCAGCAATGGTTGTGGACATCAGTGTATGGCTCCATTTGCAGGTGTGTGTTGTATTAGTGTTTGGCTCAGCTTCCTCGTTATTTCAGTTTGTCTTGTTTTCTAATAAGTCGTTCTCAATGTAAAATATTTAGCCAACTAGCATGGTTTCAAGCACAAGATGGCTTTACAAAATTAACAGAAGATTAATACGGAGTAAAACTTGCAATTTGGTTTTTGTGCTGTATCTGAGACTGAATGCCGCTAAATGGATCGACTAATCTGTATCTCTCCAGTGAAGCCTGCAGCCGAACCCCCGAAGCCTCCAGGGAGGGAACCCCCGAAGCCTCCAGGGAGGCCTGGAGCTGAACCCCCGAAGCCTCCAGGGTGGCCTGGAGCTGAACCCCCGAAGCCTCCAGGGAGCGAACCCCCGAAGCCTCCAGGGAGGCCTGGAGCTGAACCCCCGAAGCCTCCAGGGTGGCCTGGAGCTGAACCCCCGAAGCCTCCAGGGTGGCCTGGAGCTGAACCCCCGAAGCCTCCAGGGTGGCCTGGAGCTGAACCCCCGAAGCCTCCAGGGTGGCCTGGAGCTGAACCCCCGAAGCCTCCAGGAAGGCCTGGAGCCGAACCCCCGAAGCCTCCAGGGAGCGAACCCCCGAAGCCTCCAGGGAGGCCTGGAGCCGAACCCCCGAAGCCTCCAGGGAGGCCTGGAGCCGAACCCCCGAAGCCTCCAGGGAGGCCTGGAGCCGAACCCCCAAAGCCTCCAGGGAGGCCTGGAGCCGAACCCCCGAAGCCTCCAGGGAGGCCTGGAGCCGAACCCCCGAAGCCTCCAGGGAGGCCTGGAGCCGAACCCCCGAAGCCTCCAGGGAGGCCTGGAGCCGAACCCCCAATGCCTCCAGGGAGGCCTGGAGCCGAACCCCCGAAGCCTTCCACTGAACTGCTTGAGCCTGAACCGGAGCCTTCCGTCGAACTGCCGGAGCCCTCCACCGAACTGCCAGAGCCGCCTGCAACTGAACCTCCGGTTAAGCCTACAGCCGAACCCCCGATGCCTCCAGGGAGGCCTGGAGCCGGACCCCCGATGCCTCCAGGGAGGCCTGGAGCCGGACCCCCGATGCCTCCAGGGAGGCCTGGAGCCGGACCCCCGATGCCTCCAGGGAGGCCTGGAGCCGGACCCCCGATGCCTCCAGGGAGGCCTGGAGCCGGACCCCCGATGCCTCCAGGGAGGCCTGGAGCCGGACCCCCGATGCCTCCAGGGAGGCCTGGAGCCGGACCCCCGATGCCTCCAGGGAGGCCTGGAGCCGGACCCCCGATGCCTCCAGGGAGGCCTGGAGCCGAACCCCCGAAGCGACCAGGGAGGCCTGGAGCCGAACCCCCGAAGCCTCCAGTGTGTGCTGAAAACTGTCGCCAAACTAACCCTTATGGCCAATGTTCAGGTCATAAGTAATGTGGCTATGCATGCAGGTAACTGTGCTGATTTAACCATTGGATGTATGGTATATTTTCCCTGTTATCACCAAATAAATCTCACACTTGTAAGACTACTTTCTCTTTTATATTTCTTTAAGTGTGATAACAAAGTTGGTGTTTTTTGTGTGCCAGCGTTAGTTTGGCTGTTCTCTCACATAATGGCTGTTCTCTCACATAATGGCTGTTCTCTCACATAATGGCTGTTCTCTCACATAATGGCTGTTCTCTCACATAATGGCTCATTGGAATTCCTGCTTTAGGAATGTGTAAGTTCCCCTCCTGAAGACCCAAACACATTCAAAACGGTTTCAGAGAGGCTAGCAATATTAAGCTAGCTTTGAATGCATCCAAAGCTATGCCTCCTTCAAAACGCATGAATGCACAAAGCAGAGTCTACAAAGTGTCATGAGATGAAAGACTGTTAAATTGCCTCATGTCTCAAAACGCTTAACATTACAGTGATAATGAACGTAAACATCTTACAGTGCTCTAGTTGCACCATCTGACTAATCCAGATTCATTTCGGCGTTAATGGTGTTGACATGAAAACGAATAAATCCAAATCTGAATACGAATGCAACGATTGGACTGACTTTTTTTTTTTTTTTGGGGTCCTGAGACCTTTACAGAAGGTATGTTCATTTTACCATTTAGAACACTTCTAATATTGATTGCTATCAGGATATGAAGAGTTTCAACCAGTATTGCCTATAGACCAATAGTCTTCTGCTGCATTCTGAAGCATTTGCTACAAAGTATAGTGGTCACATATATTGGTTGTCGTTGAACAATGTTCGATTGGTCCGTCAGAAATTGTTTTGGGATGGTATGATATGTGCATACAGACAAGTACTTTATGGCCGTGCAAGCTTCAAAGAGAATAGCCTAGCTAAAGGAGGAACGCTCTCAACGTTAGGCAAAATCTGCACGATTAGGGACTCCAGTATGTGAGCATGAAACATGGACAACTTTACGTGTGACATGAACAAGACTTTAAGTAGACTAAACATACTCTAACGTACACATACATGCATGCATACATGTTTACCTAGGGAAAGAGAGCTGAAGCAGAATACAGGAAAGCAAGAAGTTATAGCATTGCTTAAAATTCAGCAGATTAGCAGACTTGAGCAAACCATCAGTTTAGTTCTAACACGCCCTTCTTTAAAATGGGTAAGGATACATAATGTATCAAATAATGAGACTTAAGTTTGATACTTGCATGCCTTGCCCTTTTGAATTAAACTGTCCTGATGCAGTTTGTTGAGGGCTCCAGTTGATCTTTGCTGATGTTGTCTTGATGAGAGAGAACCAGTAGGAGTCAGAGGATCTTTGGTGAATGGAAGTCAAGGCCTAGCCTGGCACAAGGTTGGGGGTCCTTAGAAGACTTCTAGTTCAGCATCGTCTTCACAGTCGGTACTGAAATTTAAAAAATGTGACGCTTTGAGCACTGTTGAGCAGAATCATAAACACCTCTGATTGGCCATTGTGTTCATGAGCTCATCGGATATGTCTACGATTGGCTACAATGATCAACGCACCGGAGCGTTTGAGAGCACACCAACTTGGTACCCAAGTCGGTACTTTTGACAACACTAGTTTATACATTTCTCAAGTGGTTATATATAGAATATATAGGATTAAAAGGGTTTATTTCTCCTTCTCAGCAAGAACACACAACTCTCTGCAAATTCCTTCTGGGTCATATTTGTCTTATCAGATAATAGGAATCATGTCTAAACTGTACTCTCTGTACTCTCTGCTAGAGTTGGAAAGAGATCCCAGAGATAACGCATGACTAAATTACGACGAGAGCAGAAATAACAGCCACCTCTAATCTAAAGGCAGTGTCTAATTGGTCAGAACTCATCCAGGAGGCTGGACAAACATTTGAGTTTAAAATCTTAGGACACGAACAAAGCATTAGAGTAGCCATGACATTTTAGACCAGCCAGACGAGTAAACTTGTAGGCGAGCAGACGCAATAACCCAAATCAAGATCAGAAGAACATAGGTTAAACAGCTTCATTCAAGCCATCGAACGTGAACATTCAAGCTCGTCTCACTTTTCTTTCTCTTACTTAGTTTGTTTTCTGTTCCATTGAGAGTCTCGGTTCTAAGTTAAGTTTTGCTGTAAAGTTTCGGTCAACGATTTGACTGCAAAGCCCGCTTCCAACTTCAAAGACTTTCCATCCAACCGCCAACACACCACGTGTTTGGGTTAAATTAATGATTGATGGTTCATTCAGGTCATGTCTTATAAGTGCATATAATGCTTGAACCTTGGGATTTCATCAATTCATTCTTTCACTCTCTTTCTTTCTGTAACTCGTATGAATGTGTGTGAGCATGTGTTTGTGTTAGATATCAGTTTTATCTGTTAGGGTAATCAATAAAAACTTGTCTGTATTTTAAAGAGAAGTGTTCTTGTGTTATGTGCTTACGAATTTAATGTCTTAAACTGCTGATCTAAGTTACCTTGCTAATAAATAGTGTTTTCACTATAGTTTGTATATTTATAATTGCTCGGCCGCCCTATGAATTAATTAATAATTCCCTTCGAGCTAAATTGACCTGTTTGACCCTTACAGCACCATATGACTAGGAAGTCAAAGCTCAAATCACAGTCTTTGTTCTACCCACTTAATTGATAGAAGTGCGAGTGTATTACATTATATAAAATGTGCCAATTTCTCGATAAGTGACGTCAAACAATGCATTTACTGTAGGATCTAGAAAAAAATCTGATCGTGATTAAACCGGAAAACCTCATAATTAGTGAACAAAAACAATTTCTAAAGGTAGTTCTCCTAAACATTCCATCGCTCACACCCAGGGTGCGATTTGCAGGGGGGGATGGGTTTAAGTTACGATCCTATTTGCAGTGGCCTTAATCCAAGCACTGTTTTTCAAAATGTCACAAAGCGTTTTGTGATTGTTTTGTATGAAATATTGAAGTTTATAAATACATATTTTGGCACACCTGGCCGAGTGGCGCTACGAATTCTTCTACAATCGGATTTGAATTCTGGCATGTTAAATTAACATTCGACAAACGCAAACAAACTTTTATTTAAGTGCACTCACAATAACAATTAAATGTTGCGCTTTTGTAAAACAGAGAAAACAAACAGGGTGCGCTTTCTGCCGCCTCGGACTCCGTGAACTGGAGCGAGTCACAGAAACGAACCAAAACTCTATAGAGATCGCTAAGAAATGCGACCAACTGGGCGGCAACGTCATCAGAACACACTGAATTATGGGTATGTTTTTCTCGTTTACATGGGCTGGCATTGCAGGCTTGTGTTCTGGCATGAAAATAATGAAAAATTAGCGTGAAAAACAGAATATAATCCTACAAAATGCAGCAGGCTGGGTTGTGGTGCTTTTGCAGACAGCCTGAAGTTCTGGGAGTCTCCCGCATATTGATAGCGTCTCCCTGATGCCCGCAAATTAGTTCAAATCTCCCGGAATCTAGAGCTCGCGAGCTCCAAACCGTGTAGCGCGCGCACGGCAGAGAGGGAGAGAAGGAGAAACCTTCAGCGTATTCACAAATGTACGTGTGCGTCATGAAGTGCATGTAAGTGCACAATTCTTCCTTAATACAGATAAAGGAGGCAGAATTTCATTCAGTCTTTGTTTATTTTATTTAAAGCGATGGCTAAAAATCATTACATGTGAGAAGTAACATTTAACAATCTTTAAGTTTGCATTAAGTTGGCTGTGCAGTTATTGCAGTTTATAACACAGCAGGTAGACGGCATCTTGAACACTGCGTTCTTCCCTCCATGCAATCCGTGGATTCCCAAAATGCTTTGCGTTCACCACTGTTAATACGTCATGATGACGACACATTAGCAATCTCTATAGGCTACTTGCCTCAGTCACGATGAGAAATATGTCTATAGAAAGCTTGAGTGAACAAGTATTCTCTGATTGTGTAATCCATATGAAACCATCCATCATTAAATTATATTCACTATAGTGGCTGGAAACATTGTTGTCAGTGACTAAAAAA
This sequence comes from Siphateles boraxobius, assembly GCF_051911475.1. Taxonomy (NCBI): domain Eukaryota; kingdom Metazoa; phylum Chordata; class Actinopteri; order Cypriniformes; family Leuciscidae; genus Siphateles; species Siphateles boraxobius. Next base: position 5,658,410 of record NW_027508755.1, read on the forward strand.
TTCAGATTCAAATTCTAGACATGCCCCTGTGTAAATAGCCTGGTTAAAACCAGACCCTTCTCAGTCGTAACTGAGTTAGGGTCTGGAGAAAGTTCATTGACAGCTCACTTCCAAAGGGACGTCGCTCAAATGCCTCTGGGCGCAATTGGATAGACCTTAAAACCAATCAGATCGATCGTCATCTTGTAAAGCCCGCCTCAACGTTTGTGATTGCTGCCTCGATTTGGAAATAATGGAAATGAGCCTGAATGGACTCTTCGCCAGACTAACTTGCAGAGCAAATCTAAATTTGCCGGAAGTTCATCTGGGTTTTCCCAGGCTACTGTGTCTGTGCTGTGTCTCTTGATGTTCTATGCAGATTTATGCCAGCCTCCAGTAGAGATCCATTTCCTGGAGAGTTTAGGTGTAGGTAGTGATGTGAGATTTGAAGCGAGGCGTCGGATCTTGTGTCGAGCAAAAATGGGCGTGCCAGATGAAGCCGCGATTCGAGGCTTGTGTTGTTAACGTGAAAATCACGTGACTAATGACAAACGAGGCCTCGGTTTGTGTGGATACGTCATCGGTTCGGTCTGAGTGTCGTTTCCGGATAAAGGGGGTTCGAAACTCGCGCCTCCTTGTGGGTGTTGCAGGAGTAGTAGAATCAGTTGTAGTAGTGTCAGAGAGTCAGAGAGTTAGAGTTAGAGAGTTGGAGTTAGAGAGTTGTTTCATCGTCGTTATTGTGCAATATATGTGTTAGGGCTGTATATTATTACATTATATCAGGTTAGATTAGTTATAGTATATTGTTAGTATTAATTATAGTAGCTATATTATAGTATTGTTATATTAATTAGATAAGATTATTTGGATTGCTTTGGATTTTTGGATTTGGACTGGACTGCTTTTTGATTTGGATTGCCCTTTTGGAATTGTTTGCTTTTTGTGACCTCTTCCTTTTTCCTTGTAATGGAGCCAGCAAGAAAGAGGAAATCCTCCCCTGTCTGGGAGTTTTTTTAAATGGTTGCTCACAATAAGGTACAAACACAATTTGTATTATTATTGTTATTATTATTATTTTACTGTCTTTATATAATAATCCTCACTATATGGCTGTATTATATTTAATGTCTATTCATTTATGTTTCAAGGTGAAATGCTTGCTGTGCCTAAAGGAGCTGACATACAGCAATAACACGTCCTCCATGCTCAGGCATTATCGAGCACTGCACGAGCATGCACAGACTACTAACAATCCACACAGTAGTCAAAGTAATTGATAATAATCATTAAAAAAACATTATTTAAATAATGTTTTAGGCTCCTACAATACACCTTCATTTTATTTTATTATAGATTCCAAAAAAGAAATGGTGAATGAGGCCCTGGTGAACATGGTCATCAAGGACTCCCAACCCTTTTCCATTGTGGATGATGATGGATTTAGGGAGCTCCTGCATGTGTTGGATCCCACTTACGTGATCCCAACTAGAAAGGTATGTGATTAATAAAGTGGTTCATCATTATTTAAGAAGTTAAAAGTAAGAGTAACTGCATTTATTTCTAACCACAGGCTTTGAAGGTCATGGTTGATCATAAGTACAAGGAGGCTAAGGAGAAGGCAAGAGAGCAGTTGCAGAACGTTCAGGCTATAAGCCTTACCTCTGACATGTGGACATCGCTAAACATGGATGCCTACCTAGCAGTGACTTGCCATTTTATAGACAATGACAAGCTCTGCACTATTTTACTAGGTGTACAGCATTTCCCTAAGAGCCATACTGCTGAGAACTTGGCTACTGGACATATCAAGCTCATGGAGGAGTGGGGCATAAAGGATAAAGTTAAGTGCCTGGTAACTGATGCAGCAGCCAACATGATAGCATGTGTACGATCACTGAATGTTAGGCATGCGGTATGCATTGCACATGCACTAAACCTTATTGTGGGGAAATCTTTTGATGACATCAGTAGCTTCAACGACATTCGAACCAAATGTAGGAAACTTGTGACCTATTTCCGAACAAGCACTACAGCAAAAGAGAGACTGGCCCAAGTACAGGAGCAGATGGGGAGACCAGTTCTGAAAATGATAATTGAAGTGGAAACTCGCTGGAACAGCACTTACAACATGCTGGGACGTCTCTATCAGCTGAGAGAGCCAGTGGGGGCAGCCCTGGCCTCTCTAAAGACCGACATCACCCCTCCTACAGCCCTGGAGTATCAGGCAGTCCAGGATGCTTTACATGTTCTTGCCCCTTTCCGCCAGGCTACAGTAGAGCTTTCAGGAGAGAAAAGGGTGTCTGCCTCCAAAGTGATTCCTTTGATGAAGATGCTTAATCACGCTGTAACGAGTAAGCTAGAAGGCCTCAAGTCCAATCCAGCAAGGCAGCTGGGTGACAGCCTTGTACGGAGGGTCAGGGAACAAGCAGTACATTTAGAATCAATAAGTGTGATGACCATACCCACGTTTTTGGATCCCAGATTCAAAAAACTGGGATTCTTAAGTCAAGGGAAACTGCAAGAAGGCATATCAAGATTAAAATCTGAATGCGCTACTGTAATCAGAAGTTCTGGTCTCCATTCTGCATTCCACCAATATATCCCCAACTCAGCTGCCAGCCTCTTCAGAAGCAGGCCAATCCACAGACAACAGTAAGTACTATATGTGTTTGTTGTGTGAATATTCACATTAGTGATTTAGTAATGTGAACCATTGTTAATGGAGTATTTTTTCTTTGTAACTCTATTATTAGGTGACCTTTGGCATCTGCTGGATAGCACGGTTGAACAAGGTAGAAGGAGCTCAAGTGCAACAGCAGATGCTACTGTAGAAGTGGACCGATATTTATCTGAAGTGAATCTCACAAGATCTGAGGATCCACTGGTATATTGGGCTCAACATAAACATCAGTATCCTCATTTATACCATCTGGCCCTGGCATTTTTATGTTCCCCCGCATCCTCTGTTCCATGTGAAAGGATCTTTTCCAAGGCTGGAGAGGTTCTGTCCAAGAAGAGGAATCGTCTAAGCCCCAACACACTTGAAAAAATTCTGTTCCTCAATAAAAATAATTTTTAATCCTTCCTTCGTTCCTCTACGTCCCCAGTCCCATAAGCACAACACTGCACAAAAATAGTAACAGTTCAATGCACAAAATCACCAGAAACAATTCTTAACCTTTACCACCCCACACTTTTCTGTTGCACTTTACTTTATTACACTCCCTCCACCATAAGCACTGCACTCAACACAGTGTCACTTTTGTTGTTCATACTGTCACTATCCAAACCATTTATGAATAATTAATTAACTGTGTGTGTGTGTGTGTGTGTGTGTGTGTGTGTGTGTGTGTGTGTGTGTGTGTGTGTGTGTGTGTGTGTGTGTGTGTGAGAGAGACAGTTGTCTCTGCAGAAGTAAATTCAGACAGAGAAATATACATATTTTATTTTATACCCAGGCAATGGACAAATGTCTGCTCAGGTATTTTTATTATTGCAAATGAAAGGTTACAGACATTAACAGTGAGAAGAAAATAAATAAATAAAACAGAACAGGGGGGTATACTGACATCATAAGTCTGCTCAGGTCATTGTTTCAGAATGAATTAATTGGTCTGCTATTTCTTTGCACAGTAGCTAGGTGTCACTAGTGAGCAATGCTGAATGAAGCTTCGAGTAATGAACCTTTGGGTGAAGCAATGGTCTGTGAGGTCTCAGTGGTTCAGGAAGCCTCATTTTGCCATCACTAGGTGTAGGAGTTTAGTCCAACTTGTAACTTGTGGTAGAACTCTGACCTGTACCACCTGACCAATGCAGAATCATTCGGCATTGATAGTGTTGCCATACAAACGCTCAATCATCTCCTAATCACGGCAATTATTACGACATCCAACCCTAATCAAACACACCTGAACAAGCTAATCAAAGTCTTCAAGATTAGGCTATATTAGAAAGCTACAGGCAGGTGATTTTCATTATGGTTGGAGTTACACGGGCCTCCAATTGGAACTTTAAAAACGCGTTCAAAAAGCACTTTAAACTGCTTTGACAGCGTTTTTTTTTTTGTGTGTGTGGGACTCAGCAACGGGGTTTTTCTTTGTAGGTTTGTGTTCCTCGCTGTCTGCCCCTCCTGACTCACTAATTCAGCACATCTTCCTGCAGAGTTGATTGTGACATTGCAGGTCGAGAGGATGACCGCTCGAGTGTACTGCTCGTTTAGTGCCGTTTTATTGTGTCTGTCTGCATGTTTGAGCACAACAGACGCTGGAGTTGTAGGTGAGAAGTTATTTTAGCTTCATTACACAGCCCGAAGAAGTGCATAAATAAAGTGCCTAACAAAATTTGACTTTAGATGAATCTCAGCACATAGGCTTACAAAAATACAGTACAGATGTCAAGTGGAAGTTCAACTTTGTATGTTGGTTTAGTTTTAATAAGCAAAGTATAAATATGCAAACTGTCATCTGTTTTTCATTGTACAAGTAAAACCCATATAATCACTAATACAAGCCTTTTTGTTTAATGTAAAACAAGAACATTAGTCTTATAACATGGCTACAAAATTACCAATCCGGAGTTTAAACTTTTGCCTAAACTTTTTGTTTTAGCAACTAAATAAGCCTACAATATAACATGGGGAGCTAATTATAACCGGTTGCTCTGCGTTGTGTATATGTAGTGCATTTCTATATTTATGTCTTCTGAGTAGCCTATTAAAATGCTTAAAAGGAAATTAGGGTGGTCATGGGGATGGCATAAATTGACGATGTACACCGGTAAATTTGTATACAACATATTAACTGATGTCCATGTTTTCTATCAGCATTGCACTATTACTCCCTCTACTTTAGTGGGATGGGTTGTAACGGCACTCTCCGTCTCTGAAACCGATTGATGCAGATTATTGAAAAATTGTAGATTTCTAAGCTACTTTGAATTGAAGCAGATGAATGTGTGAATATTGTAAAGTTTGAGACTCATTGCAATACCCCTGACTTGCAAAAGCTGAATCAAACTATTACAGCACTTCCTGGTCTACACAAATTATCCTCTTCTGCAGTGTCCGGTCAGTGTCCGGCGACGCTGACGGTCGAGCCGTCCCGTCGCGGATGCACTTCTGATAGAGACTGCTTTGGAGGACACAAATGCTGTAAATTTCCCTGTGGCCCCGTGTGTGTGCCGCCTGTTTTCAGTGAGTTTTTATTAATGATGGATGCTACACGCCTTCCAAAAACACTGAAAAAATGTTTTGACTCAGAAATTGCTAGTAAGTTTCACAAATAATTGCAAAGAAACCGCAAGCAACACATTGAACTAAACGTGAAACTATGAAGTAGATAGACTGAATATTCCGGTAAAACCTCCTACTATCATCTTATGACAACTTTCTTTTTTTTTTCATACAGTGAATGAGACATTCATTGATGTGGTTTCTGTCATGTGTCTGTATAACAGCAAAGCCAGGAGAGTGTCCAAGCACAAATTTTGGACCAGGAATGTGTGCCGAGATGTGTTGCTATGACAGTGACTGTCCGAACAATGAGAAATGCTGCAGCAATGGTTGTGGACATCAGTGTATGGCTCCATTTGCAGGTGTGTGTTGTATTAGTGTTTGGCTCAGCTTCCTCGTTATTTCAGTTTGTCTTGTTTTCTAATAAGTCGTTCTCAATGTAAAATATTTAGCCAACTAGCATGGTTTCAAGCACAAGATGGCTTTACAAAATTAACAGAAGATTAATACGGAGTAAAACTTGCAATTTGGTTTTTGTGCTGTATCTGAGACTGAATGCCGCTAAATGGATCGACTAATCTGTATCTCTCCAGTGAAGCCTGCAGCCGAACCCCCGAAGCCTCCAGGGAGGGAACCCCCGAAGCCTCCAGGGAGGCCTGGAGCTGAACCCCCGAAGCCTCCAGGGTGGCCTGGAGCTGAACCCCCGAAGCCTCCAGGGAGCGAACCCCCGAAGCCTCCAGGGAGGCCTGGAGCTGAACCCCCGAAGCCTCCAGGGTGGCCTGGAGCTGAACCCCCGAAGCCTCCAGGGTGGCCTGGAGCTGAACCCCCGAAGCCTCCAGGGTGGCCTGGAGCTGAACCCCCGAAGCCTCCAGGGTGGCCTGGAGCTGAACCCCCGAAGCCTCCAGGAAGGCCTGGAGCCGAACCCCCGAAGCCTCCAGGGAGCGAACCCCCGAAGCCTCCAGGGAGGCCTGGAGCCGAACCCCCGAAGCCTCCAGGGAGGCCTGGAGCCGAACCCCCGAAGCCTCCAGGGAGGCCTGGAGCCGAACCCCCAAAGCCTCCAGGGAGGCCTGGAGCCGAACCCCCGAAGCCTCCAGGGAGGCCTGGAGCCGAACCCCCGAAGCCTCCAGGGAGGCCTGGAGCCGAACCCCCGAAGCCTCCAGGGAGGCCTGGAGCCGAACCCCCAATGCCTCCAGGGAGGCCTGGAGCCGAACCCCCGAAGCCTTCCACTGAACTGCTTGAGCCTGAACCGGAGCCTTCCGTCGAACTGCCGGAGCCCTCCACCGAACTGCCAGAGCCGCCTGCAACTGAACCTCCGGTTAAGCCTACAGCCGAACCCCCGATGCCTCCAGGGAGGCCTGGAGCCGGACCCCCGATGCCTCCAGGGAGGCCTGGAGCCGGACCCCCGATGCCTCCAGGGAGGCCTGGAGCCGGACCCCCGATGCCTCCAGGGAGGCCTGGAGCCGGACCCCCGATGCCTCCAGGGAGGCCTGGAGCCGGACCCCCGATGCCTCCAGGGAGGCCTGGAGCCGGACCCCCGATGCCTCCAGGGAGGCCTGGAGCCGGACCCCCGATGCCTCCAGGGAGGCCTGGAGCCGGACCCCCGATGCCTCCAGGGAGGCCTGGAGCCGGACCCCCGATGCCTCCAGGGAGGCCTGGAGCCGGACCCCCGATGCCTCCAGGGAGGCCTGGAGCCGAACCCCCGAAGCGACCAGGGAGGCCTGGAGCCGAACCCCCGAAGCCTCCAGTGTGTGCTGAAAACTGTCGCCAAACTAACCCTTATGGCCAATGTTCAGGTCATAAGTAATGTGGCTATGCATGCAGGTAACTGTGCTGATTTAACCATTGGATGTATGGTATATTTTCCCTGTTATCACCAAATAAATCTCACACTTGTAAGACTACTTTCTCTTTTATATTTCTTTAAGTGTGATAACAAAGTTGGTGTTTTTTGTGTGCCAGCGTTAGTTTGGCTGTTCTCTCACATAATGGCTGTTCTCTCACATAATGGCTGTTCTCTCACATAATGGCTGTTCTCTCACATAATGGCTGTTCTCTCACATAATGGCTCATTGGAATTCCTGCTTTAGGAATGTGTAAGTTCCCCTCCTGAAGACCCAAACACATTCAAAACGGTTTCAGAGAGGCTAGCAATATTAAGCTAGCTTTGAATGCATCCAAAGCTATGCCTCCTTCAAAACGCATGAATGCACAAAGCAGAGTCTACAAAGTGTCATGAGATGAAAGACTGTTAAATTGCCTCATGTCTCAAAACGCTTAACATTACAGTGATAATGAACGTAAACATCTTACAGTGCTCTAGTTGCACCATCTGACTAATCCAGATTCATTTCGGCGTTAATGGTGTTGACATGAAAACGAATAAATCCAAATCTGAATACGAATGCAACGATTGGACTGACTTTTTTTTTTTTTTTGGGGTCCTGAGACCTTTACAGAAGGTATGTTCATTTTACCATTTAGAACACTTCTAATATTGATTGCTATCAGGATATGAAGAGTTTCAACCAGTATTGCCTATAGACCAATAGTCTTCTGCTGCATTCTGAAGCATTTGCTACAAAGTATAGTGGTCACATATATTGGTTGTCGTTGAACAATGTTCGATTGGTCCGTCAGAAATTGTTTTGGGATGGTATGATATGTGCATACAGACAAGTACTTTATGGCCGTGCAAGCTTCAAAGAGAATAGCCTAGCTAAAGGAGGAACGCTCTCAACGTTAGGCAAAATCTGCACGATTAGGGACTCCAGTATGTGAGCATGAAACATGGACAACTTTACGTGTGACATGAACAAGACTTTAAGTAGACTAAACATACTCTAACGTACACATACATGCATGCATACATGTTTACCTAGGGAAAGAGAGCTGAAGCAGAATACAGGAAAGCAAGAAGTTATAGCATTGCTTAAAATTCAGCAGATTAGCAGACTTGAGCAAACCATCAGTTTAGTTCTAACACGCCCTTCTTTAAAATGGGTAAGGATACATAATGTATCAAATAATGAGACTTAAGTTTGATACTTGCATGCCTTGCCCTTTTGAATTAAACTGTCCTGATGCAGTTTGTTGAGGGCTCCAGTTGATCTTTGCTGATGTTGTCTTGATGAGAGAGAACCAGTAGGAGTCAGAGGATCTTTGGTGAATGGAAGTCAAGGCCTAGCCTGGCACAAGGTTGGGGGTCCTTAGAAGACTTCTAGTTCAGCATCGTCTTCACAGTCGGTACTGAAATTTAAAAAATGTGACGCTTTGAGCACTGTTGAGCAGAATCATAAACACCTCTGATTGGCCATTGTGTTCATGAGCTCATCGGATATGTCTACGATTGGCTACAATGATCAACGCACCGGAGCGTTTGAGAGCACACCAACTTGGTACCCAAGTCGGTACTTTTGACAACACTAGTTTATACATTTCTCAAGTGGTTATATATAGAATATATAGGATTAAAAGGGTTTATTTCTCCTTCTCAGCAAGAACACACAACTCTCTGCAAATTCCTTCTGGGTCATATTTGTCTTATCAGATAATAGGAATCATGTCTAAACTGTACTCTCTGTACTCTCTGCTAGAGTTGGAAAGAGATCCCAGAGATAACGCATGACTAAATTACGACGAGAGCAGAAATAACAGCCACCTCTAATCTAAAGGCAGTGTCTAATTGGTCAGAACTCATCCAGGAGGCTGGACAAACATTTGAGTTTAAAATCTTAGGACACGAACAAAGCATTAGAGTAGCCATGACATTTTAGACCAGCCAGACGAGTAAACTTGTAGGCGAGCAGACGCAATAACCCAAATCAAGATCAGAAGAACATAGGTTAAACAGCTTCATTCAAGCCATCGAACGTGAACATTCAAGCTCGTCTCACTTTTCTTTCTCTTACTTAGTTTGTTTTCTGTTCCATTGAGAGTCTCGGTTCTAAGTTAAGTTTTGCTGTAAAGTTTCGGTCAACGATTTGACTGCAAAGCCCGCTTCCAACTTCAAAGACTTTCCATCCAACCGCCAACACACCACGTGTTTGGGTTAAATTAATGATTGATGGTTCATTCAGGTCATGTCTTATAAGTGCATATAATGCTAGAACCTTGGGATTTCATCAATTCATTCTTTCACTCTCTTTCTTTCTGTAACTCGTATGAATGTGTGTGAGCATGTGTTTGTGTTAGATATCAGTTTTATCTGTTAGGGTAATCAATAAAAACTTGTCTGTATTTTAAAGAGAAGTGTTCTTGTGTTATGTGCTTACGAATTTAATGTCTTAAACTGCTGATCTAAGTTACCTTGCTAATAAATAGTGTTTTCACTATAGTTTGTATATTTATAATTGCTCGGCCGCCCTATGAATTAATTAATAATTCCCTTCGAGCTAAATTGACCTGTTTGACCCTTACAGCACCATATGACTAGGAAGTCAAAGCTCAAATCACAGTCTTTGTTCTACCCACTTAATTGATAGAAGTGCGAGTGTATTACATTATATAAAATGTGCCAATTTCTCGATAAGTGAAGTCAAACAATGCATTTACTGTAGGATCTAGAAAAAAATCTTATCGTGATTAAACCGGAAAACCTCATAATTAGTGAACAAAAACAATTTCTAAAGGTAGTTCTCCTAAACATTCCATCGCTCACACCCAGGGTGCGATTTGCAGGGGGGGATGGGTTTAAGTTACGATCCTATTTGCAGTGGCCTTAATCCAAGCACAGATTTTCAAAATGTCACAAAGCGTTTTGTGATTGTTTTGTATGAAATATTAAAGTTTATAAATACATATTTTGGCACACCTGGCCGAGTGGCGCTACGAATTCTTCTACTATCGGATTTTAATTCTGGCATGTTAAATTAACATTCGACAAACGCAAACAAACTTTTATTTAAGTGCACTCACAATAACAATTAAATGTTGCGCTTTTGTAAAACAGAGAAAACAAACAGGGTGCGCTTTCTGCCGCCTCGGTCTCCGTGAACTGGAGCGAGTCACAGAAACGAACCAAAACTCTATAGAGATCGCTAAGAAATGTGAACAACTGGGCGGCAACGTCATCAGAACACACTGAATTATGGGTATGTTTTTCTCGTTTACATGGGCTGGCATTGCAGGCTTGTGTTCTGGCATGAAAATAATGAAAAATTAGCGTGAAAAACAGAATATAATCCTACAAAATGCAGCAGGCTGGGTTGTGGTGCTTTTGCAGACAGCCTGAAGTTCTGGGAGTCTCCCGCATATTGATAGCGGCTCCCTGATGCCCGCAAATTAGTTCAAATCTCCCGGAATCTAGAGCTCGCGAGCTCCAAACCGTGTAGCGCGCGCACGGCAGAGAGGGAGAGAGGGAGAAACCTTCAGCGTTTTCACAAATGTACGTGTGCGTCATGAAGTGCATGTAAGTGCACAATTCTTCCTTAATACAGATAAAGGAGGCAGAATTTCATTCAGTCTTTGTTTATTTTATTTAAAGCAATGGCTAAAAATCATTACATGTGAGAAGTAACATTAAACAATCTTTAAGTTTGCATTAAGTTGGCTGTGTAGTTATTGCAGTTTATAACACAGCAGGTAGACGGCATCTTGAACACTGCGTTCTTCCCTCCATGCAATCCGCGGATTCCCAAAATGCTTTGCGTTCACCACTGTTAATACGTCATGATGACGACACATTAGCAATCTCTATAGGCTACTTGCCTCAGTCACGATGAGAAATATGTCTATAGAAAGCTTGAGTGAACAAGTATTCTCTGATTGTGTAATCCATATGAAACCATCCATCATTAAATTATATTCACTATAGTGGCTGGAAACATTGTTGTCAGTGACTAAAAATTTCAGATTCAAATTCTAGAGATGCCCCTGTGTAAATAGCCTGGTTAAAACCAGACCCTTCTCAGTCGTAACTGAGTTAGGGTCTGGAGAAAGTTCATTGACAGCTCACTTCCAAAGGGACGTCGCTCAAATGCCTCTGGGCGCAATTGGATAGACCTTAAAACCAATCAGATCGATCGTCATCTTGTAAAGCCCGCCTCAACGTTTGTGATTGCTGCCTCGATTTGGAAATATTGGAAATGAGCTTGAATGGACTCTTCGCCAGACTAACTTGCAGAGCAAATCTAAATTTGCCGGAAGTTCGTCTGGGTTATCCCAGGCTACTGTGTCTGTGCTGTGTCTCTTGATGTTCTATGCAGATTTATGCCAGCCTCCAGTAGAGATCCATTTCCTGGAGAGTTTAGGTGTAGGTAGTGATGTGACATTTGAAGCGAGGCGTCGGAGCTTGTGTCGAGCAAAAATGGGCGTGCCAGATGAAGCCGCGATTCGAGGCAGATAAGATTATTTGGATTGCTTTGGATTTTTGGATTTGGACTGGACTGCTTTTTGATTTGGATTGCCCTTTTGGAATTGTTTGCTTTTTGTGACCTCTTCCTTTTTCCTTTAATGGAGCCAGCAAGAAAGAGGAAATCCTCCCCTGTCTGGGAGTTTTTTGAAATGGTTGCTCACAATAAGGTACAAACACAATTTGTATTAATATTGTTATTATTATTATTTTACTGTCTTTATATAATAATCCTCACTATATGGCTGTATTATATTTAATGTCTATTCATTTATGTTTCAAGGTGAAATGCTTGCTGTGCCTAAAGGAGCTGACATACAGCAATAACACGTCCTCCATGCTCAGGCATTATCAAGCACTGCACGAGCATGCACAGACTACTAACAATCCACACAGTAGTCAAAGTAATTGATAATAATCATTAAAAAACATTATTTAAATAATGTTTTAGGCTCCTACAATACACCTGCATTTTATTTTATTATAGATTCCAAAAAAGAAATGGTGAATGAGGCCCTGGTGAACATGGTCATCAAGGACTCCCAACCCTTTTCCATTGTGGATAATGATGGATTTAGGGAGCTCCTGCATGTGTTGGATCCCACTTACGTGATCCCAACTAGAAAGGTATGTGATTAATAAAGTGGTTCATCATTATTTAAGAAGTTAAAAGTAAGAGTAACTGCATTTATTTCTATCCACAGGCTTTGAAGGTCATGGTTGATCATAAGTACAAGGAGGCTAAGGAGAAGGCAAGAGAGCAGTTGCAGAACGTTCAGGCTATAAGCCTTACCTCTGACATGTGGACATCGCTAAACATGGATGCCTACCTAGCAGTGACTTGCCATTTTATTGACAATGACAAGCTCTGCACTATTTTACTAGGTGTACAGCATTTCCCTAAGAGCCATACTGCTGAGAAATTGGCTACTGGATATATCAAGCTCATGGAGGAGTGGGGCATAAAGGATAAAGTTAAGTGCCTGGTAACTGATGCAGCAGCCAACATGATAGCATGTGTACGATCACTGAATGTTAGGCATGCGGTATGCATTGCACATGCACTAAACCTTATTGTGGGGAAATCTTTTGATGACATCAGTAGCTTCAACGACATTCGAACCAAATGTAGGAAACTTGTGACCTATTTCCGAACAAGAACTACAGCAAAAGAGAGACTGGCCCAAGTACAGGAGCAGATGGGGAGACCAGTTCTGAAAATGATAATTGAAGTGGACACTCGCTGGAACAGCACTTACAACATGCTGGAACGTCTCTATCAGCTGAGAGAGCCAGTGGGGGCAGCCCTGGCCTCTCTAAAGACCGACATCACCCCTCCTACAGCCCTGGAGTATGAGGCAGTCCAGGATGCTTTACATGTTCTTGCCCCTTTCCGCCAGGCTACAGTAGAGCTTTCAGGAGAGAAAAGGGTGTCTGCCTGCAAAGTGATTCCTTTGATGAAGATGCTTAATCACGCTGTAACGAGTAAGCTAGAGGGCCTCAAGTCCAATCCGGCAAGGCAGCTGGGTGACAGCCTTGTACGGAGGGTCAGGGAACAAGCAGTACATTTAGAATCAATAAGTGTGATGACCATACCCACGTTATTGGATCCCAGATTCAAAAAACTGGGATTCTTAAGTCAAGGGAAACTGCAAGAAGGCATATCAAGATTAAAATCTGAATGCGCTACTGTAATCAGAAGTTCTGCTCTCCATTCTGCTTCCACCAATATACCCCCAACTCAGCTGCCAGCCTCTTCAGAAGCAGGCCAATCCACAGACAACAGTAAGTACTATATGTGTTTGTTGTGTGAATGTTCACATTAGTGATTTAGTAATGTGAACCATTGTTAATGGAGTATTTTTTCTTTGTACCTCTATTATTAGGTGACCTTTGGCATCTGCTGGATAGCACGGTTGAACACGGTAGAAGGAGCTCAAGTGCAACAGCAGATGCTACTGTAGAAGTGGACCGATATTTATCTGAAGTGAATCTCACAAGATCTGAGGATCCACTGGTATATTGGGCTCAACATAAACATCAGTATCCTCATTTATACCATCTGGCCCTGGCATTTTTATGTTCCCCCGCATCCTCTGTTCCATGTGAAAGGATCTTTTCCAAGGCTGGAGAGGTTCTGTCCAAGAAGAGGAATCGTCTAAGCCCCAACACACTTGAAAAAATTCTGTTCCTCAATAAAAATAATTTTTAATCCTTCCTTCGTTCCTCTACGTCCCCAGTCCCATAAGCACAACACTGCACAAAAATAGTAACAGTTCAATGCACAAAATCACCAGAAACAATTCTTAACCTTTACCACCCCACACTTTTCTGTTGCACTTTACTTTATTACACTCCCTCCACCATAAGCACTGCACTCAAAACAGTGTCACTTTTGTTGTTCATACTGTCACTATCCAAACCATTTATGAATAATTAATTAACTGTGTGTGTGTGTGTGTGTGTGTGTGTGTGTGTGTGTGTGTGTGTGTGTGTGTGTGTGTGTGAGAGACAGTTGTCTCTGCAGAAGTAAATTCAGACAGAGAAATATACATATTTTATTTTATACCCAGGCAATGGACAAATGTCTGCTCAGGTATTTTTATTATTGCAAATGAAAGGTTACAGACATTAACAGTGAGAAGAAAATAAATAAATAAAACAGAACAGGGGGGTATACTGACATCATAAGTCTGCTCAGGTCATTGTTTCAGAATGAATTAATTGGTCTGCTATTTATTTGCACAGTAGCTAGGTGTCACTAGTGAGCAATGCTGAATGAAGCTTCGAGTAATGAACCTTTGGGTGAAGCAATGGTCTGTGAGGTCTCAGTGGTTCAGGAAGCCTCATTTTGCCATCACTAGGGGTGCTTCTCAATATCCCTCCTCGTCTCCTCGCTCCTCTGTCCTCCATCCTATGACCCGGAAACCAATCAAGCACAGCCATCTTGAAGGACATCTCAAATCTCTAATTGCACTGCGAGGAGTCGAGGATCGAGGAGTGAGGAGGCTTTCAGAGGAGTAATGAGCGAGGATACACATGTGTATCCTATGCGGAAGTGTTTTATTGACTAAACGTGACGCACGTATACATTCTCCTTCCCCTTCACATCGGTCACAATAATTTGAATTTATACGTTACCCTTGCTGTTTATATAAACTACACATCTCACATATTTCAACAGGGTATCTTGCTTTATTATTATTCATTATGCATTTCTTAAATAAAAAAACTTCAACAACATAAGGGCAGATCCTTTGAGCGCTGCTGATGACGCTATGAAGTGACGCTCGAGTGATCAAGTATTCCAATGTATAAAAAAAGCTTTCATTCAATTCCTCCGTCCTCACTTTCTTTCCTTGCGTCCTTCCCTCACATCCTACAAGGGGAGGAGCTGAGGCGCTAGGAAAGGAGGCGAGGAAAGGAAACGAGGATGCACAAATAAGAAATGAGAAGCACCCAAGGTGTAGGAGTTTAGTCCAACTTGTAACTTGTGGTAGAACTCTGACTTGTACCACCTGACCAATGCAGAATCATTCGGCATTGATAGTGTTGCCATACAAACGCTCAATCATCTCCTAATCACGGCAATTATTACAACATCCAACCCTAATCAAACACACCTGAACAAGCTAATCAAAGTCTTCAAGATTAGGCTATATTAGAAAGCTACAGGCAGGTGATTTTCATTATGGTTGGAGTTACACGGGCCTCCAATTGGAACTTTAAAAACGCGTTCAAAAAGCACTTTAAACTGCTTTGACAGCGTTTTTTTTTGTGTTTGTGGGACTCAGCAACGGGGTTTTTCTTTGTAGGTTTGTGTTCCTCGCTGTCTGCCCCTCCTGACTCACTAATTCAGCACATCTTCCTGCAGAGTTGATTGTGAGATTGCAGGTCGAGAGGATGACCGCTCGAGTGTACTGCTCGTTTAGTGCCGTTTTATTGTGTCTGTCTGCATGTTTGAGCACAACAGACGCTGGAGTTGTAGGTGAGAAGTTATTTTAGCTTCATTACACAGCCCGAAGAAGTGCATAAATGAAGTGCCTAACAAAATTTGACTTTAGATGAATCTCAGCACATAGGCTTACAAAATACAGTACAGATGTCAAGTGGAAGTTCAACTTTGTATGTTGGTTTAGTTTTAATAAGCAAAGTATAAATATGCAAACTGTCATCTGTTTTTCATTGTACAAGTAAAACCCATATAATCACTAATATAAGCCTTTTTGTTTAATGTAAAACAAGAACATTAGTCTTATAACATGGCTACAAAATTACCAATCCGGAGTTTAAACTTTTGCCTAAACTTTTTGTTTTAGCAACTAAATAAGCCTACAATATAACATGGGGAGCTAATTATAACCGGTTGCTCTGCGTTGTGTATATGTAGTGCATTTCTATATTTATGTCTTCTGAGTAGCCTATTAAAATGCTTAAAAGGAAATTAGGGTGGTCATGGGGATGGCATAAATTGACGATGTACACCGGTAAATTTGTATACAACATATTAACTGATGTCCATGTTTTCTATCAGCATTGCACTATTACTCCCTCTACTTTAGTGGGATGGGTTGTAACAGCACTCTCCGTCTCTGAAACCGATGATGCAGATTATTGAAAAATTGTAGATTTCTAAGCTACTTTGAATTGAAGCAGATGAATGTGTGAATATTGTAAAGTTTGAGACTCATTGCAATACCCCTGACTTGCAAAAGCTGAATCAAACTATTACAGCACTTCCTGGTCTACACAAATGATCCTCTTGAATCCTCTTCTGCAGTGTCCGGTCAGTGTCCGGCGACGCTGACGGTCGAGCCGTCCCGTCGCGGATGCACTTCTGATAGAGACTGCTTTGGAGGACACAAATGCTGTAAATTTCCCTGTGGCCCCGTGTGTGTGCCGCCTGTTTTCAGTGAGTTTTTATTAATGATGGATGCTACACGCCTTCCAAAAACACTGAAAAAACGTTTTGACTCAGAAATTGCTAGTAAGTTTCACAAATAATTGCAAAGAAACCGCAAGCAACACATTGAACTAAACGTGAAACTATGAAGTAGATAGACTGAATATTCCGGTAAAACCTCCTACTATCATCTTATGACAACTTTCTTTTTTTTTTCATACAGTGAATGAGACATTCATTGATGTGGTTTCTGTCATGTGTCTGTATAACAGCAAAGCCAGGAGAGTGTCCAAGCACAAATTTTGGACCAGGAATGTGTGCCGAGATGTGTTGCTATGACAGTGACTGTCCGAACAATGAGAAATGCTGCAGCAATGGTTGTGGACATCAGTGTATGGCTCCATTTGCAGGTGTGTGTTGTATTAGTGTTTGGCTCAGCTTCCTCGTTATTTCAGTTTGTCTTGTTTTCTAATAAGTCGTTCTCAATGTAAAGTATTTAGCCAACTAGCATGGTTTCAAGCACAAGATGGCTTTACAAAATTAACAGAAGATTAATACGGAGTAAAACTTGCAATTTGGTTTTTGTGCTGTATCTGAGACTGAATGCCACTAAATGGATCGACTAATCTGTATCTCTCCAGTGAAGCCTGCAGCCGAACCCCCGAAGCCTCCAGTGAAGCCTCCAGGGAGGCCTGGAGCCGAACCCCCGATGCCTCCAGGGAGGTCTGGAGCCGAACCTCTGAAGCCTCCAGGGAGGCCTGGAGCTGAACCCCCAATGCCTCCAGGGAGGCCTGGAGCCGAACCCCCAAAGCCTTCCACTGAACTGCTTGAGCCTGAACCGGAGCCCTCCACCGAACTGCCAGAGCCGCCTGCAACTGAACCTCCGGTGAAGCCTGCAGCCAAACCAGGGAGGCCTGGAGCCGAACCCCCGAATCCTCCAGGGAGGCCTGGAGCCGAACCCCCGAAGCCTCCAGGGAGGCCTGGAGCCGAACCCCCGAAGCCTCCAGGGAGGCCTGGAGCCGAACCCCCGAAGCCTCCAGGGAGGCCTGGAGCCGAACCCCCGAAGCCTCCAGGGTGGCCTGGAGCCGAACCCCCGAAGCCTCCAGGGAGCGAACGCCCAAAGCTTCCAGAGAGGCCTGGAGCCGAACCCCCGATGCCTCCAGGGAGGCCTGGAGCCGAACCCCCGATGCCTCCAGGGAGGCCTGGAGCCGAACCCCCGATGCCTCCAGGGAGGCCTGGAGCCGAACCCCCGATGCCTCCAGGGAGGCCTGGAGCCGAACCCCCGATGCCTCCAGGGAGGCCTGGAGCCGAACCCCCGATGCCTCCAGGGAGGCCTGGAGCCGAACCCCCGATGCCTCCAGGGAGGCCTGGAGCCGAACCCCCGATGCCTCCAGGGAGGCCTGGAGCCGAACCCCCGAAGCCTTCCACTGAACTGCTTGAGCCTGAACCGGAGCCCTCCACCGAACTGCCAGAGCCGCCTTCAACTGAACCTCTGGTTAACCCTGCAGCCGAACCCCCGAAGCCTCCAGGGAGGCCAGGAGCCGAACCCCCGAAGCCTCCAGGGAGGCCTGGAGCCGAACCCCCGAAGCCTCCAGGGAGGCCTGGAGCCGAACCCCCGAAGCCTCCAGGGAGGCCTGGAGCCGAACCCCCGAAGCCTCCAGGGAGGCCTGGAGCCGGACCCCTGAAGCCTCCAGGGAGGCCTGGAGCCGGACCCCCGAAGCCTCCAGGGAGGCCTGGAGCCGGGCCCCCGATGGCTCCAGGGAGGCCTGGAGCCGGGCCCCCGATGGCTCCAGGGAGGCCTGGAGCCGGGCCCCCGATGGCTCCAGGGAGGCCTGGAGCCGGACCCCCGATGGCTCCAGGGAGGCCTGGAGCCGAACCCCCGATGCCTCCAGGGAGGCCTGGAGCCGAACCCCCGAAGCGACCAGGGAGGCCTGGAGCCGAACCCCCGAAGCCTCCAGTGTGTGCTGAAAACTGTCGCCAAACTAACCCTTATGGCCAATGTTCAGGTCATAAGTAATGTGGCAATGCATGCAGGTAACTGTGCTGATTTAACCATTGGATGTATGGTATATTTTCCCTGTTATCACCAAATAAATCTCACACTTGTAAGACTACTTTCTCTTTTATATTTCTTTAAGTGTGATAAAGTTGGTGTTTTTTGTGTGCCAGCGTTAGTTTGGCTGTTCTCTCACATAATGGCTGTTCTCTCACATAATGGCTGTTCTCTTACAATAATGGCTGTTCTCTTACATAATGGCTCATTGGAATTCCTGCTTTAGGAATGTGTAAGTTCCCCTCCTGAAGACCCAAACACATTCAAAACGGTTTCAGAGAGGCTAGCAATATTAAGCTAGCTTTGAATGCATCCAAAGCCATGCCTCCTTCAAAACGCATGAATGCACAAAGCAGAGTCTACAAAGTGTCATGAGATGAAAGACTGTTAAATTGCCTCATGTCTCAAAACGCATAACATTAAAAGTGATAATGAACGTAAACATCTTACAGTGCTCTAGTTGTACTATCTGACTAATCCAGATTCATTTCGGCGTTAATGGCGTTGACATGAAAACGAATAAATCCAAATCTGAATCCGAATGAAATGATTGGACTGACTTTTTTTTTTTTTTGGGTCCTGAGACCTTTACAGAAGGTATGTACATTTTACTATTTAGAACACTTCTAATATTGATTGCTATCAGGATATGAAGAGTTTCAACCAGTATTGCCTATAGACCAATAGTCTTCTGCTGCATTCTGAAGCATTTGCTACAAAGCATAGTGGTCACATATATTGGTTGTCGTTGAACAATGTTCGATTGGTCCGTCAGAAATTGTTTTGGGATGGTATGATATGTTCATACAGACAAGTACTTTATGGCCGTGCAAGCTTCAAAGAGATTAGCCTAGCTAAAGGAGGAACGCTCTCAACGTTAGGCCAAATCTGCACGATTAGGGACTCCAGTATGTGAGCATGAAACATGGAAAACTTTACGTGTGACATGAACAAGACTTTAAGTAGACTAAACATACTCTAACGTACACATACATGCATGCATACATGTTTACCTAGGGAAAGAGAGCTGAAGCAGAATACAGGAAAGCAAGAAGTTATAGCATTGCTTAAAATTCAGCAGATCAGCAGCCTTGAGCAAACCATCAGTTTAGTTCTAACACGCCCTTCTTTAAAATGGGTAAGGATACATAATGTATCAAATAATGAGACTTAAGTTTGATTCTTGCATGCCTTCCCCTTTTGAATTAAACTGTCCTGATGCAGTTTGTTGAGGGCTCCAGTTGATCTTTGCTGATGTTGTCTTGATGAGAGAGAACCAGTAGGAGTCAGAGGATCTTTGGTGAATGGAAGTCAAGGCCTAGCCTGGCACAAGGTTGGGGGTGCTTAGAAGACTTCTAGTTCAGCATCGTCTTCACAGTCGGTACTGAAATTTAAAAAATGTGACGCTTTGAGCACTGTTGAGCAGAATCATAAACACCTCTGATTGGCCATTGTGTTCATGAGCTCATCGGATATGTCTACGATTGGCTACAATGATCAACGCACCGGAGCGTTTGAGAGCACAAACGAATATATAGGATTAAAAGGGTTTATTTCTCCTTCTCAGCAAGAACACACAACTCTCTGCAAATTCCTTCTGGGTCATATTTGTCTTATCAGATAATAGGAATCATGTCTAAACTGTACTCTGTACTCTCTGCTAGAGTTGGAAAGAGATCACAGAGATAACGCATGACTAAATTACGACGAGAGCAGAAATAACAGCCACCTCTAATCTAAAGGCAGTGTCTGATTGGTCAGAACTCATCCAGGAGGCTGGACAAACATTTGAGTTTAAAATCTTAGGACACGAACAAATTAGAGTAGCCATGACATTTTAGACCAGCCAGACGAGTAAACTTTTTTTTCGGCGAGCAGACGCAATAACCCAAATCAAGATCAGAAGAACATAGGTTAAATAGCTTCATTCAAGCCATCGAACGTGAACATTCAAGCTCGTCTCACTTTTCTTTCTCTTACTTAGTTTGTTTTCTGTTCCGTTGAGAGTCTCGGTTCTAAGTTAAGTTTTGCTGTAAAGTTTCGGTCAACGATTTGACTGCAAAGCCCGCTTCCAACTTCAAAGACTTTCCATCCAACCGCCAACACACCACGTGTTTGGGTTAAATTAATGATTGATGGTTCGTTCAGGTCATGTCTTATAAGTGCATATAATTCTAGAACCTTGGGATTTCATCAACTCATTCTTTCACTCTCTTTCTTTCTGTAACTCATATGAATGTGTGTGAGCATGTGTTTGTGTTAGATATCAGTTTTATCTGTTAGGGTAATCAATAAAAACTTGTCTGTATTTTAAAGAGAAGTGTTCTTGTGTTATGTGCTTACGAATTTAAAGTCTTAAACTGCTGATCTAAGTTACCTTGCTAATAAATAGTGTTTTCACTATAGTTTGGATATTTATAATTGCTCGGCCGCCCTATGAATTAATTCATTATTCCCTTTGAGCTAAATTGACCTGTTTGACCCTTACAGCACCATATGACTAGGAAGTCAAAGCTCAAATCACAGTCTTTGTTCTACCCACTTAATTGATAGAAGTGCGAGTGTATTACATTATATAAAATGTGCCAATTTCTCGATAAGTGACGTCAAACAATGCATTTACTGTAGGATCTAGAAAAAAATCTGATCGTGATTAAACCGGAAAACCTCATAATTAGTGAACAAAAACAATTTCTAAAGGTAGTTCTCCTAAACATTCCATCGCTCACACCCAGGGTGCGATTTGCAGGGGGGGATGGGTTTAAGTTACGATCCTATTTGCAGTGGCCTTAATCCAAGCACTGTTTTTCAAAATGTCACAAAGCGTTTTGTGATTGTTTTGTATGAAATATTGAAGTTTATAAATACATATTTTGGCACACCTGGCCGAGTGGCGCTACGAATTCTTCTACAATCGGATTTGAATTCTGGCATGTTAAATTAACATTCGACAAACGCAAACAAACTTTTATTTAAGTGCACTCACAATAACAATTAAATGTTGCGCTTTTGTAAAACAGAGAAAACAAACAGGGTGCGCTTTCTGCCGCCTCGGACTCCGTGAACTGGAGCGAGTCACAGAAACGAACCAAAACTCTATAGAGATCGCTAAGAAATGCGACCAACTGGGCGGCAACGTCATCAGAACACACTGAATTATGGGTATGTTTTTCTCGTTTACATGGGCTGGCATTGCAGGCTTGTGTTCTGGCATGAAAATAATGAAAAATTAGCGTGAAAAACAGAATATAATCCTACAAAATGCAGCAGGCTGGGTTGTGGTGCTTTTGCAGACAGCCTGAAGTTCTGGGAGTCTCCCGCATATTGATAGCGTCTCCCTGATGCCCGCAAATTAGTTCAAATCTCCCGGAATCTAGAGCTCGCGAGCTCCAAACCGTGTAGCGCGCGCACGGCAGAGAGGGAGAGAAGGAGAAACCTTCAGCGTATTCACAAATGTACGTGTGCGTCATGAAGTGCATGTAAGTGCACAATTCTTCCTTAATACAGATAAAGGAGGCAGAATTTCATTCAGTCTTTGTTTATTTTATTTAAAGCGATGGCTAAAAATCATTACATGTGAGAAGTAACATTTAACAATCTTTAAGTTTGCATTAAGTTGGCTGTGCAGTTATTGCAGTTTATAACACAGCAGGTAGACGGCATCTTGAACACTGCGTTCTTCCCTCCATGCAATCCGCGGATTCCCAAAATGCTTTGCGTTCACCACTGTTAATACGTCATGATGATGACACATTAGCAATCTCTATAGGCTACTTGCCTCAGTCACGATGAGAAATATGTCTATAGAAAGCTTGACTGAACAAGTATTCTCTGATTGTGTAATCCATATGAAACCATCCATCATTAAATTATATTCACTATAGTGGCTGGAAACATTGTTGTCAGTGACTAAAAAATTCAGATTCAAATTCTAGACATGCCCCTGTGTAAATAGCCTGGGTAAAACCAGACCCTTCTCAGTCGTAACTGAGTTAGGGTCTGGAGAAAGTTCATTGACAGCTCACTTCCAAAGGGACGTCGCTCAAATGCCTCTGGGCGCAATTGGATAGACCTTAAAACCAATCAGATCGATCGTCATCTTGTAAAGCCCGCCTCAACGTTTGTGATTGCTGCCTCGATTTGGAAATAATGGAAATGAGCCTGAATGGACTCTTCGCCAGACTAACTTGCAGAGCAAATCTAAATTTGCCGGAAGTTCATCTGGGTTTTCCCAGGCTACTGTGTCTGTGCTGTGTCTCTTGATGTTCTATGCAGATTTATGCCAGCCTCCAGTAGAGATCCATTTCCTGGAGAGTTTAGGTGTAGGTAGTGATGTGAGATTTGAAGCGAGGCGTCGGATCTTGTGTCGAGCAAAAATGGGCGTGCCAGATGAAGCCGCGATTCGAGGCTTGTGTTGTTAACGTGAAAATCACGTGACTAATGACAAACGAGGCCTCGGTTTGTGTGGATACGTCATCGGTTCGGTCTGGGTGTCGTTTCCGGATAAAGGGGGTTCGAAACTCGCGCCTCCTTGTGGGTGTTGCAGGAGTAGTAGAATCAGTTGTAGTAGTGTCAGAGAGTCAGAGAGTTAGAGTTAGAGAGTTGGAGTTAGAGAGTTGTTTCATCGTCGTTATTGTGCAATATATGTGTTAGGGCTGTATATTATTACATTATATCAGGTTAGATTAGTTATAGTATATTGTTAGTATTAATTATAGTAGCTATATTATAGTATTGTTATATTAATTAGATAAGATTATTTGGATTGCTTTGGATTTTTGGATTTGGACTGGACTGCTTTTTGATTTGGATTGCCCTTTTGGAATTGTTTGCTTTTTGTGACCTCTTCCTTTTTCCTTGTAATGGAGCCAGCAAGAAAGAGGAAATCCTCCCCTGTCTGGGAGTTTTTTTAAATGGTTGCTCACAATAAGGTACAAACACAATTTGTATTATTATTGTTATTATTATTATTTTACTGTCTTTATATAATAATCCTCACTATATGGCTGTATTATATTTAATGTCTATTCATTTATGTTTCAAGGTGAAATGCTTGCTGTGCCTAAAGGAGCTGACATACAGCAATAACACGTCCTCCATGCTCAGGCATTATCGAGCACTGCACGAGCATGCACAGACTACTAACAATCCACACAGTAGTCAAAGTAATTGATAATAATCATTAAAAAAACATTATTTAAATAATGTTTTAGGCTCCTACAATACACCTTCATTTTATTTTATTATAGATTCCAAAAAAGAAATGGTGAATGAGGCCCTGGTGAACATGGTCATCAAGGACTCCCAACCCTTTTCCATTGTGGATGATGATGGATTTAGGGAGCTCCTGCATGTGTTGGATCCCACTTACGTGATCCCAACTAGAAAGGTATGTGATTAATAAAGTGGTTCATCATTATTTAAGAAGTTAAAAGTAAGAGTAACTGCATTTATTTCTAACCACAGGCTTTGAAGGTCATGGTTGATCATAAGTACAAGGAGGCTAAGGAGAAGGCAAGAGAGCAGTTGCAGAACGTTCAGGCTATAAGCCTTACCTCTGACATGTGGACATCGCTAAACATGGATGCCTACCTAGCAGTGACTTGCCATTTTATAGACAATGACAAGCTCTGCACTATTTTACTAGGTGTACAGCATTTCCCTAAGAGCCATACTGCTGAGAACTTGGCTACTGGACATATCAAGCTCATGGAGGAGTGGGGCATAAAGGATAAAGTTAAGTGCCTGGTAACTGATGCAGCAGCCAACATGATAGCATGTGTACGATCACTGAATGTTAGGCATGCGGTATGCATTGCACATGCACTAAACCTTATTGTGGGGAAATCTTTTGATGACATCAGTAGCTTCAACGACATTCGAACCAAATGTAGGAAACTTGTGACCTATTTCCGAACAAGCACTACAGCAAAAGAGAGACTGGCCCAAGTACAGGAGCAGATGGGGAGACCAGTTCTGAAAATGATAATTGAAGTGGAAACTCGCTGGAACAGCACTTACAACATGCTGGGACGTCTCTATCAGCTGAGAGAGCCAGTGGGGGCAGCCCTGGCCTCTCTAAAGACCGACATCACCCCTCCTACAGCCCTGGAGTATGAGGCAGTCCAGGATGCTTTACATGTTCTTGCCCCTTTCCGCCAGGCTACAGTAGAGCTTTCAGGAGAGAAAAGGGTGTCTGCCTCCAAAGTGATTCCTTTGATGAAGATGCTTAATCACGCTGTAACGAGTAAGCTAGAAGGCCTCAAGTCCAATCCAGCAAGGCAGCTGGGTGACAGCCTTGTACGGAGGGTCAGGGAACAAGCAGTACATTTAGAATCAATAAGTGTGATGACCATACCCACGTTATTGGATCCCAGATTCAAAAAACTGGGATTCTTAAGTCAAGGGAAACTGCAAGAAGGCATATCAAGATTAAAATCTGAATGCGCTACTGTAATCAGAAGTTCTGGTCTCCATTCTGCATTCCACCAATATATCCCCAACTCAGCTGCCAGCCTCTTCAGAAGCAGGCCAATCCACAGACAACAGTAAGTACTATATGTGTTTGTTGTGTGAATGTTCACATTAGTGATTTAGTAATGTGAACCATTGTTAATGGAGTATTTTTTCTTTGTAACTCTATTATTAGGTGACCTTTGGCATCTGCTGGATAGCACGGTTGAACAAGGTAGAAGGAGCTCAAGTGCAACAGCAGATGCTACTGTAGAAGTGGACCGATATTTATCTGAAGTGAATCTCACAAGATCTGAGGATCCACTGGTATATTGGGCTCAACATAAACATCAGTATCCTCATTTATACCATCTGGCCCTGGCATTTTTATGTTCCCCCGCATCCTCTGTTCCATGTGAAAGGATCTTTTCCAAGGCTGGAGAGGTTCTGTCCAAGAAGAGGAATCGTCTAAGCCCCAACACACTTGAAAAAATTCTGTTCCTCAATAAAAATAATTTTTAATCCTTCCTTCGTTCCTCTACGTCCCCAGTCCCATAAGCACAACACTGCACAAAAATAGTAACAGTTCAATGCACAAAATCACCAGAAACAATTCTTAACCTTTACCACCCCACACTTTTCTGTTGCACTTTACTTTATTACACTCCCTCCACCATAAGCACTGCACTCAACACAGTGTCACTTTTGTTGTTCATACTGTCACTATCCAAACCATTTATGAATAATTAATTAACTCTGTGTGTGTGTGTGTGTGTGTGTGTGTGTGTGTGTGTGTGTGTGTGTGTGTGTGTGTGTGTGTGTGTGTGTGTGTGTGTGTGTGTGAGAGAGACAGTTGTCTCTGCAGAAGTAAATTCAGACAGAGAAATATACATATTTTATTTTATACCCAGGCAATGGACAAATGTCTGCTCAGGTATTTTTATTATTGCAAATGAAAGGTTACAGACATTAACAGTGAGAAGAAAATAAATAAATAAAACAGAACAGGGGGGTATACTGACATCATAAGTCTGCTCAGGTCATTGTTTCAGAATGAATTAATTGGTCTGCTATTTCTTTGCACAGTAGCTAGGTGTCACTAGTGAGCAATGCTGAATGAAGCTTCGAGTAATGAACCTTTGGGTGAAGCAATGGTCTGTGAGGTCTCAGTGGTTCAGGAAGCCTCATTTTGCCATCACTAGGTGTAGGAGTTTAGTCCAACTTGTAACTTGTGGTAGAACTCTGACCTGTACCACCTGACCAATGCAGAATCATTCGGCATTGATAGTGTTGCCATACAAACGCTCAATCATCTCCTAATCACGGCAATTATTACGACATCCAACCCTAATCAAACACACCTGAACAAGCTAATCAAAGTCTTCAAGATTAGGCTATATTAGAAAGCTACAGGCAGGTGATTTTCATTATGGTTGGAGTTACGCGGGCCTCCAATTGGAACTTTAAAAACGCGTTCAAAAAGCTGTAACGATATGCGATATGAAACCGAAATCGCGACACTCAGATCCACGAACCTGCAGAATCGCGACACACCCCTTCCAATTCACAGCGTTATCCATACCGTCCAGATCCAATGCTACCACATCTTTAAATTACTATTAGTATTATTTGAAGTTAACTTAACATTATAAAATATGTAGACCTACACCACAAAACTAGTTGAGGATAAATTATTTAAAATTTGGGAATTCCAGCGTTATGGACATGACATTTGCAGACTTGCAGTTAACTTATATAATTATATAAATTCTCAGAAAATGCATTAATACCAAAATATTGAAACGTCTGTTTATCCATAGGCTCCTCCCAGAAAGGAGTCCAGACATTAGAAAAATATCAGTCTACACATGCGTTTTATATTTAATATTAGGGAAATCGACAGTCATGTGTGACAAAAAAAAATCTTTAACTTTTAGGAGGCAACGATTTTTTGTTGTTGTAATTCTGTGAATTACACTGCGCAAATCTAATGAAGAAGGGTTGGATCTCCACAGAACATAAAATATTCATTTTATTTTATTTTTCGTGTTCGCATTTATGAGGAAAAAATAATGTTACAGACGTGACAGTTCTCCGTTACGGACGCGACCGCTCTGAAGCGGCACTAAAAGACTGCTTTAAAACTTTCACAGACACCTTACACAGAAGACACGAAGCCTTTCTTTAAAGTGAATTTCGTTTTGTTTTAATTGTACGGACCTGAAAAATATATCTATATTGAAATGTCTACTTGTAAACAGAACAATTCAAAACGAAAGAAAACAGACTGCTCTCTGCTTATGAAATGAAATGTGCATTTCTCTCTGGTGCATTCACTACGGCGAAGATCGCGAGTCAGCATCGTCAACTTCATCTTGACTTTATTAATAAACAATCAACATGTCTCCTTGCTATATTTGACATATTCATAATCATTGCTTTTGCCGGTTCTTTGTGACAGCTTTTAGGTGCTTTATCGGCAGCGCCGCCGCCCTTACATGAACGCGTCACCACGGCATCAAAAACATGATTGCGTGATGAAAACATGAAAAATACCACATAAACATAGCCTAACTGTTTAGAAAGAAAACAGAACGAATAGCCTAATGCTCATACGTCCATCTCGCGAATGTATAGTCTTCTTCATCATGCCATCTTCACCATTAGCCGCTTTTCCACTGGCCAGCGTGAGCACAGAGGCCGAAATCATACCTCACGGCACTCCTGTAAAAAAGAAATCGCTGTACAAATATATCAGACGCTGCCATTTAGTCTTTAATTACAGACTTGGACCTCACACGCGGATATTGACTGACCACGAACAGTTAATTTAGCCTACTTGCATCTTTCATTCGTAATGTCTGGCGGTCTTGCTGGTTTTTTTGTTTGTTTGTTTGTTTTACAATTAAAACTAAAAGTCTGTTGTAACGCAAGCCTTACCGAACATGTACCGAGTAAAATATTACTGAAAATTGATTAGTAATGCCTTACACTACTGCGTTACAGCAAAACGTAATATGTTACTGTAATGCATTACTTTTGTAACGCGTTACTCCCAACACTGCTAATTCAGCACATCTTCCTGCAGAGTTGATTGTGAGATTGCAGGTCGAGAGGATGACCGCTCGAGTGTACTGCTCGTTTAGTGCCGTTTTATTGTGTCTGTCTGCATGTTTGAGCACAACAGACGCTGGAGTTGTAGGTGAGAAGTTATTTTAGCTTCATTACACAGCCCGAAGAAGTGCATAAATAAAGTGCCTAACAAAATTTGACTTTAGATGAATCTCAGCACATAGGCTTACAAAAATACAGTACAGATGTCAAGTGGAAGTTCAACTTTGTATGTTGGTTTAGTTTTAATAAGCAAAGTATAAATATGCAAACTGTCATCTGTTTTTCATTGTACAAGTAAAACCCATATAATCACTAATACAAGCCTTTTTGTTTAATGTAAAACAAGAACATTAGTCTTATAACATGGCTACAAAATTACCAATCCGGAGTTTAAACTTTTGCCTAAACTTTTTGTTTTAGCAACTAAATAAGCCTACAATATAACATGGGGAGCTAATTATAACCGGTTGCTCTGCGTTGTGTATATGTAGTGCATTTCTATATTTATGTCTTCTGAGTAGCCTATTAAAATGCTTAAAAGGAAATTAGGGTGGTCATGGGGATGGCATAAATTGACGATGTACACCGGTAAATTTGTATACAACATATTAACTGATGTCCATGTTTTCTATCAGCATTGCACTATTACTCCCTCTACTTTAGTGGGATGGGTTGTAACGGCACTCTCCGTCTCTGAAACCGATTGATGCAGATTATTGAAAAATTGTAGATTTCTAAGCTACTTTGAATTGAAGCAGATGAATGTGTGAATATTGTAAAGTTTGAGACTCATTGCAATACCCCTGACTTGCAAAAGCTGAATCAAACTATTACAGCACTTCCTGGTCTACACAAATTATCCTCTTCTGCAGTGTCCGGTCAGTGTCCGGCGACGCTGACGGTCGAGCCGTCCCGTCGCGGATGCACTTCTGATAGAGACTGCTTTGGAGGACACAAATGCTGTAAATTTCCCTGTGGCCCCGTGTGTGTGCCGCCTGTTTTCAGTGAGTTTTTATTAATGATGGATGCTACACGCCTTCCAAAAACACTGAAAAAATGTTTTGACTCAGAAATTGCTAGTAAGTTTCACAAATAATTGCAAAGAAACCGCAAGCAACACATTGAACTAAACGTGAAACTATGAAGTAGATAGACTGAATATTCCGGTAAAACCTCCTACTATCATCTTATGACAACTTTCTTTTTTTTTTCATACAGTGAATGAGACATTCATTGATGTGGTTTCTGTCATGTGTCTGTATAACAGCAAAGCCAGGAGAGTGTCCAAGCACAAATTTTGGACCATGTGTGCCGAGATGTGTTGCTATGACAGTGACTGTCCGAACAATGAGAAATGCTGCAGCAATGGTTGTGGACATCAGTGTATGGCTCCATTTGCAGGTGTGTGTTGTATTAGTGTTTGGCTCAGCTTCCTCGTTATTTCAGTTTGTCTTGTTTTCTAATAAGTCGTTCTCAATGTAAAATATTTAGCCAACTAGCATGGTTTCAAGCACAAGATGGCTTTACAAAATTAACAGAAGATTAATACGGAGTAAAACTTGCAATTTGGTTTTTGTGCTGTATCTGAGACTGAATGCCGCTAAATGGATCGACTAATCTGTATCTCTCCAGTGAAGCCTGCAGCCGAACCCCCGAAGCCTCCAGGGAGGGAACCCCCGAAGCCTCCAGGGAGGCCTGGAGCTGAACCCCCGAAGCCTCCAGGGTGGTCTGGAGCTGAACCCCCGAAGCCTCCAGGGTGGCCTGGAGCTGAACCCCCGAAGCCTCCAGGGTGGCCTGGAGCTGAACCCCTGAAGCCTCCAGGGTGGCCTGGAGCCGAACCCCCGAAGCCTCCAGGAAGGCCTGGAGCCGAACCCCCGAAGCCTCCAGGAAGGCCTGGAGCCGAACCCCCGAAGCCTCCAGGGAGCGAACCCCCGAAGCCTCCAGGGAGGCCTGGAGCCGAACCCCCGAAGCCTCCAGGGAGGCCTGGAGCCGAACCCCCGAAGCCTCCAGGGAGGCCTGGAGCCGAACCCCCGAAGCCTCCAGGGAGGCCTGGAGCCGAACCCCCGAAGCCTCCAGGGAGGCCTGGAGCCGAACCCCCGAAGCCTCCAGGGAGGCCTGGAGCCGAACCCCCAAAACAACCAGGGAGGCCTGGAGCCGAACCCCCAATGCCTCCAGGGAGGCCTGGAGCCGAACCCCCGAAGCCTTCCACTGAACTGCTTGAGCCTGAACCGGAGCCTTCCGTCGAACTGCCGGAGCCCTCCACCGAACTCCCAGAGCCGCCTGCAACTGAACCTCCGGTTAAGCCTACAGCCGAACCCCCGATGCCTCCAGGGAGGCCTGGAGCCGGACCCCCGATGCCTCCAGGGAGGCCTGGAGCCGGACCCCCGATGCCTCCAGGGAGGCCTGGAGCCGGACCCCCGATGCCTCCAGGGAGGCCTGGAGCCGGACCCCCGATGCCTCCAGGGAGGCCTGGAGCCGGACCCCCGAAGCCTCCAGGGAGGCCTGGAGCCGGACCCCCGAAGCCTCCAGTGTGTGCTGAAAACTGTCGCCAAACTAACCCTTATGGCCAATGTTCAGGTCATAAGTAATGTGGCTATGCATGCAGGTAACTGTGCTGATTTAACCATTGGATGTATGGTATATTTTCCCTGTTATCACCAAATAAATCTCACACTTGTAAGACTACTTTCTCTTTTATATTTCTTTAAGTGTGATAACAAAGTTGGTGTTTTTTGTGTTCCAGCGTTAGTTTGGCTGTTCTCTCACATAATGGCTGTTCTCTCACATAATGGCTGTTCTCTCACATAATGGCTGTTCTCTCACATAATGGCTGTTCTCTCACATAATGGCTGTTCTCTCACATAATGGCTGTTCTCTCACATAATGGCTCATTGGAATTCCTGCTTTAGGAATGTGTAAGTTCCCCTCCTGAAGACCCAAACACATTCAAAACGGTTTCAGAGAGGCTAGCAATATTAAGCTAGCTTTGAATGCATCCAAAGCCATGCCTCCTTCAAAACGCATGAATGCACAAAGCAGAGTCTACAAAGTGTCATGAGATGAAAGACTGTTAAATTGCCTCATGTCTCAAAACGCATAACATTACAGTGATAATGAACGTAAACATCTTACAGTGCTCTAGTTGCACCATCTGACTAATCCAGATTCATTTCGGCGTTAATGGTGTTGACATGAAAACGAATAAATCCAAATCTGAATACGAATGCAACGATTGGACTGACTTTTTTTTTTTTTTTTTGGGTCCTGAGACCTTTACAGAAGGTATGTTCATTTTACCATTTAGAACACTTCTAATATTGATTGCTATCAGGATATGAAGAGTTTCAACCAGTATTGCCTATAGACCAATAGTCTTCTGCTGCATTCTGAAGCATTTGCTACAAAGTATAGTGGTCACATATATTGGTTGTCGTTGAACAATGTTCGATTGGTCCGTCAGAAATTGTTTTGGGATGGTATGATATGTGCATACAGACAAGTACTTTATGGCCGTGCAAGCTTTAAAGAGATTAGCCTAGCTAAAGGAGGAACGCTCTCAACGTTAGGCAAAATCTGCACGATTAGGGACTCCAGTATGTGAGCATGAAACATGGACAACTTTACGTGTGACATGAACAAGACTTTAAGTAGACTAAACATACTCTAACGTACACATACATGCATGCATACATGTTTACCTAGGGAAAGAGAGCTGAAGCAGAATACAGGAAAGCAAGAAGTTATAGCATTGCTTAAAATTCAGCAGATTATTAGACTTGAGCAAACCATCAGTTTAGTTCTAACACGCCCTTCTTTAAAATGGGTAAGGATACATAATGTATCAAATAATGAGACTTAAGTTTGATACTTGCATGCCTTGCCCTTTTGAATTAAACTGTCCTGATGCAGTTTGTTGAGGGCTCCAGTTGATCTTTGCTGATGTTGTCTTGATGAGAGAGAACCAGTAGGGGTCAGAGGATCTTTGGTGAATGGAAGTCAAGGCCTAGCCTGGCACAAGGTTGGGGGTCCTTAGAAGACTTCTAGTTCAGCATCGTCTTCACAGTCGGTACTGAAATTTAAAAAATGTGACGCTTTGAGCACTGTTGAGCAGAATCATAAACACCTCTGATTGGCCATTGTGTTCATGAGCTCATCGGATATGTCTACGATTGGCTACAATGATCAACGCACCGGAGCGTTTGAGAGCACACCAACTTGGTATCCAAGTCGGTACTTTTGACAACACTAGTTTATACATTTCTCAAGTGGTTATATATAGAATATATAGGATTAAAAGGGTTTATTTCTCCTTCTCAGCAAGAACACACAACTCTCTGCAAATTCCTTCTGGGTCATATTTGTCTTATCAGATAA
Source organism: Siphateles boraxobius (assembly GCF_051911475.1). NCBI lineage: Eukaryota > Metazoa > Chordata > Actinopteri > Cypriniformes > Leuciscidae > Siphateles > Siphateles boraxobius. The sequence continues at coordinate 5,690,865 of NW_027508755.1, forward strand.
TAGGAATCATGTCTAAACTGTACTCTCTGTACTCTCTGCTAGAGTTGGAAAGAGATCACAGAGATAACGCAAGACTAAATTACGACGGGAGCAGAAATAACAGCCACCTCTAATCTAAAGGCAGTGTCTAATTGGTCAGAACTCATCCAGGAGGCTGGACAAACATTTGAGTTTAAAATCTTAGGACACGAACAAAGCATTAGAGTAGCCATGACATTTTAGACCAGCCAGACGAGTAAACTTGTAGGCGAGCAGACGCAATAACCCAAATCAAGATCAGAAGAACATAGGTTAAACAGCTTCATTCAAGCCATCGAACGTGAACATTCAAGCTCGTCTCACTTTTCTTTCTCTTACTTAGTTTGTTTTCTGTTCCATTGAGAGTCTCGGTTCTAAGTTAAGTTTTGCTGTAAAGTTTCGGTCAACGATTTGACTGCAAAGCCCGCTTCCAACTTCAAAGACTTTCCATCCAACCGCCAACACACCACGTGTTTGGGTTAAATTAATGATTGATGGTTCGTTCAGGTCATGTCTTATAAGTGCATATAATGCTAGAACCTTGGGATTTCATCAACTCATTCTTTCACTCTCTTTCTTTCTGTAACTCGTATGAATGTGTGTGAGCATGTGTTTGTGTTAGATATCAGTTTGATCTGTTAGGGTAATCAATAAAAACTTGTCTGTATTTTAAAGAGAAGTGTTCTTGTGTTATGTGCTTACGAATTTAATGTCTTAAACTGCTGATCTAAGTTACCTTGCTAATAAATAGTGTTTTCACTATAGTTTGTATATTTATAATTGCTCGGCCGCCCTATGAATTAATTAATAATTCCCTTCGAGCTAAATTGACCTGTTTGACCCTTACAGCACCATATGACTAGGAAGTCAAAGCTCAAATCACAGTCTTTGTTCTACCCACTTAATTGATAGAAGTGCGAGTGTATTACATTATATAAAATGTGCCAATTTCTCGATAAGTGAAGTCAAACAATGCATTTACTGTAGGATCTAGAAAAAAATCTGATCGTGATTAAACCGGAAAACCTCATAATTAGTGAACAAAAACAATTTCTAAAGGTAGTTCTCCTAAACATTCCATCGCTCACACCCAGGGTGCGATTTGCAGGGGGGGATGGGTTTAAGTTACGATCCTATTTGCAGTGGCCTTAATCCAAGCACAGATTTTCAAAATGTCACAAAGCGTTTTGTGATTGTTTTGTATGAAATATTAAAGTTTATAAATACATATTTTGGCACACCTGGCCGAGTGGCGCTACGAATTCTTCTACTATCGGATTTTAATTCTGGCATGTTAAATTAACATTCGACAAACGCAAACAAACTTTTATTTAAGTGCACTCACAATAACAATTAAATGTTGCGCTTTTGTAAAACAGAGAAAACAAACAGGGTGCGCTTTCTGCCGCCTCGGTCTCCGTGAACTGGAGCGAGTCACAGAAACGAACCAAAACTCTATAGAGATCGCTAAGAAATGCGACCAACTGGGCGGCAACGTCATCAGAACACACTGAATTATGGGTATGTTTTTCTCGTTTACATGGGCTGGCATTGCAGGCTTGTGTTCTGGCATGAAAATAATGAAAAATTAGCGTGAAAAACAGAATATAATCCTACAAAATGCAGCAGGCTGGGTTGTGGTGCTTTTGCAGACAGCCTGAAGTTCTGGGAGTCTCCCGCATATTGATAGCGGCTCCCTGATGCCCGCAAATTAGTTCAAATCTCCCGGAATCTAGAGCTCGCGAGCTCCAAACCGTGTAGCGCGCGCACGGCAGAGAGGGAGAGAGGGAGAAACCTTCAGCGTATTCACAAATGTACGTGTGCGTCATGAAGTGCATGTAAGTGCACAATTCTTCCTTAATACAGATAAAGGAGGCAGAATTTCATTCAGTCTTTGTTTATTTTATTTAAAGCAATGGCTAAAAATCATTACATGTGAGAAGTAACATTAAACAATCTTTAAGTTTGCATTAAGTTGGCTGTGCAGTTATTGCAGTTTATAACACAGCAGGTAGACGGCATCTTGAACACTGCGTTCTTCCCTCCATGCAATCCGTGGATTCCCAAAATGCTTTGCGTTCACCACTGTTAATACGTCATGATGACGACACATTAGCAATCTCTATAGGCTACTTGCCTCAGTCACGATGAGAAATATGTCTATAGAAAGCTTGAGTGAACAAGTATTCTCTGATTGTGTAATCCATATGAAACCATCCATCATTAAATTATATTCACTATAGTGGCTGGAAACATTGTTGTCAGTGACTAAAAATTTCAGATTCAAATTCTAGACATGCCCCTGTGTAAATAGCCTGGTTAAAACCAGACCCTTCTCAGTCATAACTGAGTTAGGGTCTGGAGAAAGTTCATTGACAGCTCATTTCCAAAGGGACGTCGCTCAAATGCCTCTGGGCGCAATTGGATAGACCTTAAAACCAATCAGATCGATCGTCATCTTGTAAAGCCCGCCTCAACGTTTGTGATTGCTGCCTCGATTTGGAAATATTGGAAATGAGCTTGAATGAACTCTTCGCCAGACTAACTTGCAGAGCAAATCTAAATTTGCCGGAAGTTCGTCTGGGTTTTCCCAGGCTACTGTGTCTGTGCTGTGTCTCTTGATGTTCTATGCAGATTTATGCCAGCCTCCAGTAGAGATCCATTTCCTGGAGAGTTTAGGTGTAGGTAGTGATGTGACATTTGAAGCGAGGCGTCGGAGCTTGTGTCGAGCAAAAATGGGCGTGCCAGATGAAGCCGCGATTCGAGGCTTGTGTTGTTAACGTGAAAATCACGTGACTAATGACAAACGAGGCCTCGGTTTGTGTGGATAAGTCATCGGTTCGGTCTGAGTGTCGTTTCCGGATAAAGGGGGTTCGAAACTCGCGCCTCCTTGTGGGTGTTGCAGGAGTAGTAGAATCAGTTGTAGTAGTGTCAGAGAGTCAGAGAGTTAGAGTTAGAGAGTTGGAGTTAGAGAGTTGTTTCATCGTCGTTATTGTGCAATATATGTGTTAGGGTTAATATATGTGTTAGTAATATATGTGTATATTATTACATTATATCAGGTTAGATTAGTTATAGTATATTGTTAGTATTAATTATAGTAGCTATATTATAGTATTGTTATATTAATTAGATAAGATTATTTGGATTGCTTTGGATTTTTGGATTTGGACTGGACTGCTTTTTGATTTGGATTGCCCTTTTGGAATTGTTTGCTTTTTGTGACCTCTTCCTTTTTCCTTGTAATGGAGCCAGCAAAGAAAGAGGAAATCCTCCCCTGTCTGGGAGTTTTTTGAAATGGTTGCTCACAATAAGGTACAAACACAATTTGTATTAATATTGTTATTATTATTATTTTACTGTCTTTATATAATAATCCTCACTATATGGCTGTATTATATTTAATGTCTATTAATTTATGTTTCAAGGTGAAATGCTTGCTGTGCCTAAAGGAGCTGACATACAGCAATAACACGTCCTCCATGCTCAGGCATTATCGAGCACTGCACGAGCATGCACAGACTACTAACAATCCACACAGTAGTCAAAGTAATTGATAATAATCATTAAAAAACATTATTTAAATAATGTTTTAGGCTCCTACAATACACCTGCATTTTATTTTATTATAGATTCCAAAAAAGAAATGGTGAATGAGGCCCTGGTGAACATGGTCATCAAGGACTCCTAACCCTTTTCCATTGTGGATGATGATGGATTTAGGGAGCTCCTGCATGTGTTGGATCCCACTTACGTGATCCCAACTAGAAAGGTATGTGATTAATAAAGTGGTTCATCATTATTTAAGAAGTTAAAAGTAAGAGTAACTGCATTTATTTCTATCCACAGGCTTTGAAGGTCATGGTTGATCATAAGTGCAAGGAGGCTAAGGAGAAGGCAAGAGAGCAGTTGCAGAACGTTCAGGCTATAAGCCTTACCTCTGACATGTGGACATCGCTAAACATGGATGCCTACCTAGCAGTGACTTGCCATTTTATTGACAATGACAAGCTCTGCACTATTTTACTAGGTGTACAGCATTTCCCTAAGAGCCATACTGCTGAGAAATTGGCTACTGGACATATCAAGCTCATGGAGGAGTGGGGCATAAAGGATAAAGTTAAGTGCCTGGTAACTGATGCAGCAGCCAACATGATAGCATGTGTACGATCACTGAATGTTAGGCATGCGGTATGCATTGCACATGCACTAAACCTTATTGTGGGGAAATCTTTTGATGACATCAGTAGCTTCAACGACATTCGAACCAAATGTAGGAAACTTGTGACCTATTTCCGAACAAGAACTACAGCAAAAGAGAGACTGGCCCAAGTACAGGAGCAGATGGGGAGACCAGTTCTGAAAATGATAATTGAAGTGGACACTCGCTGGAACAGCACTTACAACATGCTGGAACGTCTCTATCAGCTGAGAGAGCCAGTGGGGGCAGCCCTGGCCTCTCTAAAGACCGACATCACCCCTCCTACAGCCCTGGAGTATGAGGCAGTCCAGGATGCTTTACATGTTCTTGCCCCTTTCCGCCAGGCTACAGTAGAGCTTTCAGGAGAGAAAAGGGTGTCTGCCTCCAAAGTGATTCCTTTGATGAAGATGCTTAATCACGCTGTAACGAGTAAGCTAGAGGGCCTCAAGTCCAATCCGGCAAGGCAGCTGGGTGACAGCCTTGTACGGAGGGTCAGGGAACAAGCAGTACATTTAGAATCAATAAGTGTGATGACCATACCCACGTTATTGGATCCCAGATTCAAAAAACTGGGATTCTTAAGTCAAGGGAAACTGCAAGAAGGCATATCAAGATTAAAATCTGAATGCGCTACTGTAATCAGAAGTTCTGCTCTCCATTCTGCTTCCACCAATATACCCCCAACTCAGCTGCCAGCCTCTTCAGAAGCAGGCCAATCCACAGACAACAGTAAGTACTATATGTGTTTGTTGTGTGAATGTTCACATTAGTGATTTAGTAATGTGAACCATTGTTAATGGAGTATTTTTTCTTTGTACCTCTATTATTAGGTGACCTTTGGCATCTGCTGGATAGCACGGTTGAACACGGTAGAAGGAGCTCAAGTGCAACAGCAGATGCTACTGTAGAAGTGGACCGATATTTATCTGAAGTGAATCTCACAAGATCTGAGGATCCACTGGTATATTGGGCTCAACATAAACATCAGTATCCTCATTTATACCATCTGGCCCTGGCATTTTTATGTTCCCCCGCATCCTCTGTTCCATGTGAAAGGATCTTTTCCAAGGCTGGAGAGGTTCTGTCCAAGAAGAGGAATCGTCTAAGCCCCAACACACTTGAAAAAATTCTGTTCCTCAATAAAAATAATTTTTAATCCTTCCTTCGTTCCTCTACGTCCCCAGTCCCATAAGCACAACACTGCACAAAAATAGTAACAGTTCAATGCACAAATCACCAGAAACAATTCTTAACCTTTACCACCCCACACTTTTCTGTTGCACTTTACTTTATTACACTCCCTCCACCATAAGCACTGCACTCAACACAGTGTCACTTTTGTTGTTCATACTGTCACTATCCAAACCATTTATGAATAATTAATTAACTGTGTGTGTGTGTGTGTGTGTGTGTGTGTGTGTGTGTGTGTGTGTGTGTGTGTGTGTGTGTGTGTGTGTGTGTGTGAGAGACAGTTGTCTCTGCAGAAGTAAATTCAGACAGAGAAATATACATATTTTATTTTATACCCAGGCAATGGACAAATGTCTGCTCAGGTATTTTTATTATTGCAAATGAAAGGTTACAGACATTAACAGTGAGAAGAAAATAATAAATAAAACAGAACAGGGGGGTATACTGACATCATAAGTCTGCTCAGGTCATTGTTTCAGAATGAATTAATTGGTCTGCTATTTCTTTGCACAGTAGCTAGGTGTCACTAGTGAGCAATGCTGAATGAAGCTTCGAGTAATGAACCTTTGGGTGAAGCAATGGTCTGTGAGGTCTCAGTGGTTCAGGAAGCCTCATTTTGCCATCACTAGGTGTAGGAGTTTAGTCCAACTTGTAACTTGTGGTAGAACTCTGACCTGTACCACCTGACCAATGCAGAATCATTCGGCATTGATAGTGTTGCCATACAAACGCTCAATCATCTCCTAATCACAGCAATTATTACGACATCCAACCCTAATCAAACACACCTGAACAAGCTAATCAAAGTCTTCAAGATTAGGCTATATTAGAAAGCTACAGGCAGGTGATTTTCATTATGGTTGGAGTTACACGGGCCTCCAATTGGAACTTTAAAAACGCGTTCAAAAAGCACTTTAAACTGCTTTGACAGCGTTTTTTTTGTGTGTGTGTGGGACTCAGCAACGGGGTTTTTCTTTGTAGGTTTGTGTTCCTCGCTGTCTGCCCCTCCTGACTCACTAATTCAGCACATCTTCCTGCAGAGTTGATTGTGAGATTGCAGGTCGAGAGGATGACCGCTCGAGTGTACTGCTCGTTTAGTGCCGTTTTATTGTGTCTGTCTGCATGTTTGAGCACAACAGACGCTGGAGTTGTAGGTGAGAAGTTGTTTTAGCTTGATTACACAGCCCGAAGAAGTGCATAAATAAAGTGCCTAACAAAATTTGACTTTAGATGAATCTCAGCACATAGGCTTACAAAAATACAGTACAGATGTCAAGTGGAAGTTCAACTTTGTATGTTGGTTTAGTTTTAATAAGCAAAGTATAAATATGCAAACTGTCATCTGTTTTTCATTGTACAAGTAAAACCCATATAATCACTAATATAAGCCTTTTTGTTTAATGTAAAACAAGAACATTAGTCTTATAACATGGCTACAAAATTACCAATCCGGAGTTTAAACTTTTGCCTAAACTTTTTGTTTTAGCAACTAAATAAGCCTACAATATAACATGGGGAGCTAATTATAACCGGTTGCTCTGCGTTGTGTATATGTAGTGCATTTCTATATTTATGTCTTCTGAGTAGCCTATTAAAATGCTTAAAAGGAAATTAGGGTGGTCATGGGGATGGCATAAATTGATGATGTACACTGGTAAATTTGTATACAACATATTAACTGATGTCCATGTTTTCTATCAGCATTGCACTATTACTCCCTCTACTTTAGTGGGATGGGTTGTAACAGCACTCTCCGTCTCTGAAACCGATTGATGCAGATTATTGAAAAATTGTAGATTTCTAAGCTACTTTGAATTGAAGCAGATGAATGTGTGAATATTGTAAAGTTTGAGACTCATTGCAATACCCCTGACTTGCAAAAGCTGAATCAAACTATTACAGCACTTCCTGGTCTACACAAATGATCCTCTTGAATCCTCTTCTGCAGTGTCCGGTCAGTGTCCGGCGACGCTGACGGTCGAGCCGTCCCGTCGCGGATGCACTTCTGATAGAGACTGCTTTGGAGGACACAAATGCTGTAAATTTCCCTGTGGCCCCGTGTGTGTGCCGCCTGTTTTCAGTGAGTTTTTATTAATGATGGATGCTACACGCCTTCCAAAAACGCTGAAAAATGTTTTGACTCAGAAATTGCTAGTAAGTTTCACAAATAATTGCAAAGAAACCGCAATCAACACATTGAACTAAACGTGAAACTATGAAGTAGATAGACTGAATATTCCGGTAAAACCTCCTACTATCATCTTATGACAACTTTCTTTTTTTTTTTTTCATACAGTGAATGAGACATTCATTGATGTGGTTTCTGTCATGTGTCTGTATAACAGCAAAGCCAGGAGAGTGTCCAAGCACAAATTTTGGACCAGGAATGTGTGCCGAGATGTGTTGCTATGACAGTGACTGTCCGAACAATGAGAAATGCTGCAGCAATGGTTGTGGACATCAGTGTATGGCTCCATTTGCAGGTGTGTGTTGTATTAGTGTTTGGCTCAGCTACCTCGTTATTTCAGTTTGTCTTGTTTTCTAATAAGTCGTTCTCAATGTAAAGTATTTAGCCAACTAGCATGGTTTCAAGCACAAGATGGCTTTACAAAATTAACAGAAGATTAATACGGAGTAAAACTTGCAATTTGGTTTTTGTGCTGTATCTGAGACTGAATGCCGCTAAATGGATCGACTAATCTGTATCTCTCCAGTGAAGCCTGCAGCCGAACCCCCGAAGCCTCCAGGGTGGCCTGGAGCTGAACCCCCGAAGCCTCCAGGGTGGCCTGGAGCTGAACCCCCGAAGCCTCCAGGGTGGCCTGGAGCTGAACCCCCGAAGCCTCCAGGGTGGCCTGGAGCTGAACCCCCGAAGCCTCCAGGGTGGCCTGGAGCTGAACCCCCGAAGCCTCCAGGGAGGCCTGGAGCCGAACCCCCGAAGCCTCCAGGGAGCGAACGCCCAAAGCTTCCAGAAAGGCCTGGAGCCGAACCCCCGATGCCTCCAGGGAGGCCTGGAGCCGAACCCCCGATGCCTCCAGGGAGGCCTGGAGCCGAACACCCGATGCCTCCAGGGAGGCCTGGAGCCGAACCCCCGATGCCTCCAGGGAGGCCTGGAGCCGAACCCCCGATGCCTCCAGGGAGGCCTGGAGCCGAACCCCCGAAGCCTCCAGGGAGGCCTGGAGCCGAACCCCCGAAGCCTTCCACTGAACTGCTTGAGCCTGAACCGGAGCCTTCCGTCGAACTGCCTGAGCCGGAGCCCTCCACCGAACTGCCAGAGCCGCCTGCAACTGAACCTCCGGTTAAGCCTGCAGCCGAACCCCCGATGGCTCCAGGGAGGCCTGGAGCCGGACCCCCGATGGCTCCAGGGAGGCCTGGAGCCGGACCCCCGATGGCTCCAGGGAGGCCTGGAGCCAGACCCCCGATGGCTCCAGGGAGGCCTGGAGCCGGACCCCCGATGGCTCCAGGGAGGCCTGGAGCCGGACCCCCGATGGCTCCAGGGAGGCCTGGAGCCGGACCCCCGATGGCTCCAGGGAGGCCTGGAGCCGGACCCCCGATGGCTCCAGGGAGGCCTGGAGCCGGACCCCCGATGGCTCCAGGGAGGCCTGGAGCCGGACCCCCGATGGCTCCAGGGAGGCCTGGAGCCGGACCCCCGATGGCTCCAGGGAGGCCTGGAGCCGAACCCCCGATGCGACCAGGGAGGCCTGGAGCCGAACCCCCGAAGCGACCAGGGAGGCCTGGAGCCGAACCCCCGAAGCGACCAGGGAGGCCTGGAGCCGAACCCCCGAAGCCTCCAGTGTGTGCTGAAAACTGTCGCCAAACTAACCCTTATGGCCAATGTTCAGGTCATAAGTAATGTGGCTATGCATGCAGGTAACTGTGCTGATTTAACCATTGGATGTATGGTATATTTTCCCTGTTATCACCAAATAAATCTCACACTTGTAAGACTACTTTCTCTTTTATATTTCTTTAAGTGTGATAACAAAGTTGGTGTTTTTTGTGTGCCAGCGTTAGTTTGGCTGTTCTCTCACATAATGGCTGTTCTCTCACATAATGGCTGTTCTCTCACATAATGGCTGTTCTCTCACATAATGGCTGTTCTCTCACATAATGGCTGTTCTCTCACATAATGGCTGTTCTCTCACATAATGGCTGTTCTCTCACATAATGGCTCATTGGAATTCCTGCTTTAGGAATGTGTAAGTTCCCCTCCTGAAGACCCAAACACATTCAAAACGGTTTCAGAGAGGCTAGCAATATTAAGCTAGCTTTGAATGCATCCAAAGCCATGCCTCCTTCAAAACGCATGAATGCACAAAGCAGAGTCTACAAAGTGTCATGAGATGAAAGACTGTTAAATTGTCTCATGTCTCAAATCGCATAACATTACAGTGATAATGAACGTAAACATCTTACAGTGCTCTAGTTGTACCATCTGACTAATCCAGATTCATTTCGGCGTTAATGGTGTTGACATGAAAACGAATACATCCAAATCTGAATACGAATGCAACGATTGGACTGACTTTTTTTTTTTTTTTTGGGTCCTGAGACCTTTACAGAAGCTATGTTCATTTTACCATTTAGAACACTTCTAATATTGATTGCTATCAGGATATGAAGAGTTTCAACCAGTATTGCCTATAGACCAATAGTCTTCTGCTGCATTCTGAAGCATTTGCTACAAAGTATAGTGGTCACATATATTGGTTGTCGTTGAACAATGTTCGATTGGTCCGTCAGAAATTGTTTTGGGATGGTATGATATGTGCATACAGACAAGTACTTTATGGCCGTGCAAGCTTCAAAGAGATTAGCCTAGCTAAAGGAGGAACGCTCTCTACGTTAGGCCAAATCTGCACGATTAGGGACTCCAGTATGTGAGCATGAAACATGGAAAACTTTACGTGTGACATGAACAAGACTTTAAGTAGACTAAACATACTCTAACGTACACATACATGCATGCATACATGTTTACCTAGGGAAAGAGAGCTAAAGCAAGAAGTTATAGCATTGCTTAAAATTCAGCAGATCAGCAGCCTTGAGCAAACCATCAGTTTAGTTCTAACACGCCCTTCTTTAAAATGGGTAAGGATACATAATGTATCAAATAATGAGACTTAAGTTTGATTCTTGCATGCCTTCCCCTTTTGAATTAAACTGTCCTGATGCAGTTTGTTGAGGGCTCCAGTTGATCTTTGCTGATGTTGTCTTGATGAGAGAGAACCAGTAGGAGTCAGAGGATCTTTGGTGAATGGAAGTCAAGGCCTAGCCTGGCACAAGGTTGGGGGTCCTTAGAAGACTTCTAGTTCAGCATCGTCTTCACAGTCGGTACTGAAATTTAAAAAATGTGACGCTTTGAGCACTGTTGAGCAGAATCATAAACACCTCTGATTGGCCATTGTGTTCATGAGCTCATCGGATATGTCTACGATTGGCTACAATGATCAACGCACCGGAGCGTTTGAGAGCACAAACGAATATATAGGATTAAAAGGGTTTATTTCTCCTTCTCAGCAAGAACACACAACTCTCTGCAAATTCCTTCTGGGTCATATTTGTCTTATCAGATAATAGGAATCATGTCTAAACTGTACTCTCTGTACTCTCTGCTAGAGTTGGAAAGAGATCACAGAGATAACGCATGACTAAATTACGACGAGAGCAGAAATAACAGCCACCTCTAATCTAAAGGCAGTGTCTGATTGGTCAGAACTCATCCAGGAGGCTGGACAAACATTTGAGTTTAAAATCTTAGGACACGAACAAAGCATTAGAGTAGCCATGACATTTTAGACCAGCCAGACGAGTAAACTTTTTTTTCGGCGAGCAGACGCAATAACCCAAATCAAGATCAGAAGAAAATAGGTTAAATAGCTTCATTCAAGCCATCGAACGTGAACATTCAAGCTCGTCTCACTTTTCTTTCTCTTACTTAGTTTGTTTTCTGTTCCGTTGAGAGTCTCGGTTCTAAGTTAAGTTTTGCTGTAAAGTTTCGGTCAACGATTTGACTGCAAAGCCCGCTTCCAACTTCAAAGACTTTCCATCCAACCGCCAACACACCACGTGTTTGGGTTAAATTAATGATTGATGGTTCGTTCAGGTCATGTCTTATAAGTGCATATAATTCTAGAACCTTGGGATTTCATCAACTCATTCTTTCACTCTCTTTCTTTCTGTAACTCATATGAATGTGTGTGAGCATGTGTTTGTGTTAGATATCAGTTTTATCTGTTAGGGTAATCAATAAAAACTTGTCTGTATTTTAAAGAGAAGTGTTCTTGTGTTATGTGCTTACGAATTTAATGTCTTAAACTGCTGATCTAAGTTACCTTGCTAATAAATAGTGTTTTCACTATAGTTTGGATATTTATAATTGCTCGGCCGCCCTATGAATTAATTCATTATTCCCTTTGAGCTAAATTGACCTGTTTGACCCTTACAGCACCATATGACTAGGAAGTCAAAGCTCAAATCACAGTCTTTGTTCTACCCACTTAATTGATAGAAGTGCGAGTGTATTACATTATATAAAATGTGCCAATTTCTCGATAAGTGACGTCAAACAATGCATTTACTGTAGGATCTAGAAAAAAATCTGATCGTGATTAAACCGGAAAACCTCATAATTAGTGAACAAAAACAATTTCTAAAGGTAGTTCTCCTAAACATTCCATCGCTCACACCCAGGGTGCGATTTGCAGGGGGGGATGGGTTTAAGTTACGATCCTATTTGCAGTGGCCTTAATCCAAGCACTGTTTTTCAAAATGTCACAAAGCGTTTTGTGATTGTTTTGTATGAAATATTGAAGTTTATAAATACATATTTTGGCACACCTGGCCGAGTGGCGCTACGAATTCTTCTACAATCGGATTTGAATTCTGGCATGTTAAATTAACATTCGACAAACGCAAACAAACTTTTATTTAAGTGCACTCACAATAACAATTAAATGTTGCGCTTTTGTAAAACAGAGAAAACAAACAGGGTTCGCTTTCTGCCGCCTCGGTCTCCGTGAACTGGAGCGAGTCACAGAAACGAACCAAAACTCTATAGAGATCGCTAAGAAATTTGACCAACTGGGCGGCAACGTCATCAGAACACACTGAATTATGAGTATGTTTTTCTCGTTTACATGGGCTGGCATTGCAGGCTTGTGTTCTGGCATGAAAATAATGAAAAATTAGCGTGAAAAACAGAATATAATCCTACAAAATGCAGCAGGCTGGGTTGTGGTGCTTTTGCAGACAGCCTGAAGTTCTGGGAGTCTCCCGCATATTGATAGCGGCTCCCTGATGCCCGCAAATTAGTTCAAATCTCCCGGAATCTAGAGCTCGCGAGCTCCAAACCGTGTAGCGCGCGCACGGCAGAGAGGGAGAGAAGGAGAAACCTTCAGCGTATTCACAAATGTACGTGTGCGTCATGAAGTTCATGTAAGTGCACAATTCTTCCTTAATACAGATAAAGGAGGCAGAATTTCATTCAGTCTTTGTTTATTTTATTTAAAGCGATGGCTAAAAATCATTACATGTGAGAAGTAACATTTAACAATCTTTAAGTTTGCATTAAGTTGGCTGTGCAGTTATTGCAGTTTATAACACAGCAGGTAGACGGCATCTTGAACACTGCGTTCTTCCCTCCATGCAATCCGCGGATTCCCAAAATGCTTTGCGTTCACCACTGTTAATACGTCATGATGATGACACATTAGCAATCTCTATAGGCTACTTGCCTCAGTCACGATGAGAAATATGTCTATAGAAAGCTTGAGTGAACAAGTATTCTCTGATTGTGTAATCCATATGAAACCATCCATCATTAAATTATATTCACTATAGTGGCTGGAAACATTGTTGTCAGTGACTAAAAAATTCAGATTCAAATTCTAGACATGCCCCTGTGTAAATAGCCTGGTTAAAACCAGACCCTTCTCAGTCGTAACTGAGTTAGGGTCTGGAGAAAGTTCATTGACAGCTCACTTCCAAAGGGACGTCGCTCAAATGCCTCTGGGCGCAATTGGATAGACCTTAAAACCAATCAGATCGATCGTCATCTTGTAAAGCCCGCCTCAACGTTTGTGATTGCTGCCTCGATTTGGAAATAATGGAAATGAGCCTGAATGGACTCTTCGCCAGACTAACTTGCAGAGCAAATCTAAATTTGCCGGAAGTTCATCTGGGTTTTCCCAGGCTACTGTGTCTGTGCTGTGTCTCTTGATGTTCTATGCTGATTTATGCCAGCCTCCAGTAGAGATCCATTTCCTGGAGAGTTTAGGTGTAGGTAGTGATGTGAGATTTGAAGCGAGGCGTCGGATCTTGTGTCGAGCAAAAATGGGCGTGCCAGATGAAGCCGCGATTCGAGGCTTGTGTTGTTAACGTGAAAATCACGTGACTAATGACAAACGAGGCCTCGGTTTGTGTGGATACGTCATCGGTTCGGTCTGGGTGTCGTTTCCGGATAAAGGGGGTTCGAAACTCGCGCCTCCTTGTGGGTGTTGCAGGAGTAGTAGAATCAGTTGTAGTAGTGTCAGAGAGTCAGAGAGTTAGAGTTAGAGAGTTGGAGTTAGAGAGTTGTTTCATCGTCGTTATTGTGCAATATATGTGTTAGGGCTGTATATTATTACATTATATCAGGTTAGATTAGTTATAGTATATTGTTAGTATTAATTATAGTAGCTATATTATAGTATTGTTATATTAATTAGATAAGATTATTTGGATTGCTTTGGATTTTTGGATTTGGACTGGACTGCTTTTTGATTTGGATTGCCCTTTTGGAATTGTTTGCTTTTTGTGACCTCTTCCTTTTTCCTTGTAATGGAGCCAGCAAGAAAGAGGAAATCCTCCCCTGTCTGGGAGTTTTTTTAAATGGTTGCTCACAATAAGGTACAAACACAATTTGTATTATTATTGTTATTATTATTATTTTACTGTCTTTATATAATAATCCTCACTATATGGCTGTATTATATTTAATGTCTATTCATTTATGTTTCAAGGTGAAATGCTTGCTGTGCCTAAAGGAGCTGACATACAGCAATAACACGTCCTCCATGCTCAGGCATTATCGAGCACTGCACGAGCATGCACAGACTACTAACAATCCACACAGTAGTCAAAGTAATTGATAATAATCATTAAAAAAACATTATTTAAATAATGTTTTAGGCTCCTACAATACACCTTCATTTTATTTTATTATAGATTCCAAAAAAGAAATGGTGAATGAGGCCCTGGTGAACATGGTCATCAAGGACTCCCAACCCTTTTCCATTGTGGATGATGATGGATTTAGGGAGCTCCTGCATGTGTTGGATCCCACTTACGTGATCCCAACTAGAAAGGTATGTGATTAATAAAGTGGTTCATCATTATTTAAGAAGTTAAAAGTAAGAGTAACTGCATTTATTTCTAACCACAGGCTTTGAAGGTCATGGTTGATCATAAGTACAAGGAGGCTAAGGAGAAGGCAAGAGAGCAGTTGCAGAACGTTCAGGCTATAAGCCTTACCTCTGACATGTGGACATCGCTAAACATGGATGCCTACCTAGCAGTGACTTGCCATTTTATAGACAATGACAAGCTCTGCACTATTTTACTAGGTGTACAGCATTTCCCTAAGAGCCATACTGCTGAGAACTTGGCTACTGGACATATCAAGCTCATGGAGGAGTGGGGCATAAAGGATAAAGTTAAGTGCCTGGTAACTGATGCAGCAGCCAACATGATAGCATGTGTACGATCACTGAATGTTAGGCATGCGGTATGCATTGCACATGCACTAAACCTTATTGTGGGGAAATCTTTTGATGACATCAGTAGCTTCAACGACATTCGAACCAAATGTAGGAAACTTGTGACCTATTTCCGAACAAGCACTACAGCAAAAGAGAGACTGGCCCAAGTACAGGAGCAGATGGGGAGACCAGTTCTGAAAATGATAATTGAAGTGGAAACTCGCTGGAACAGCACTTACAACATGCTGGGACGTCTCTATCAGCTGAGAGAGCCAGTGGGGGCAGCCCTGGCCTCTCTAAAGACCGACATCACCCCTCCTACAGCCCTGGAGTATGAGGCAGTCCAGGATGCTTTACATGTTCTTGCCCCTTTCCGCCAGGCTACAGTAGAGCTTTCAGGAGAGAAAAGGGTGTCTGCCTCCAAAGTGATTCCTTTGATGAAGATGCTTAATCACGCTGTAACGAGTAAGCTAGAAGGCCTCAAGTCCAATCCAGCAAGGCAGCTGGGTGACAGCCTTGTACGGAGGGTCAGGGAACAAGCAGTACATTTAGAATCAATAAGTGTGATGACCATACCCACGTTATTGGATCCCAGATTCAAAAAACTGGGATTCTTAAGTCAAGGGAAACTGCAAGAAGGCATATCAAGATTAAAATCTGAATGCGCTACTGTAATCAGAAGTTCTGGTCTCCATTCTGCATTCCACCAATATATCCCCAACTCAGCTGCCAGCCTCTTCAGAAGCAGGCCAATCCACAGACAACAGTAAGTACTATATGTGTTTGTTGTGTGAATGTTCACATTAGTGATTTAGTAATGTGAACCATTGTTAATGGAGTATTTTTTCTTTGTAACTCTATTATTAGGTGACCTTTGGCATCTGCTGGATAGCACGGTTGAACAAGGTAGAAGGAGCTCAAGTGCAACAGCAGATGCTACTGTAGAAGTGGACCGATATTTATCTGAAGTGAATCTCACAAGATCTGAGGATCCACTGGTATATTGGGCTCAACATAAACATCAGTATCCTCATTTATACCATCTGGCCCTGGCATTTTTATGTTCCCCCGCATCCTCTGTTCCATGTGAAAGGATCTTTTCCAAGGCTGGAGAGGTTCTGTCCAAGAAGAGGAATCGTCTAAGCCCCAACACACTTGAAAAAATTCTGTTCCTCAATAAAAATAATTTTTAATCCTTCCTTCGTTCCTCTACGTCCCCAGTCCCATAAGCACAACACTGCACAAAAATAGTAACAGTTCAATGCACAAAATCACCAGAAACAATTCTTAACCTTTACCACCCCACACTTTTCTGTTGCACTTTACTTTATTACACTCCCTCCACCATAAGCACTGCACTCAACACAGTGTCACTTTTGTTGTTCATACTGTCACTATCCAAACCATTTATGAATAATTAATTAACTCTGTGTGTGTGTGTGTGTGTGTGTGTGTGTGTGTGTGTGTGTGTGTGTGTGTGTGTGTGTGTGTGTGTGTGTGTGTGAGAGAGACAGTTGTCTCTGCAGAAGTAAATTCAGACAGAGAAATATACATATTTTATTTTATACCCAGGCAATGGACAAATGTCTGCTCAGGTATTTTTATTATTGCAAATGAAAGGTTACAGACATTAACAGTGAGAAGAAAATAAATAAATAAAACAGAACAGGGGGGTATACTGACATCATAAGTCTGCTCAGGTCATTGTTTCAGAATGAATTAATTGGTCTGCTATTTCTTTGCACAGTAGCTAGGTGTCACTAGTGAGCAATGCTGAATGAAGCTTCGAGTAATGAACCTTTGGGTGAAGCAATGGTCTGTGAGGTCTCAGTGGTTCAGGAAGCCTCATTTTGCCATCACTAGGTGTAGGAGTTTAGTCCAACTTGTAACTTGTGGTAGAACTCTGACCTGTACCACCTGACCAATGCAGAATCATTCGGCATTGATAGTGTTGCCATACAAACGCTCAATCATCTCCTAATCACGGCAATTATTACGACATCCAACCCTAATCAAACACACCTGAACAAGCTAATCAAAGTCTTCAAGATTAGGCTATATTAGAAAGCTACAGGCAGGTGATTTTCATTATGGTTGGAGTTACGCGGGCCTCCAATTGGAACTTTAAAAACGCGTTCAAAAAGCACTTTAAACTGCTTTGACAGCGTTTTTTTTTTGTGTGTGTGGGACTCAGCAACGGGGTTTTTCTTTGTAGGTTTGTGTTCCTCGCTGTCTGCCCCTCCTGACTCACTAATTCACAGTGTTGTGCAAGTTACTTCCAAACTGTAATACATTATATATTACTTGTTACTGTTATTTAAAAGTAATTCATTACCTTACAATATTACTGTCTCAGAATTGTAATGCGTTACATTACTCCTGTATTACTTTTGAGTTACTTTCACCAAAATAACTATACAGAAGTAGAACTTAACATTCTAAAATGACTAGGGCTGTAACGATATGCGATATGAAACCGAAATCGCGACACTCAGATCCACGAACCTGCAGAATCGCGACACACCCCTTCCAATTCACAGCGTTATCCATACCGTCCAGATCCAATGCTACCACATCTTTAAATTACTATTAGTATTATTTGAAGTTAACTTAACATTATAAAATATGTAGACCTACACCACAAAACTAGTTGAGGATAAATTATTTAAAATTTGGGAATTCCAGCGTTATGGACATGACATTTGCAGACTTGCAGTTAACTTATATAATTATATAAAT
The DNA here is from genome assembly GCF_051911475.1 of Siphateles boraxobius. NCBI lineage: Eukaryota > Metazoa > Chordata > Actinopteri > Cypriniformes > Leuciscidae > Siphateles > Siphateles boraxobius. The sequence continues at coordinate 5,708,751 of NW_027508755.1, forward strand.
TCTCAGAAAATGCATTAATACCAAAATATTGAAACGTCTGTTTATCCATAGGCTCCTCCCAGAAAGGAGTCCAGACATTAGAAAAATATCAGTCTACACATGCGTTTTATATTTAATATTAGGGAAATCGACAGTCATGTGTGACAAAAAAAAATCTTTAACTTTTAGGAGGCAACGATTTTTTGTTGTTGTAATTCTGTGAATTACACTGCGCAAATCTAATGAAGAAGGGTTGGATCTCCACAGAACATAAAATATTCATTTTATTTTATTTTTCGTGTTCGCATTTATGAGGAAAAAATAATGTTACAGACGTGACAGTTCTCCGTTACGGACGCGACCGCTCTGAAGCGGCACTAAAAGACTGCTTTAAAACTTTCACAGACACCTTACACAGAAGACACGAAGCCTTTCTTTAAAGTGAATTTCGTTTTGTTTTAATTGTACGGACCTGAAAAATATATCTATATTGAAATGTCTACTTGTAAACAGAACAATTCAAAACGAAAGAAAACAGACTGCTCTCTGCTTATGAAATGAAATGTGCATTTCTCTCTGGTGCATTCACTACGGCGAAGATCGCGAGTCAGCATCGTCAACTTCATCTTGACTTTATTAATAAACAATCAACATGTCTCCTTGCTATATTTGACATATTCATAATCATTGCTTTTGCCGGTTCTTTGTGACAGCTTTTAGGTGCTTTATCGGCAGCGCCGCCGCCCTTACATGAACGCGTCACCACGGCATCAAAAACATGATTGCGTGATGAAAACATGAAAAATACCACATAAACATAGCCTAACTGTTTAGAAAGAAAACAGAACGAATAGCCTAATGCTCATACGTCCATCTCGCGAATGTATAGTCTTCTTCATCATGCCATCTTCACCATTAGCCGCTTTTCCACTGGCCAGCGTGAGCACAGAGGCCGAAATCATACCTCACGGCACTCCTGTAAAAAAGAAATCGCTGTACAAATATATCAGACGCTGCCATTTAGTCTTTAATTACAGACTTGGACCTCACACGCGGATATTGACTGACCACGAACAGTTAATTTAGCCTACTTGCATCTTTCATTCGTAATGTCTGGCGGTCTTGCTGGTTTTTTTGTTTGTTTGTTTGTTTTACAATTAAAACTAAAAGTCTGTTGTAACGCAAGCCTTACCGAACATGTACCGAGTAAAATATTACTGAAAATTGATTAGTAATGCCTTACACTACTGCGTTACAGCAAAACGTAATATGTTACTGTAATGCATTACTTTTGTAACGCGTTACTCCCAACACTGCTAATTCAGCACATCTTCCTGCAGAGTTGATTGTGAGATTGCAGGTCGAGAGGATGACCGCTCGAGTGTACTGCTCGTTTAGTGCCGTTTTATTGTGTCTGTCTGCATGTTTGAGCACAACAGACGCTGGAGTTGTAGGTGAGAAGTTATTTTAGCTTCATTACACAGCCCGAAGAAGTGCATAAATAAAGTGCCTAACAAAATTTGACTTTAGATGAATCTCAGCACATAGGCTTACAAAAATACAGTACAGATGTCAAGTGGAAGTTCAACTTTGTATGTTGGTTTAGTTTTAATAAGCAAAGTATAAATATGCAAACTGTCATCTGTTTTTCATTGTACAAGTAAAACCCATATAATCACTAATACAAGCCTTTTTGTTTAATGTAAAACAAGAACATTAGTCTTATAACATGGCTACAAAATTACCAATCCGGAGTTTAAACTTTTGCCTAAACTTTTTGTTTTAGCAACTAAATAAGCCTACAATATAACATGGGGAGCTAATTATAACCGGTTGCTCTGCGTTGTGTATATGTAGTGCATTTCTATATTTATGTCTTCTGAGTAGCCTATTAAAATGCTTAAAAGGAAATTAGGGTGGTCATGGGGATGGCATAAATTGACGATGTACACCGGTAAATTTGTATACAACATATTAACTGATGTCCATGTTTTCTATCAGCATTGCACTATTACTCCCTCTACTTTAGTGGGATGGGTTGTAACGGCACTCTCCGTCTCTGAAACCGATTGATGCAGATTATTGAAAAATTGTAGATTTCTAAGCTACTTTGAATTGAAGCAGATGAATGTGTGAATATTGTAAAGTTTGAGACTCATTGCAATACCCCTGACTTGCAAAAGCTGAATCAAACTATTACAGCACTTCCTGGTCTACACAAATTATCCTCTTCTGCAGTGTCCGGTCAGTGTCCGGCGACGCTGACGGTCGAGCCGTCCCGTCGCGGATGCACTTCTGATAGAGACTGCTTTGGAGGACACAAATGCTGTAAATTTCCCTGTGGCCCCGTGTGTGTGCCGCCTGTTTTCAGTGAGTTTTTATTAATGATGGATGCTACACGCCTTCCAAAAACACTGAAAAAATGTTTTGACTCAGAAATTGCTAGTAAGTTTCACAAATAATTGCAAAGAAACCGCAAGCAACACATTGAACTAAACGTGAAACTATGAAGTAGATAGACTGAATATTCCGGTAAAACCTCCTACTATCATCTTATGACAACTTTCTTTTTTTTTTCATACAGTGAATGAGACATTCATTGATGTGGTTTCTGTCATGTGTCTGTATAACAGCAAAGCCAGGAGAGTGTCCAAGCACAAATTTTGGACCAGGAATGTGTGCCGAGATGTGTTGCTATGACAGTGACTGTCCGAACAATGAGAAATGCTGCAGCAATGGTTGTGGACATCAGTGTATGGCTCCATTTGCAGGTGTGTGTTGTATTAGTGTTTGGCTCAGCTTCCTCGTTATTTCAGTTTGTCTTGTTTTCTAATAAGTCGTTCTCAATGTAAAATATTTAGCCAACTAGCATGGTTTCAAGCACAAGATGGCTTTACAAAATTAACAGAAGATTAATACGGAGTAAAACTTGCAATTTGGTTTTTGTGCTGTATCTGAGACTGAATGCCGCTAAATGGATCGACTAATCTGTATCTCTCCAGTGAAGCCTGCAGCCGAACCCCCGAAGCCTCCAGGGAGGGAACCCCCGAAGCCTCCAGGGAGGCCTGGAGCTGAACCCCCGAAGCCTCCAGGGTGGTCTGGAGCTGAACCCCCGAAGCCTCCAGGGTGGCCTGGAGCTGAACCCCCGAAGCCTCCAGGGTGGCCTGGAGCTGAACCCCCGAAGCTTCCAGGGTGGCCTGGAGCCGAACCCCCGAAGCCTCCAGGAAGGCCTGGAGCCGAACCCCCGAAGCCTCCAGGAAGGCCTGGAGCCGAACCCCCGAAGCCTCCAGGGAGCGAACCCCCGAAGCCTCCAGGGAGGCCTGGAGCCGAACCCCCGAAGCCTCCAGGGAGGCCTGGAGCCGAACCCCCGAAGCCTCCAGGGAGGCCTGGAGCCGAACCCCCGAAGCCTCCAGGGAGGCCTGGAGCCGAACCCCCGAAGCCTCCAGGGAGGCCTGGAGCCGAACCCCCGAAGCCTCCAGGGAGGCCTGGAGCCGAACCCCCGAAGCCTCCAGGGAGGCCTGGAGCCGAACCCCCAAAACAACCAGGGAGGCCTGGAGCCGAACCCCCGAAGCCTTCCACTGAACTGCTTGAGCCTGAACCGGAGCCTTCCGTCGAACTGCCGGAGCCCTCCACCGAACTCCCAGAGCCGCCTGCAACTGAACCTCCGGTTAAGCCTACAGCCGAACCCCCGATGCCTCCAGGGAGGCCTGGAGCCGGACCCCCGATGCCTCCAGGGAGGCCTGGAGCCGGACCCCCGATGCCTCCAGGGAGGCCTGGAGCCGGACCCCCGATGCCTCCAGGGAGGCCTGGAGCCGGACCCCCGATGCCTCCAGGGAGGCCTGGAGCCGGACCCCCGATGCCTCCAGGGAGGCCTGGAGCCGGACCCCCGATGCCTCCAGGGAGGCCTGGAGCCGGACCCCCCAAGCCTCCAGGGAGGCCTGGAGCCGGACCCCCGAAGCCTCCAGTGTGTGCTGAAAACTGTCGCCAAACTAACCCTTATGGCCAATGTTCAGGTCATAAGTAATGTGGCTATGCATGCAGGTAACTGTGCTGATTTAACCATTGGATGTATGGTATATTTTCCCTGTTATCACCAAATAAATCTCACACTTGTAAGACTACTTTCTCTTTTATATTTCTTTAAGTGTGATAACAAAGTTGGTGTTTTTTGTGTGCCAGCGTTAGTTTGGCTGTTCTCTCACATAATGGCTGTTCTCTCACATAATGGCTGTTCTCTCACATAATGGCTGTTCTCTCACATAATGGCTGTTCTCTCACATAATGGCTGTTCTCTCACATAATGGCTCATTGGAATTCCTGCTTTAGGAATGTGTAAGTTCCCCTCCTGAAGACCCAAACACATTCAAAACGGTTTCAGAGAGGCTAGCAATATTAAGCTAGCTTTGAATGCATCCAAAGCCATGCCTCCTTCAAAACGCATGAATGCACAAAGCAGAGTCTACAAAGTGTCATGAGATGAAAGACTGTTAAATTGCCTCATGTCTCAAAACGCATAACATTACAGTGATAATGAACGTAAACATCTTACAGTGCTCTAGTTGCACCATCTGACTAATCCAGATTCATTTCGGCGTTAATGGTGTTGACATGAAAACGAATAAATCCAAATCTGAATACGAATGCAACGATTGGACTGACTTTTTTTTTTTTTTTTTTTGGGTCCTGAGACCTTTACAGAAGGTATGTTCATTTTACCATTTAGAACACTTCTAATATTGATTGCTATCAGGATATGAAGAGTTTCAACCAGTATTGCCTATAGACCAATAGTCTTCTGCTGCATTCTGAAGCATTTGCTACAAAGTATAGTGGTCACATATATTGGTTGTCGTTGAACAATGTTCGATTGGTCCGTCAGAAATTGTTTTGGGATGGTATGATATGTGCATACAGACAAGTACTTTATGGCCGTGCAAGCTTCAAAGAGATTAGCCTAGCTAAAGGAGGAACGCTCTCAACGTTAGGCAAAATCTGCACGATTAGGGACTCCAGTATGTGAGCATGAAACATGGACAACTTTACGTGTGACATGAACAAGACTTTAAGTAGACTAAACATACTCTAACGTACACATACATGCATGCATACATGTTTACCTAGGGAAAGAGAGCTGAAGCAGAATACAGGAAAGCAAGAAGTTATAGCATTGCTTAAAATTCAGCAGATTATTAGACTTGAGCAAACCATCAGTTTAGTTCTAACACGCCCTTCTTTAAAATGGGTAAGGATACATAATGTATCAAATAATGAGACTTAAGTTTGATACTTGCATGCCTTGCCCTTTTGAATTAAACTGTCCTGATGCAGTTTGTTGAGGGCTCCAGTTGATCTTTGCTGATGTTGTCTTGATGAGAGAGAACCAGTAGGGGTCAGAGGATCTTTGGTGAATGGAAGTCAAGGCCTAGCCTGGCACAAGGTTGGGGGTCCTTAGAAGACTTCTAGTTCAGCATCGTCTTCACAGTCGGTACTGAAATTTAAAAAATGTGACGCTTTGAGCACTGTTGAGCAGAATCATAAACACCTCTGATTGGCCATTGTGTTCATGAGCTCATCGGATATGTCTACGATTGGCTACAATGATCAACGCACCGGAGCGTTTGAGAGCACACCAACTTGGTATCCAAGTCGGTACTTTTGACAACACTAGTTTATACATTTCTCAAGTGGTTATATATAGAATATATAGGATTAAAAGGGTTTATTTCTCCTTCTCAGCAAGAACACACAACTCTCTGCAAATTCCTTCTGGGTCATATTTGTCTTATCAGATAATAGGAATCATGTCTAAACTGTACTCTCTGTACTCTCTGCTAGAGTTGGAAAGAGATCACAGAGATAACGCAAGACTAAATTACGACGGGAGCAGAAATAACAGCCACCTCTAATCTAAAGGCAGTGTCTAATTGGTCAGAACTCATCCAGGAGGCTGGACAAACATTTGAGTTTAAAATCTTAGGACACGAACAAAGCATTAGAGTAGCCATGACATTTTAGACCAGCCAGACGAGTAAACTTGTAGGCGAGCAGACGCAATAACCCAAATCAAGATCAGAAGAACATAGGTTAAACAGCTTCATTCAAGCCATCGAACGTGAACATTCAAGCTCGTCTCACTTTTCTTTCTCTTACTTAGTTTGTTTTCTGTTCCATTGAGAGTCTCGGTTCTAAGTTAAGTTTTGCTGTAAAGTTTCGGTCAACGATTTGACTGCAAAGCCCGCTTCCAACTTCAAAGACTTTCCATCCAACCGCCAACACACCACGTGTTTGGGTTAAATTAATGATTGATGGTTCGTTCAGGTCATGTCTTATAAGTGCATATAATGCTAGAACCTTGGGATTTCGTCAACTCATTCTTTCACTCTCTTTCTTTCTGTAACTCGTATGAATGTGTGTGAGCATGTGTTTGTGTTAGATATCAGTTTGATCTGTTAGGGTAATCAATAAAAACTTGTCTGTATTTTAAAGAGAAGTGTTCTTGTGTTATGTGCTTACGAATTTAATGTCTTAAACTGCTGATCTAAGTTACCTTGCTAATAAATAGTGTTTTCACTATAGTTTGTATATTTATAATTGCTCGGCCGCCCTATGAATTAATTAATAATTCCCTTCGAGCTAAATTGACCTGTTTGACCCTTACAGCACCATATGACTAGGAAGTCAAAGCTCAAATCACAGTCTTTGTTCTACCCACTTAATTGATAGAAGTGCGAGTGTATTACATTATATAAAATGTGCCAATTTCTCGATAAGTGAAGTCAAACAATGCATTTACTGTAGGATCTAGAAAAAAATCTGATCGTGATTAAACCGGAAAACCTCATAATTAGTGAACAAAAACAATTTCTAAAGGTAGTTCTCCTAAACATTCCATCGCTCACACCCAGGGTGCGATTTGCAGGGGGGGATGGGTTTAAGTTACGATCCTATTTGCAGTGGCCTTAATCCAAGCACAGATTTTCAAAATGTCACAAAGCGTTTTGTGATTGTTTTGTATGAAATATTAAAGTTTATAAATACATATTTTGGCACACCTGGCCGAGTGGCGCTACGAATTCTTCTACTATCGGATTTTAATTCTGGCATGTTAAATTAACATTCGACAAACGCAAACAAACTTTTATTTAAGTGCACTCACAATAACAATTAAATGTTGCGCTTTTGTAAAACAGAGAAAACAAACAGGGTGCGCTTTCTGCCGCCTCGGTCTCCGTGAACTGGAGCGAGTCACAGAAACGAACCAAAACTCTATAGAGATCGCTAAGAAATGCGACCAACTGGGCGGCAACGTCATCAGAACACACTGAATTATGGGTATGTTTTTCTCGTTTACATGGGCTGGCATTGCAGGCTTGTGTTCTGGCATGAAAATAATGAAAAATTAGCGTGAAAAACAGAATATAATCCTACAAAATGCAGCAGGCTGGGTTGTGGTGCTTTTGCAGACAGCCTGAAGTTCTGGGAGTCTCCCGCATATTGATAGCGGCTCCCTGATGCCCGCAAATTAGTTCAAATCTCCCGGAATCTAGAGCTCGCGAGCTCCAAACCGTGTAGCGCGCGCACGGCAGAGAGGGAGAGAGGGAGAAACCTTCAGCGTATTCACAAATGTACGTGTGCGTCATGAAGTGCATGTAAGTGCACAATTCTTCCTTAATACAGATAAAGGAGGCAGAATTTCATTCAGTCTTTGTTTATTTTATTTAAAGCAATGGCTAAAAATCATTACATGTGAGAAGTAACATTAAACAATCTTTAAGTTTGCATTAAGTTGGCTGTGCAGTTATTGCAGTTTATAACACAGCAGGTAGACGGCATCTTGAACACTGCGTTCTTCCCTCCATGCAATCCGTGGATTCCCAAAATGCTTTGCGTTCACCACTGTTAATACGTCATGATGACGACACATTAGCAATCTCTATAGGCTACTTGCCTCAGTCACGATGAGAAATATGTCTATAGAAAGCTTGAGTGAACAAGTATTCTCTGATTGTGTAATCCATATGAAACCATCCATCATTAAATTATATTCACTATAGTGGCTGGAAACATTGTTGTCAGTGACTAAAAATTTCAGATTCAAATTCTAGACATGCCCCTGTGTAAATAGCCTGGTTAAAACCAGACCCTTCTCAGTCGTAACTGAGTTAGGGTCTGGAGAAAGTTCATTGACAGCTCATTTCCAAAGGGACGTCGCTCAAATGCCTCTGGGCGCAATTGGATAGACCTTAAAACCAATCAGATCGATCGTCATCTTGTAAAGCCCGCCTCAACGTTTGTGATTGCTGCCTCGATTTGGAAATATTGGAAATGAGCTTGAATGAACTCTTCGCCAGACTAACTTGCAGAGCAAATCTAAATTTGCCGGAAGTTCGTCTGGGTTTTCCCAGGCTACTGTGTCTGTGCTGTGTCTCTTGATGTTCTATGCAGATTTATGCCAGCCTCCAGTAGAGATCCATTTCCTGGAGAGTTTAGGTGTAGGTAGTGATGTGACATTTGAAGCGAGGCGTCGGAGCTTGTGTCGAGCAAAAATGGGCGTGCCAGATGAAGCCGCGATTCGAGGCTTGTGTTGTTAACGTGAAAATCACGTGACTAATGACAAACGAGGCCTCGGTTTGTGTGGATAAGTCATCGGTTCGGTCTGAGTGTCGTTTCCGGATAAAGGGGGTTCGAAACTCGCGCCTCCTTGTGGGTGTTGCAGGAGTAGTAGAATCAGTTGTAGTAGTGTCAGAGAGTCAGAGAGTTAGAGTTAGAGAGTTGGAGTTAGAGAGTTGTTTCATCGTCGTTATTGTGCAATATATGTGTTAGGGTTAATATATGTGTTAGTAATATATGTGTATATTATTACATTATATCAGGTTAGATTAGTTATAGTATATTGTTAGTATTAATTATAGTAGCTATATTATAGTATTGTTATATTAATTAGATAAGATTATTTGGATTGCTTTGGATTTTTGGATTTGGACTGGACTGCTTTTTGATTTGGATTGCCCTTTTGGAATTGTTTGCTTTTTGTGACCTCTTCCTTTTTCCTTGTAATGGAGCCAGCAAGAAAGAGGAAATCCTCCCCTGTCTGGGAGTTTTTTGAAATGGTTGCTCACAATAAGGTACAAACACAATTTGTATTAATATTGTTATTATTATTATTTTACTGTCTTTATATAATAATCCTCACTATATGGCTGTATTATATTTAATGTCTATTAATTTATGTTTCAAGGTGAAATGCTTGCTGTGCCTAAAGGAGCTGACATACAGCAATAACACGTCCTCCATGCTCAGGCATTATCGAGCACTGCACGAGCATGCACAGACTACTAACAATCCACACAGTAGTCAAAGTAATTGATAATAATCATTAAAAAACATTATTTAAATAATGTTTTAGGCTCCTACAATACACCTGCATTTTATTTTATTATAGATTCCAAAAAAGAAATGGTGAATGAGGCCCTGGTGAACATGGTCATCAAGGACTCCCAACCCTTTTCCATTGTGGATGATGATGGATTTAGGGAGCTCCTGCATGTGTTGGATCCCACTTACGTGATCCCAACTAGAAAGGTATGTGATTAATAAAGTGGTTCATCATTATTTAAGAAGTTAAAAGTAAGAGTAACTGCATTTATTTCTATCCACAGGCTTTGAAGGTCATGGTTGATCATAAGTACAAGGAGGCTAAGGAGAAGGCAAGAGAGCAGTTGCAGAACGTTCAGGCTATAAGCCTTACCTCTGACATGTGGACATCGCTAAACATGGATGCCTACCTAGCAGTGACTTGCCATTTTATTGACAATGACAAGCTCTGCACTATTTTACTAGGTGTACAGCATTTCCCTAAGAGCCATACTGCTGAGAAATTGGCTACTGGACATATCAAGCTCATGGAGGAGTGGGGCATAAAGGATAAAGTTAAGTGCCTGGTAACTGATGCAGCAGCCAACATGATAGCATGTGTACGATCACTGAATGTTAGGCATGCGGTATGCATTGCACATGCACTAAACCTTATTGTGGGGAAATCTTTTGATGACATCAGTAGCTTCAACGACATTCGAACCAAATGTAGGAAACTTGTGACCTATTTCCGAACAAGAACTACAGCAAAAGAGAGACTGGCCCAAGTACAGGAGCAGATGGGGAGACCAGTTCTGAAAATGATAATTGAAGTGGACACTCGCTGGAACAGCACTTACAACATGCTGGAACGTCTCTATCAGCTGAGAGAGCCAGTGGGGGCAGCCCTGGCCTCTCTAAAGACCGTCATCACCCCTCCTACAGCCCTGGAGTATGAGGCAGTCCAGGATGCTTTACATGTTCTTGCCCCTTTCCGCCAGGCTACAGTAGAGCTTTCAGGAGAGAAAAGGGTGTCTGCCTCCAAAGTGATTCCTTTGATGAAGATGCTTAATCACGCTGTAACGAGTAAGCTAGAGGGCCTCAAGTCCAATCCGGCAAGGCAGCTGGGTGACAGCCTTGTACGGAGGGTCAGGGAACAAGCAGTACATTTAGAATCAATAAGTGTGATGACCATACCCACGTTATTGGATCCCAGATTCAAAAAACTGGGATTCTTAAGTCAAGGGAAACTGCAAGAAGGCATATCAAGATTAAAATCTGAATGCGCTACTGTAATCAGAAGTTCTGCTCTCCATTCTGCTTCCACCAATATACCCCCAACTCAGCTGCCAGCCTCTTCAGAAGCAGGCCAATCCACAGACAACAGTAAGTACTATATGTGTTTGTTGTGTGAATGTTCACATTAGTGATTTAGTAATGTGAACCATTGTTAATGGAGTATTTTTTCTTTGTACCTCTATTATTAGGTGACCTTTGGCATCTGCTGGATAGCACGGTTGAACACGGTAGAAGGAGCTCAAGTGCAACAGCAGATGCTACTGTAGAAGTGGACCGATATTTATCTGAAGTGAATCTCACAAGATCTGAGGATCCACTGGTATATTGGGCTCAACATAAACATCAGTATCCTCATTTATACCATCTGGCCCTGGCATTTTTATGTTCCCCCACATCCTCTGTTCCATGTGAAAGGATCTTTTCCAAGGCTGGAGAGGTTCTGTCCAAGAAGAGGAATCGTCTAAGCCCCAACACACTTGAAAAAATTCTGTTCCTCAATAAAAATAATTTTTAATCCTTCCTTCGTTCCTCTACGTCCCCAGTCCCATAAGCACAACACTGCACAAAAATAGTAACAGTTCAATGCACAAATCACCAGAAACAATTCTTAACCTTTACCACCCCACACTTTTCTGTTGCACTTTACTTTATTACACTCCCTCCACCATAAGCACTGCACTCAACACAGTGTCACTTTTGTTGTTCATACTGTCACTATCCAAACCATTTATGAATAATTAATTAACTGTGTGTGTGTGTGTGTGTGTGTGTGTGTGTGTGTGTGTGTGTGTGTGTGTGTGTGTGTGTGTGTGTGTGTGTGTGTGTGTGTGAGAGACAGTTGTCTCTGCAGAAGTAAATTCAGACAGAGAAATATACATATTTTATTTTATACCCAGGCAATGGACAAATGTCTGCTCAGGTATTTTTATTATTGCAAATGAAAGGTTACAGACATTAACAGTGAGAAGAAAATAAATAAATAAAACAGAACAGGGGGGTATACTGACATCATAAGTCTGCTCAGGTCATTGTTTCAGAATGAATTAATTGGTCTGCTATTTCTTTGCACAGTAGCTAGGTGTCACTAGTGAGCAATGCTGAATGAAGCTTCGAGTAATGAACCTTTGGGTGAAGCAATGGTCTGTGAGGTCTCAGTGGTTCAGGAAGCCTCATTTTGCCATCACTAGGTGTAGGAGTTTAGTCCAACTTGTAACTTGTGGTAGAACTCTGACCTGTACCACCTGACCAATGCAGAATCATTCGGCATTGATAGTGTTGCCATACAAACGCTCAATCATCTCCTAATCACAGCAATTATTACGACATCCAACCCTAATCAAACACACCTGAACAAGCTAATCAAAGTCTTCAAGATTAGGCTATATTAGAAAGCTACAGGCAGGTGATTTTCATTATGGTTGGAGTTACACGGGCCTCCAATTGGAACTTTAAAAACGCGTTCAAAAAGCACTTTAAACTGCTTTGACAGCGTTTTTTTTGTGTGTGTGTGGGACTCAGCAACGGGGTTTTTCTTTGTAGGTTTGTGTTCCTCGCTGTCTGCCCCTCCTGACTCACTAATTCAGCACATCTTCCTGCAGAGTTGATTGTGAGATTGCAGGTCGAGAGGATGACCGCTCGAGTGTACTGCTCGTTTAGTGCCGTTTTATTGTGTCTGTCTGCATGTTTGAGCACAACAGACGCTGGAGTTGTAGGTGAGAAGTTGTTTTAGCTTGATTACACAGCCCGAAGAAGTGCATAAATAAAGTGCCTAACAAAATTTGACTTTAGATGAATCTCAGCACATAGGCTTACAAAAATACAGTACAGATGTCAAGTGGAAGTTCAACTTTGTATGTTGGTTTAGTTTTAATAAGCAAAGTATAAATATGCAAACTGTCATCTGTTTTTCATTGTACAAGTAAAACCCATATAATCACTAATATAAGCCTTTTTGTTTAATGTAAAACAAGAACATTAGTCTTATAACATGGCTACAAAATTACCAATCCGGAGTTTAAACTTTTGCCTAAACTTTTTGTTTTAGCAACTAAATAAGCCTACAATATAACATGGGGAGCTAATTATAACCGGTTGCTCTGCGTTGTGTATATGTAGTGCATTTCTATATTTATGTCTTCTGAGTAGCCTATTAAAATGCTTAAAAGGAAATTAGGGTGGTCATGGGGATGGCATAAATTGATGATGTACACTGGTAAATTTGTATACAACATATTAACTGATGTCCATGTTTTCTATCAGCATTGCACTATTACTCCCTCTACTTTAGTGGGATGGGTTGTAACAGCACTCTCCGTCTCTGAAACCGATTGATGCAGATTATTGAAAAATTGTAGATTTCTAAGCTACTTTGAATTGAAGCAGATGAATGTGTGAATATTGTAAAGTTTGAGACTCATTGCAATACCCCTGACTTGCAAAAGCTGAATCAAACTATTACAGCACTTCCTGGTCTACACAAATGATCCTCTTGAATCCTCTTCTGCAGTGTCCGGTCAGTGTCCGGCGACGCTGACGGTCGAGCCGTCCCGTCGCGGATGCACTTCTGATAGAGACTGCTTTGGAGGACACAAATGCTGTAAATTTCCCTGTGGCCCCGTGTGTGTGCCGCCTGTTTTCAGTGAGTTTTTATTAATGATGGATGCTACACGCCTTCCAAAAACGCTGAAAAAACGTTTTGACTCAGAAATTGCTAGTAAGTTTCACAAATAATTGCAAAGAAACCGCAATCAACACATTGAACTAAACGTGAAACTATGAAGTAGATAGACTGAATATTCCGGTAAAACCTCCTACTATCATCTTATGACAACTTTCTTTTTTTTTTTTCATACAGTGAATGAGACATTCATTGATGTGGTTTCTGTCATGTGTCTGTATAACAGCAAAGCCAGGAGAGTGTCCAAGCACAAATTTTGGACCAGGAATGTGTGCCGAGATGTGTTGCTATGACAGTGACTGTCCGAACAATGAGAAATGCTGCAGCAATGGTTGTGGACATCAGTGTATGGCTCCATTTGCAGGTGTGTGTTGTATTAGTGTTTGGCTCAGCTACCTCGTTATTTCAGTTTGTCTTGTTTTCTAATAAGTCGTTCTCAATGTAAAGTATTTAGCCAACTAGCATGGTTTCAAGCACAAGATGGCTTTACAAAATTAACAGAAGATTAATACGGAGTAAAACTTGCAATTTGGTTTTTGTGCTGTATCTGAGACTGAATGCCGCTAAATGGATCGACTAATCTGTATCTCTCCAGTGAAGCCTGCAGCCGAACCCCCGAAGCCTCCAGGGTGGCCTGGAGCTGAACCCCCGAAGCCTCCAGGGTGGCCTGGAGCTGAACCCCCGAAGCCTCCAGGGTGGCCTGGAGCTGAACCCCCGAAGCCTCCAGGGTGGCCTGGAGCTGAACCCCCGAAGCCTCCAGGGTGGCCTGGAGCTGAACCCCCGAAGCCTCCAGGGTGGCCTGGAGCTGAACCCCCGAAGCCTCCAGGGAGGCCTGGAGCCGAACCCCCAAAGCCTCCAGGGAGCGAACGCCCAAAGCTTCCAGAAAGGCCTGGAGCCGAACCCCCGATGCCTCCAGGGAGGCCTGGAGCCGAACCCCCGATGCCTCCAGGGAGGCCTGGAGCCGAACCCCCGATGCCTCCAGGGAGGCCTGGAGCCGAACCCCCGAAGCCTCCAGGGAGGCCTGGAGCCGAACCCCCGAAGCCTTCTACTGAACTGCTTGAGCCTGAACCGGAGCCTTCCGTCGAACTGCCTGAGCCGGAGCCCTCCACCGAACTGCCAGAGCCGCCTGCAACTGAACCTCCGGTTAAGCCTGCAGCCGAACCCCCGATGGCTCCAGGGAGGCCTGGAGCCGGACCCCCGATGGCTCCAGGGAGGCCTGGAGCCGGACCCCCGATGGCTCCAGGGAGGCCTGGAGCCGGACCCCCGATGGCTCCAGGGAGGCCTGGAGCCGGACCCCCGATGGCTCCAGGGAGGCCTGGAGCCGGACCCCCGATGGCTCCAGGGAGGCCTGGAGCCGGACCCCCGATGGCTCCAGGGAGGCCTGGAGCCGGACCCCCGATGGCTCCAGGGAGGCCTGGAGCCGGACCCCCGATGGCTCCAGGGAGGCCTGGAGCCGGACCCCCGATGGCTCCAGGGAGGCCTGGAGCCGAACCCCCGAAGCGACCAGGGAGGCCTGGAGCCGAACCCCCGAAGCGACCAGGGAGGCCTGGAGCCGAACCCCCGAAGCGACCAGGGAGGCCTGGAGCCGAACCCCCGAAGCCTCCAGTGTGTGCTGAAAACTGTCGCCAAACTAACCCTTATGGCCAATGTTCAGGTCATAAGTAATGTGGCTATGCATGCAGGTAACTGTGCTGATTTAACCATTGGATGTATGGTATATTTTCCCTGTTATCACCAAATAAATCTCACACTTGTAAGACTACTTTCTCTTTTATATTTCTTTAAGTGTGATAACAAAGTTGGTGTTTTTTGTGTGCCAGCGTTAGTTTGGCTGTTCTCTCACATAATGGCTGTTCTCTCACATAATGGCTGTTCTCTCACATAATGGCTGTTCTCTCACATAATGGCTGTTCTCTCACATAATGGCTGTTCTCTCACATAATGGCTCATTGGAATTCCTGCTTTAGGAATGTGTAAGTTCCCCTCCTGAAGACCCAAACACATTCAAAACGGTTTCAGAGAGGCTAGCAATATTAAGCTAGCTTTGAATGCATCCAAAGCCATGCCTCCTTCAAAACGCATGAATGCACAAAGCAGAGTCTACAAAGTGTCATGAGATGAAAGACTGTTAAATTGTCTCATGTCTCAAAACGCATAACATTACAGTGATAATGAACGTAAACATCTTACAGTGCTCTAGTTGTACCATCTGACTAATCCAGATTCATTTCGGCGTTAATGGTGTTGACATGAAAACGAATACATCCAAATCTGAATACGAATGCAACGATTGGACTGACTTTTTTTTTTTTTTTTGGGTCCTGAGACCTTTACAGAAGCTATGTTCATTTTACCATTTAGAACACTTCTAATATTTATTGCTATCAGGATATGAAGAGTTTCAACCAGTATTGCCTATAGACCAATAGTCTTCTGCTGCATTCTGAAGCATTTGCTACAAAGTATAGTGGTCACATATATTGGTTGTCGTTGAACAATGTTCGATTGGTCCGTCAGAAATTGTTTTGGGATGGTATGATATGTGCATACAGACAAGTACTTTATGGCCGTGCAAGCTTCAAAGAGATTAGCCTAGCTAAAGGAGGAACGCTCTCTACGTTAGGCCAAATCTGCACGATTAGGGACTCCAGTATGTGAGCATGAAACATGGAAAACTTTACGTGTGACATGAACAAGACTTTAAGTAGACTAAACATACTCTAACGTACACATACATGCATGCATACATGTTTACCTAGGGAAAGAGAGCTGAAGCAGAATACAGGAAAGCAAGAAGTTATAGCATTGCTTAAAATTCAGCAGATCAGCAGCCTTGAGCAAACCATCAGTTTAGTTCTAACACGCCCTTCTTTAAAATGGGTAAGGATACATAATGTATCAAATAATGAGACTTAAGTTTGATTCTTGCATGCCTTCCCCTTTTGAATTAAACTGTCCTGATGCAGTTTGTTGAGGGCTCCAGTTGATCTTTGCTGATGTTGTCTTGATGAGAGAGAACCAGTAGGAGTCAGAGGATCTTTGGTGAATGGAAGTCAAGGCCTAGCCTGGCACAAGGTTGGGGGTCCTTAGAAGACTTCTAGTTCAGCATCGTCTTCACAGTCGGTACTGAAATTTAAAAAATGTGACGCTTTGAGCACTGTTGAGCAGAATCATAAACACCTCTGATTGGCCATTGTGTTCATGAGCTCATCGGATATGTCTACGATTGGCTACAATGATCAACGCACCGGAGCGTTTGAG
Source organism: Siphateles boraxobius (assembly GCF_051911475.1). Classification (NCBI taxonomy): domain Eukaryota; kingdom Metazoa; phylum Chordata; class Actinopteri; order Cypriniformes; family Leuciscidae; genus Siphateles; species Siphateles boraxobius. Next base: position 5,725,321 of record NW_027508755.1, read on the forward strand.
AGCACAAACGAATATATAGGATTAAAAGGGTTTATTTCTCCTTCTCAGCAAGAACACACAACTCTCTGCAAATTCCTTCTGGGTCATATTTGTCTTATCAGATAATAGGAATCATGTCTAAACTGTACTCTCTGTACTCTCTGCTAGAGTTGGAAAGAGATCACAGAGATAACGCATGACTAAATTACGACGAGAGCAGAAATAACAGCCACCTCTAATCTAAAGGCAGTGTCTGATTGGTCAGAACTCATCCAGGAGGCTGGACAAACATTTGAGTTTAAAATCTTAGGACACGAACAAAGCATTAGAGTAGCCATGACATTTTAGACCAGCCAGACGAGTAAACTTTTTTTTCGGCGAGCAGACGCAATAACCCAAATCAAGATCAGAAGAAAATAGGTTAAATAGCTTCATTCAAGCCATCGAACGTGAACATTCAAGCTCGTCTCACTTTTCTTTCTCTTACTTAGTTTGTTTTCTGTTCCGTTGAGAGTCTCGGTTCTAAGTTAAGTTTTGCTGTAAAGTTTCGGTCAACGATTTGACTGCAAAGCCCGCTTCCAACTTCAAAGACTTTCCATCCAACCGCCAACACACCACGTGTTTGGGTTAAATTAATGATTGATGGTTCGTTCAGGTCATGTCTTATAAGTGCATATAATTCTAGAACCTTGGGATTTCATCAACTCATTCTTTCACTCTCTTTCTTTCTGTAACTCATATGAATGTGTGTGAGCATGTGTTTGTGTTAGATATCAGTTTTATCTGTTAGGGTAATCAATAAAAACTTGTCTGTATTTTAAAGAGAAGTGTTCTTGTGTTATGTGCTTACGAATTTAATGTCTTAAACTGCTGATCTAAGTTACCTTGCTAATAAATAGTGTTTTCACTATAGTTTGGATATTTATAATTGCTCGGCCGCCCTATGAATTAATTCATTATTCCCTTTGAGCTAAATTGACCTGTTTGACCCTTACAGCACCATATGACTAGGAAGTCAAAGCTCAAATCACAGTCTTTGTTCTACCCACTTAATTGATAGAAGTGCGAGTGTATTACATTATATAAAATGTGCCAATTTCTCGATAAGTGACGTCAAACAATGCATTTACTGTAGGATCTAGAAAAAAATCTGATCGTGATTAAACCGGAAAACCTCATAATTAGTGAACAAAAACAATTTCTAAAGGTAGTTCTCCTAAACATTCCATCGCTCACACCCAGGGTGCGATTTGCAGGGGGGGATGGGTTTAAGTTACGATCCTATTTGCAGTGGCCTTAATCCAAGCACTGTTTTTCAAAATGTCACAAAGCGTTTTGTGATTGTTTTGTATGAAATATTGAAGTTTATAAATACATATTTTGGCACACCTGGCCGAGTGGCGCTACGAATTCTTCTACAATCGGATTTGAATTCTGGCATGTTAAATTAACATTCGACAAACGCAAACAAACTTTTATTTAAGTGCACTCACAATAACAATTAAATGTTGCGCTTTTGTAAAACAGAGAAAACAAACAGGGTTCGCTTTCTGCCGCCTCGGTCTCCGTGAACTGGAGCGAGTCACAGAAACGAACCAAAACTCTATAGAGATCGCTAAGAAATTTGACCAACTGGGCGGCAACGTCATCAGAACACACTGAATTATGAGTATGTTTTTCTCGTTTACATGGGCTGGCATTGCAGGCTTGTGTTCTGGCATGAAAATAATGAAAAATTAGCGTGAAAAACAGAATATAATCCTACAAAATGCAGCAGGCTGGGATGTGGTGCTTTTGCAGACAGCCTGAAGTTCTGGGAGTCTCCCGCATATTGATAGCGGCTCCCTGATGCCCGCAAATTAGTTCAAATCTCCCGGAATCTAGAGCTCGCGAGCTCCAAACCGTGTAGCGCGCGCACGGCAGAGAGGGAGAGAAGGAGAAACCTTCAGCGTATTCACAAATGTACGTGTGCGTCATGAAGTTCATGTAAGTGCACAATTCTTCCTTAATACAGATAAAGGAGGCAGAATTTCATTCAGTCTTTGTTTATTTTATTTAAAGCGATGGCTAAAAATCATTACATGTGAGAAGTAACATTTAACAATCTTTAAGTTTGCATTAAGTTGGCTGTGCAGTTATTGCAGTTTATAACACAGCAGGTAGACGGCATCTTGAACACTGCGTTCTTCCCTCCATGCAATCCGCGGATTCCCAAAATGCTTTGCGTTCACCACTGTTAATACGTCATGATGATGACACATTAGCAATCTCTATAGGCTACTTGCCTCAGTCACGATGAGAAATATGTCTATAGAAAGCTTGAGTGAACAAGTATTCTCTGATTGTGTAATCCATATGAAACCATCCATCATTAAATTATATTCACTATAGTGGCTGGAAACATTGTTGTCAGTGACTAAAAAATTCAGATTCAAATTCTAGACATGCCCCTGTGTAAATAGCCTGGTTAAAACCAGACCCTTCTCAGTCGTAACTGAGTTAGGGTCTGGAGAAAGTTCATTGACAGCTCACTTCCAAAGGGACGTCGCTCAAATGCCTCTGGGCGCAATTGGATAGACCTTAAAACCAATCAGATCGATCGTCATCTTGTAAAGCCCGCCTCAACGTTTGTGATTGCTGCCTCGATTTGGAAATAATGGAAATGAGCCTGAATGGACTCTTCGCCAGACTAACTTGCAGAGCAAATCTAAATTTGCCGGAAGTTCATCTGGGTTTTCCCAGGCTACTGTGTCTGTGCTGTGTCTCTTGATGTTCTATGCAGATTTATGCCAGCCTCCAGTAGAGATCCATTTCCTGGAGAGTTTAGGTGTAGGTAGTGATGTGAGATTTGAAGCGAGGCGTCGGATCTTGTGTCGAGCAAAAATGGGCGTGCCAGATGAAGCCGCGATTCGAGGCTTGTGTTGTTAACGTGAAAATCACGTGACTAATGACAAACGAGGCCTCGGTTTGTGTGGATACGTCATCGGTTCGGTCTGGGTGTCGTTTCCGGATAAAGGGGGTTCGAAACTCGCGCCTCCTTGTGGGTGTTGCAGGAGTAGTAGAATCAGTTGTAGTAGTGTCAGAGAGTCAGAGAGTTAGAGTTAGAGAGTTGGAGTTAGAGAGTTGTTTCATCGTCGTTATTGTGCAATATATGTGTTAGGGCTGTATATTATTACATTATATCAGGTTAGATTAGTTATAGTATATTGTTAGTATTAATTATAGTAGCTATATTATAGTATTGTTATATTAATTAGATAAGATTATTTGGATTGCTTTGGATTTTTGGATTTGGACTGGACTGCTTTTTGATTTGGATTGCCCTTTTGGAATTGTTTGCTTTTTGTGACCTCTTCCTTTTTCCTTGTAATGGAGCCAGCAAGAAAGAGGAAATCCTCCCCTGTCTGGGAGTTTTTTTAAATGGTTGCTCACAATAAGGTACAAACACAATTTGTATTATTATTGTTATTATTATTATTTTACTGTCTTTATATAATAATCCTCACTATATGGCTGTATTATATTTAATGTCTATTCATTTATGTTTCAAGGTGAAATGCTTGCTGTGCCTAAAGGAGCTGACATACAGCAATAACACGTCCTCCATGCTCAGGCATTATCGAGCACTGCACGAGCATGCACAGACTACTAACAATCCACACAGTAGTCAAAGTAATTGATAATAATCATTAAAAAAACATTATTTAAATAATGTTTTAGGCTCCTACAATACACCTTCATTTTATTTTATTATAGATTCCAAAAAAGAAATGGTGAATGAGGCCCTGGTGAACATGGTCATCAAGGACTCCCAACCCTTTTCCATTGTGGATGATGATGGATTTAGGGAGCTCCTGCATGTGTTGGATCCCACTTACGTGATCCCAACTAGAAAGGTATGTGATTAATAAAGTGGTTCATCATTATTTAAGAAGTTAAAAGTAAGAGTAACTGCATTTATTTCTAACCACAGGCTTTGAAGGTCATGGTTGATCATAAGTACAAGGAGGCTAAGGAGAAGGCAAGAGAGCAGTTGCAGAACGTTCAGGCTATAAGCCTTACCTCTGACATGTGGACATCGCTAAACATGGATGCCTACCTAGCAGTGACTTGCCATTTTATAGACAATGACAAGCTCTGCACTATTTTACTAGGTGTACAGCATTTCCCTAAGAGCCATACTGCTGAGAACTTGGCTACTGGACATATCAAGCTCATGGAGGAGTGGGGCATAAAGGATAAAGTTAAGTGCCTGGTAACTGATGCAGCAGCCAACATGATAGCATGTGTACGATCACTGAATGTTAGGCATGCGGTATGCATTGCACATGCACTAAACCTTATTGTGGGGAAATCTTTTGATGACATCAGTAGCTTCAACGACATTCGAACCAAATGTAGGAAACTTGTGACCTATTTCCGAACAAGCACTACAGCAAAAGAGAGACTGGCCCAAGTACAGGAGCAGATGGGGAGACCAGTTCTGAAAATGATAATTGAAGTGGAAACTCGCTGGAACAGCACTTACAACATGCTGGGACGTCTCTATCAGCTGAGAGAGCCAGTGGGGGCAGCCCTGGCCTCTCTAAAGACCGACATCACCCCTCCTACAGCCCTGGAGTATGAGGCAGTCCAGGATGCTTTACATGTTCTTGCCCCTTTCCGCCAGGCTACAGTAGAGCTTTCAGGAGAGAAAAGGGTGTCTGCCTCCAAAGTGATTCCTTTGATGAAGATGCTTAATCACGCTGTAACGAGTAAGCTAGAAGGCCTCAAGTCCAATCCAGCAAGGCAGCTGGGTGACAGCCTTGTACGGAGGGTCAGGGAACAAGCAGTACATTTAGAATCAATAAGTGTGATGACCATACCCACGTTATTGGATCCCAGATTCAAAAAACTGGGATTCTTAAGTCAAGGGAAACTGCAAGAAGGCATATCAAGATTAAAATCTGAATGCGCTACTGTAATCAGAAGTTCTGGTCTCCATTCTGCATTCCACCAATATATCCCCAACTCAGCTGCCAGCCTCTTCAGAAGCAGGCCAATCCACAGACAACAGTAAGTACTATATGTGTTTGTTGTGTGAATGTTCACATTAGTGATTTAGTAATGTGAACCATTGTTAATGGAGTATTTTTTCTTTGTAACTCTATTATTAGGTGACCTTTGGCATCTGCTGGATAGCACGGTTGAACAAGGTAGAAGGAGCTCAAGTGCAACAGCAGATGCTACTGTAGAAGTGGACCGATATTTATCTGAAGTGAATCTCACAAGATCTGAGGATCCACTGGTATATTGGGCTCAACATAAACATCAGTATCCTCATTTATACCATCTGGCCCTGGCATTTTTATGTTCCCCCGCATCCTCTGTTCCATGTGAAAGGATCTTTTCCAAGGCTGGAGAGGTTCTGTCCAAGAAGAGGAATCGTCTAAGCCCCAACACACTTGAAAAAATTCTGTTCCTCAATAAAAATAATTTTTAATCCTTCCTTCGTTCCTCTACGTCCCCAGTCCCATAAGCACAACACTGCACAAAAATAGTAACAGTTCAATGCACAAAATCACCAGAAACAATTCTTAACCTTTACCACCCCACACTTTTCTGTTGCACTTTACTTTATTAGACTCCCTCCACCATAAGCACTGCACTCAACACAGTGTCACTTTTGTTGTTCATACTGTCACTATCCAAACCATTTATGAATAATTAATTAACTGTGTGTGTGTGTGTGTGTGTGTGTGTGTGTGTGTGTGTGTGTGTGTGTGTGTGTGTGTGTGTGTGTGTGTGTGTGTGTGTGTGTGTGTGTGAGAGAGACAGTTGTCTCTGCAGAAGTAAATTCAGACAGAGAAATATACATATTTTATTTTATACCCAGGCAATGGACAAATGTCTGCTCAGGTATTTTTATTATTGCAAATGAAAGGTTACAGACATTAACAGTGAGAAGAAAATAAATAAATAAAACAGAACAGGGGGGTATACTGACATCATAAGTCTGCTCAGGTCATTGTTTCAGAATGAATTAATTGGTCTGCTATTTCTTTGCACAGTAGCTAGGTGTCACTAGTGAGCAATGCTGAATGAAGCTTCGAGTAATGAACCTTTGGGTGAAGCAATGGTCTGTGAGGTCTCAGTGGTTCAGGAAGCCTCATTTTGCCATCACTAGGTGTAGGAGTTTAGTCCAACTTGTAACTTGTGGTAGAACTCTGACCTGTACCACCTGACCAATGCAGAATCATTCGGCATTGATAGTGTTGCCATACAAACGCTCAATCATCTCCTAATCACAGCAATTATTACGACATCCAACCCTAATCAAACACACCTGAACAAGCTAATCAAAGTCTTCAAGATTAGGCTATATTAGAAAGCTACAGGCAGGTGATTTTCATTATGGTTGGAGTTACACGGGCCTCCAATTGGAACTTTAAAAACGCGTTCAAAAAGCACTTTAAACTGCTTTGACAGCGTTTTTTTTTGTGTGTGTGTGTGGGACTCAGCAACGGGGTTTTTCTTTGTAGGTTTGTGTTCCTCGCTGTCTGCCCCTCCTGACTCACTAATTCAGCACATCTTCCTGCAGAGTTGATTGTGAGATTGCAGGTCGAGAGGATGACCGCTCGAGTGTACTGCTCGTTTAGTGCCGTTTTATTGTGTCTGTCTGCATGTTTGAGCACAACAGACGCTGGAGTTGTAGGTGAGAAGTTGTTTTAGCTTGATTACACAGCCCGAAGAAGTGCATAAATAAAGTGCCTAACAAAATTTGACTTTAGATGAATCTCAGCACATAGGCTTACAAAAATACAGTACAGATGTCAAGTGGAAGTTCAACTTTGTATGTTGGTTTAGTTTTAATAAGCAAAGTATAAATATGCAAACTGTCATCTGTTTTTCATTGTACAAGTAAAACCCATATAATCACTAATATAAGCCTTTTTGTTTAATGTAAAACAAGAACATTAGTCTTATAACATGGCTACAAAATTACCAATCCGGAGTTTAAACTTTTGCCTAAACTTTTTGTTTTAGCAACGAAATAAGCCTACAATATAACATGGGGAGCTAATTATAACCGGTTGCTCTGCGTTGTGTATATGTAGTGCATTTCTATATTTATGTCTTCTGAGTAGCCTATTAAAATGCTTAAAAGGAAATTAGGGTGGTCATGGGGATGGCATAAATTGATGATGTACACTGGTAAATTTGTATACAACATATTAACTGATGTCCATGTTTTCTATCAGCATTGCACTATTACTCCCTCTACTTTAGTGGGATGGGTTGTAACAGCACTCTCCGTCTCTGAAACCGATTGATGCAGATTATTGAAAAATTGTAGATTTCTAAGCTACTTTGAATTGAAGCAGATGAATGTGTGAATATTGTAAAGTTTGAGACTCATTGCAATACCCCTGACTTGCAAAAGCTGAATCAAACTATTACAGCACTTCCTGGTCTACACAAATGATCCTCTTGAAATCCTCTTCTGCAGTGTCCGGTCAGTGTCCGGCGACGCTGACGGTCGAGCCGTCCCGTCGCGGATGCACTTCTGATAGAGACTGCTTTGGAGGACACAAATGCTGTAAATTTCCCTGTGGCCCCGTGTGTGTGCCGCCTGTTTTCAGTGAGTTTTTATTAATGATGGATGCTACACGCCTTCCAAAAACGCTGAAAAAACGTTTTGACTCAGAAATTGCTAGTAAGTTTCACAAATAATTGCAAAGAAACCGCAATCAACACATTGAACTAAACGTGAAACTATGAAGTAGATAGACTGAATATTCCGGTAAAACCTCCTACTATCATCTTATGACAACTTTCTTTTTTTTTTTTCATACAGTGAATGAGACATTCATTGATGTGGTTTCTGTCATGTGTCTGTATAACAGCAAAGCCAGGAGAGTGTCCAAGCACAAATTTTGGACCAGGAATGTGTGCCGAGATGTGTTGCTATGACAGTGACTGTCCGAACAATGAGAAATGCTGCAGCAATGGTTGTGGACATCAGTGTATGGCTCCATTTGCAGGTGTGTGTTGTATTAGTGTTTGGCTCAGCTACCTCGTTATTTCAGTTTGTCTTGTTTTCTAATAAGTCGTTCTCAATGTAAAGTATTTAGCCAACTAGCATGGTTTCAAGCACAAGATGGCTTTACAAAATTAACAGAAGATTAATACGGAGTAAAACTTGCAATTTGGTTTTTGTGCTGTATCTGAGACTGAATGCCGCTAAATGGATCGACTAATCTGTATCTCTCCAGTGAAGCCTGCAGCCGAACCCCCGAAGCCTCCAGGGAGGGAACCCCCGAAGCCTCCAGGGTGGCCTGGAGCTGAACCCCCGAAGCCTCCAGGGTGGCCTGGAGCTGAACCCCCGAAGCCTCCAGGGTGGCCTGGAGCTGAACCCCCGAAGCCTCCAGGGTGGCCTGGAGCTGAACCCCCGAAGCCTCCAGGGTGGCCTGGAGCTGAACCCCCGAAGCCTCCAGGGTGGCCTGGAGCTGAACCCCCGAAGCCTCCAGGGTGGCCTGGAGCTGAACCCCCGAAGCCTCCAGGGTGGCCTGGAGCTGAACCCCCGAAGCCTCCAGGGTGGCCTGGAGCTGAACCCCCGAAGCCTCCAGGGTGGCCTGGAGCTGAACCCCCGAAGCCTCCAGGGTGGCCTGGAGCTGAACCCCCGAAGCCTCCAGGGTGGCCTGGAGCTGAACCCCCGAAGCCTCCAGGGAGGCCTGGAGCCGAACCCCCGAAGCTTCCAGAAAGGCCTGGAGCCGAACCCCCGATGCCTCCAGGGAGGCCTGGAGCCGAACCCCCGATGCCTCCAGGGAGGCCTGGAGCCGAACCCCCGATGCCTCCAGGGAGGCCTGGAGCCGAACCCCCGAAGCCTCCAGGGAGGCCTGGAGCCGAACCCCCGAAGCCTTCCACTGAACTGCTTGAGCCTGAACCGGAGCCTTCCGTCGAACTGCCTGAGCCGGAGCCCTCCACCGAACTGCCAGAGCCGCCTGCAACTGAACCTCCGGTTAAGCCTGCAGCCGAACCCCCGATGGCTCCAGGGAGGCCTGGAGCCGGACCCCCGATGGCTCCAGGGAGGCCTGGAGCCGGACCCCCGATGGCTCCAGGGAGGCCTGGAGCCGGACCCCCGATGGCTCCAGGGAGGCCTGGAGCCGGACCCCCGATGGCTCCAGGGAGGCCTGGAGCCGGACCCCCGATGGCTCCAGGGAGGCCTGGAGCCGGACCCCCGATGGCTCCAGGGAGGCCTGGAGCCGGACCCCCGATGGCTCCAGGGAGGCCTGGAGCCGGACCCCCGATGGCTCCAGGGAGGCCTGGAGCCGGACCCCCGATGGCTCCAGGGAGGCCTGGAGCCGGACCCCCGATGGCTCCAGGGAGGCCTGGAGCCGGACCCCCGATGGCTCCAGGGAGGCCTGGAGCCGAACCCCCGAAGCGACCAGGGAGGCCTGGAGCCGAACCCCCGAAGCGACCAGGGAGGCCTGGAGCCGAACCCCCGAAGCGACCAGGGAGGCCTGGAGCCGAACCCCCGAAGCGACCAGGGAGGCCTGGAGCCGAACCCCCGAAGCCTCCAGTGTGTGCTGAAAACTGTCGCCAAACTAACCCTTATGGCCAATGTTCAGGTCATAAGTAATGTGGCTATGCATGCAGGTAACTGTGCTGATTTAACCATTGGATGTATGGTATATTTTCCCTGTTATCACCAAATAAATCTCACACTTGTAAGACTACTTTCTCTTTTATATTTCTTTAAGTGTGATAACAAAGTTGGTGTTTTTTGTGTGCCAGCGTTAGTTTGGCTGTTCTCTCACATAATGGCTGTTCTCTCACATAATGGCTGTTCTCTCACATAATGGCTGTTCTCTCACATAATGGCTGTTCTCTCACATAATGGCTGTTCTCTCACATAATGGCTCATTGGAATTCCTGCTTTAGGAATGTGTAAGTTCCCCTCCTGAAGACCCAAACACATTCAAAACGGTTTCAGAGAGGCTAGCAATATTAAGCTAGCTTTGAATGCATCCAAAGCCATGCCTCCTTCAAAACGCATGAATGCACAAAGCAGAGTCTACAAAGTGTCATGAGATGAAAGACTGTTAAATTGTCTCATGTCTCAAAACGCATAACATTACAGTGATAATGAACGTAAACATCTTACAGTGCTCTAGTTGTACCATCTGACTAATCCAGATTCATTTCGGCGTTAATGGTGTTGACATGAAAACGAATACATCCAAATCTGAATACGAATGCAACGATTGGACTGACTTTTTTTTTTTTTTTTTGGGTCCTGAGACCTTTACAGAAGCTATGTTCATTTTACCATTTAGAACACTTCTAATATTGATTGCTATCAGGATATGAAGAGTTTCAACCAGTATTGCCTATAGACCAATAGTCTTCTGCTGCATTCTGAAGCATTTGCTACAAAGTATAGTGGTCACATATATTGGTTGTCGTTGAACAATGTTCGATTGGTCCGTCAGAAATTGTTTTGGGATGGTATGATATGTGCATACAGACAAGTACTTTATGGCCGTGCAAGCTTCAAAGAGATTAGCCTAGCTAAAGGAGGAACGCTCTCAACGTTAGGCAAAATCTGCACGATTAGGGACTCCAGTATGTGAGCATGAAACATGGACAACTTTACGTGTGACATGAACAAGACTTTAAGTAGACTAAACATACTCTAACGTACACATACATGCATGCATACATGTTTACCTAGGGAAAGAGAGCTGAAGCAGAATACAGGAAAGCAAGAAGTTATAGCATTGCTTAAAATTCAGCAGATTAGCAGACTTGAGCAAACCATCAGTTTAGTTCTAACACGCCCTTCTTTAAAATGGGTAAGGATACATAATGTATCAAATAATGAGACTTAAGTTTGATACTTGCATGCCTTGCCCTTTTGAATTAAACTGTCCTGATGCAGTTTGTTGAGGGCTCCAGTTGATCTTTGCTGATGTTGTCTTGATGAGAGAGAACCAGTAGGAGTCAGAGGATCTTTGGTGAATGGAAGTCAAGGCCTAGCCTGGCACAAGGTTGGGGGTCCTTAGAAGACTTCTAGTTCAGCATCGTCTTCACAGTCGGTACTGAAATTTAAAAAATGTGACGCTTTGAGCACTGTTGAGCAGAATCATAAACACCTCTGATTGGCCATTGTGTTCATGAGCTCATCGGATATGTCTACGATTGGCTACAATGATCAACGCACCGGAGCGTTTGAGAGCACACCAACTTGGTACCCAAGTCGGTACTTTTGACAACACTAGTTAATACATTTCTCAAGTGGTTATATATAGAATATATAGGATTAAAAGGGTGTATTTCTCCTTCTCAGCAAGAACACACAACTCTCTGCAAATTCCTTCTGGGTCATATTTGTCTTATCAGATAATAGGAATCATGTCTAAACTGTACTCTCTGTACTCTCTGCTAGAGTTGGAAAGAGATCACAGAGATAACGCAAGACTAAATTACGACGAGAGCAGAAATAACAGCCACCTCTAATCTAAAGGCAGTGTCTAATTGGTCAGAACTCATCCAGGAGGCTGGACAAACATTTGAGTTTAAAATCTTAGGACACGAACAAAGCATTAGAGTAGCCATGACATTTTAGACCAGCCAGACGAGTAAACTTGTAGGCGAGCAGACGCAATAACCCAAATCAAGATCAGAAGAACATAGGTTAAACAGCTTCATTCAAGCCATCGAACGTGAACATTCAAGCTCGTCTCACTTTTCTTTCTCTTACTTAGTTTGTTTTCTGTTCCATTGAGAGTCTCGGTTCTAAGTTAAGTTTTGCTGTAAAGTTTCGGTCAACGATTTGACTGCAAAGCCCGCTTCCAACTTCAAAGACTTTCCATCCAACCGCCAACACACCACGTGTTTGGGTTAAATTAATGATTGATGGTTCGTTCAGGTCATGTCTTATAAGTGCATATAATGCTAGAACCTTGGGATTTCATCAACTCATTCTTTCACTCTCTTTCTTTCTGTAACTCGTATGAATGTGTGTGAGCATGTGTTTGTGTTAGATATCAGTTTGATCTGTTAGGGTAATCAATAAAAACTTGTCTGTATTTTAAAGAGAAGTGTTCTTGTGTTATGTGCTTACGAATTTAATGTCTTAAACTGCTGATCTAAGTTACCTTGCTAATAAATAGTGTTTTCACTATAGTTTATATATTTATAATTGCTCGGCCGCCCTATGAATTAATTAATAATTCCCTTCGAGCTAAATTGACCTGTTTGACCCTTACAGCACCATATGACTAGGAAGTCAAAGCTCAAATCACAGTCTTTGTTCTACCCACTTACCCAGATAGCAATGAGTCGGCGGACCACCGTCGGTCCTCCGGCGCCAGTAGAAGCGTCAGAATGGCGACATCGCAAACACGTTGGACGGCGCACCGCCGGCGGCAGCCGCTTTTTAAAAGCGGCAGCCGCCTTCATACCGCCTTCGTTAAGCGGGCGGCCCGCGGGCCAACCACCGTTCCGCCGCCTTTATATTGAAGGCCGTCCTTCCGCGGCCCGCCGGAGGCAAACGCTATTTTCGAGCGCTCTGCCGCCGCTTATTCTGGCTATATATATTTTTTTTTATTTATAGCATGCAGTTTAGCAAGAATAATGATTGCTCAAACCAGACAAATTTACAATTGGCATTTTTATTCCACATTTCAAAGTACAGTAACTGTCATTTAAACAAGATATTTCAGATCACTGAAACATAACAGAAAAATAAATAAATCAATATACTAACATGCAGGTTTCCAATTCAATTTTGGTTAAACAGCCTTACAAGCAAATTACAACACTTACAATAAGTGTTCATATAAAAAGGACAGCTCTAGGGTAAAAAATTACCAGTAAACATTATGACAAGTAAAGAGGATATTTGATACCAAATAATGTGCAAGATACCAAATAAATAAAAGTATAACTACAATTACAAGCCATTTCTAACAATATGATAAGTGGTAGTAATTTATAGTAAAGCTCTGGAGTAGAATAGGCCATTATAACGGCAATGCTGACCTGTGGCACAAGGATTTACAAGCTTTATTTGAAAAAGAAAAAAAGAAAGTAATTTCCACAGTGAGTGAGTGTAGTCTGACACTTCTGACTTCTTTAGGGGTCTTGATTCTACTGACTGCAAGATAAAGAAAGGATTCCAGTTGTCAGTGATTCTGGGGTGTCAGTAGTCAGTCTAGTTTTAAGTGGTCGGCTGTGGGTCCCTCTCAGCTGTGCGGCGCCTTTTTCTGCCTTCACGGTCAGATGCTCCTTTCAGTTAACGCGTAACGTTAACCTGGACCGCCTCATCAGTGCATCCTGGGTTGCCGGGTCCTTCCGGATGGCTAATATAGAAAATACAGATCTGTCATTTAATTTGAATTGCATGAGGACAATAGGACATACACATCTACTTAAATCTAAAAAAAATATCCAACTTACTTTGAACAATGGTCTTCAGGAACATGTCTCTAAAACATGCTTTATCCCCTACACCAAGCTGAAAATCCAAAAAAGTGTTACAAATTACATTTCTCTGAAGCTTCTCATAAATAAATAAAAAATGTGAAAGGCTAAGGATTCAGACTGTAATATATGCAGTATACAATCTTAAATTTTACTTTATATCTAGGTCTACTACATGTACAGGTAGCCCCAGTGGGAATTAAACCGACAACCACAGGTGCTGTTTGCAAGTTGTGCCTAATTGCTCAGTGCAAGCAAACGTCTTCAACATTGTTTGTTGAACTTGTTTCACCTGCTCTTGAAGTAAGATTTTACAATTCGTATTTTTATATGTAATATTGTAGTGTTTATTATAAATGATTTATCTGTGCACTTCATTCTTTTAAAATTCATGTAGCCTTATAATCTTTAATCAAATACGTTACCCTTCCCTCCCCCCTCGAAACGACTTCTCTTCTCTTCCGGTCATGTGCTATGGTGCGAGGGCGTGGCAACTCCCCTCAAACCGTGCTATGAGCAGAGATGGAGAAGAGGAGCGCTAGAGTAAAACCCTGCCCTCCGTTCAATTTACCGTTTCACTTTTAAATACGTCACAACAGTGGAGAAAAGTCGTTTGTAACTTCCGGTTCATGCCGACATCAAATAGAAGCAATAGTTTCCAAGACAAAAAAACTTCACAATTAACATCACTTACTTGTACTCAAACTCTTGGCTCTGTGAAGTGGAGTCTGGATTACTGGGGAGAAACCTGGTTGCGAGAAAGAGGAAACAGAAATTTGAAAATCTAACAAATGGTATAGTTTAGTGGCAGGATCACAAATCCAGCATCACAGCAATAGATTTTACATACCAGTTCAGCATTTTTCTGGTTTTCTGGAATCGATGCATCTTTCTAGAGTTTTTTTTTTTCTTGAGACTTCCAAGATTCTAGAGTAGGGAATAATGAATGAAAGAGTCAGTTATCCACAATAAACAGAAAATAAATTACACAGATGAAATACAGGAAAATCAAATACACAAGTCAGACCCATTTACCTGCTCCCTTCATGAACTTAAAATGATGTTTCTCCCAGGTGCTGTGTGGAGGTGTGCAGAGGATGGCTAAATTGTTGCCTTCCTCTTTTTGCTGAGGTTAAATGGGGGCCAATGGCACATGCTCTCGCTGAGCCACTCTTGCGGAACCACTGCAAATGGCAGATCCTCCTCGTTGAAAACTGAACAATGTGAACCATCTAAAATAGAAGAACATTTTGCATAAAGTATACTTTTTGATTAATTTCCAGGCAAAATCAATAACATTAAAATGCTCACCCCTTCAAAAAAACGAGTCATTTTCACAAGTGGATCAACAGAAAACCATGTTCAGACAAACACAATCATATACACACACATTTATACATATAAACACATATATACACATTATATATATATATATATATATATATATATATATACATACATACACACATATATATATATATATAAACACCAAAAGTTAAACTTTCTAGATGTAAAGCTTTCTTTCTAGATGTAAAGCATTGGCGATTTACTGTAGCTAGATACATTTCAACATGTCGAACATGCTTGAATTCAGTGAGTAAAAAAGGCGAAGCAGCATGTGTTAGCTAACACTGTAAGTTAAACTAGACTAGCAGCATGGTTGTCGAATCAAACAAAACATCATTATGTTTAGTTAGAAAACAACACAAGTTATACTGATCAGTCTTTCTTGTCGTAAAGATTTTGCTAACGTTACCATTCCCACGTGGGCGGGAGAATTGTCCTTCAGGATTTGGTTACGTAAGTTAGTTAATTATTCGACTGACCAATACTATCTTAAACCACATACTGTAGTACTCACACTGGCATAAACATACGTAAATATAGTTAAAAGAAGAAAAGAAAAAACTAACGCCAGGAAGAAACTAAGTAACGTTAGCCTAACTAACGTTAGCTATGTCAGATCCATGACGGAAACTTTGTAAACAAGGCTAACTTACTAGCTTGACTAGTAAGGCAAGAACATATTTGAAAAAGATGAACTAAAAATGTAAAAAATGAACATAATATTGCGTTACACAAAAAGGAAAAATGTACTTACTTTAAAGATCGTAGTCAATGACTAGATAGGATATCCTCTCCAAATACTGAAATCGTGTGACGAGGGGCCACTGTTGTGTTGGTAAATCTGCTTCCGTTTTTTAGGTACTGCCCCTCTCGGCCGGTGGAGGTACTTCTCTGTTTGTGCTTTAATACTTTCTTAAACATTTGTACAGATTGCAAAACTCGCAATTGCAAATTAATCCCTTATACCTGTAAAAGGTCAAATAAATAAAAAAATCGAGCTTGTAAAAAAATGAAAGACATAAACGAAATTTCCTGGGGTGACAGAGAGACAAAATATTTCTAAATATTTCACTTTATCTTTCAGGTCAAAACAGGGATTTTCATGTTTATTATAAATATTACCATGGTTGCAAATTAATAAAAAAATCTAAAGCATACCCAAGCTTTTGGCCAAGTTGCAGATGTCTTTCACTGTTCACTGATTTCAGGCATTGGTGAAAAGTCTAACTTCATCCATTTATTCTGCTAAATTGTTCATACCATGAATGAAATATTTATTTTAAAACCTAATCAGAAAGATATTTATTGCCAAGTAAGTTTTACAAAAGGAATTCTTTTTGGACTATTTGTGCATCTCAATTGTGCATAAATCAAAGAAATGTAAAGAATTGTCACCTTAAGTGACTAAAATAATTCTATATATTTTACATAGGCATATCACTGAATCGCTTCAGAGTTTCAACGTAATTTAAATGTATTTTCCTAAACCTTATCATGGAATCAGACTGAGTCAAATCTGTTATAAACCCTAATGACTTTGGAGCAACAACAACAACAAAATTTGATATAATTCACATAATAATTATAATCGCTTTAAATGTGAAAGTTAAAATGCTGTCAGTTCCACTCATGCCAATGACATGGCTGGTCGATTTCAAAGCGGCTTGCCGCCAGCCGGCCGCGGTTCATTTAGACGGCGGCAACCGCCAGAGAGAATGAAGTCGGCGGCCCGGCGGCTGTTCGCCGGCGGCATCTCGCAAGAAATGGGAGGGACGTATTCGGCGGCAAACGTTTCATCTCCGCCAGCGGGGCGCACCTATAGCCGACAGTTTGGGGCCGGCGGCAAAAAGAAGCCGTGCCGATATTTTTTGCTATCTGGGTAATTGATAGAAGTGCGAGTGTATTACATTATATAAAATGTGCCAATTTCTCGATAAGTGAAGTCAAACAATGCATTTACTGTAGGATCTAGAAAAAAATCTGATCGTGATTAAACCGGAAAACCTCATAATTAGTGAACAAAAACAATTTCTAAAGGTAGTTCTCCTAAACATTCCATCGCTCACACCCAGGGTGCGATTTGCAGGGGGGGATGGGTTTAAGTTACGATCCTATTTGCAGTGGCCTTAATCCAAGCACATATTTTCAAAATGTCACAAAGCGTTTTGTGATTGTTTTGTATGAAATATTAAAGTTTATAAATACATATTTTGGCACACCTGGCCGAGTGGCGCTACGAATTCTTCTACTATCGGATTTTAATTCTGGCATGTTAAATTAACATTCGACAAACGCAAACAAACTTTTATTTAAGTGCACTCACAATAACAATTAAATGTTGCGCTTTTGTAAAACAGAGAAAACAAACAGGGTTCGCTTTCTGCCGCCTCGGTCTCCGTGAACTGGAGCGAGTCACAGAAACGAACCAAAACTCTATAGAGATCGCTAAGAAATGCGACCAACTGGGCGGCAACGTCATCAGAACACACTGAATTATGGGTATGTTTTTCTCGTTTACATGGGCTGGCATTGCAGGCTTGTGTTCTGGCATGAAAATAATGAAAAATTAGCGTGAAAAACAGAATATAATCCTACAAAATGCAGCAGGCTGGGTTGTGGTGCTTTTGCAGACAGCCTGAAGTTCTGGGAGTCTCCCGCATATTGATAGCGGCTCCCTGATGCCCGCAAATTAGTTCAAATCTCCCGGAATCTAGAGCTCGCGAGCTCCAAACCGTGTAGCGCGCGCACGGCAGAGAGGGAGAGAGGGAGAAACCTTCAGCGTATTCACAAATGTACGTGTGCGTCATGAAGTTCATGTAAGTGCACAATTCTTCCTTAATACAGATAAAGGAGGCAGAATTTCATTCAGTCTTTGTTTATTTTATTTAAAGCGATGGCTAAAAATCATTACATGTGAGAAGTAACATTTAACAATCTTTAAGTTTGCATTAAGTTGGCTGTGCAGTTATTGCAGTTTATAACACAGCAGGTAGACGGCATCTTGAACACTGCGTTCTTCCCTCCATGCAATCCGTGGATTCCCAAAATGCTTTGCGTTCACCACTGTTAATACGTCATGATGACGACACATTAGCAATCTCTATAGGCTACTTGCCTCAGTCACGATGAGAAATATGTCTATAGAAAGCTTGAGTGAACAAGTATTCTCTGATTGTGTAATCCATATGAAACCATCCATCATTAAATTATATTCACTATAGTGGCTGGAAACATTGTTGTCAGTGACTAAAAAATTCAGATTCAAATTCTAGACATGCCCCTGTGTAAATAGCCTGGTTAAAACCAGACCCTTCTCAGTCGTAACTGAGTTAGGGTCTGGAGAAAGTTCATTGACAGCTCATTTCCAAAGGGACGTCGCTCAAATGCCTCTGGGCGCAATTGGATAGACCTTAAAACCAATCAGATCGATCGTCATCTTGTAAAGCCCGCCTCAACGTTTGTGATTGCTGCCTCGATTTGGAAATATTGGAAATGAGCTTGAATGAACTCTTCGCCAGACTAACTTGCAGAGCAAATCTAAATTTGCCGGAAGTTCGTCTGGGTTTTCCCAGGCTACTGTGTCTGTGCTGTGTCTCTTGATGTTCTATGCAGATTTATGCCAGCCTCCAGTAGAGATCCATTTCCTGGAGAGTTTAGGTGTAGGTAGTGATGTGACATTTGAAGCGAGGCGTCGGAGCTTGTGTCGAGCAAAAATGGGCGTGCCAGATGAAGCCGCGATTCGAGGCTTGTGTTGTTAACGTGAAAATCACGTGACTAATGACAAACGAGGCCTCGGTTTGTGTGGATAAGTCATCGGTTCGGTCTGAGTGTCGTTTCCGGATAAAGGGGGTTCGAAACTCGCGCCTCCTTGTGGGTGTTGCAGGAGTAGTAGAATCAGTTGTAGTAGTGTCAGAGAGTCAGAGAGTTAGAGTTAGAGAGTTGGAGTTAGAGAGTTGTTTCATCGTCGTTATTGTGCAATATATGTGTTAGGGTTAATATATGTGTTAGTAATATATGTGTATATTATTACATTATATCAGGTTAGATTAGTTATAGTATATTGTTAGTATTAATTATAGTAGCTATATTATAGTATTGTTATATTAATTAGATAAGATTATTTGGATTGCTTTGGATTTTTGGATTTGGACTGGACTGCTTTTTGATTTGGATTGCCCTTTTGGAATTGTTTGCTTTTTGTGACCTCTTCCTTTTTCCTTGTAATGGAGCCAGCAAGAAAGAGGAAATCCTCCCCTGTCTGGGAGTTTTTTTAAATGGTTGCTCACAATAAGGTACAAACACAATTTGTATTAATATTGTTATTATTATTATTTTACTGTCTTTATATAATAATCCTCACTATATGGCTGTATTATATTTAATGTCTATTAATTTATGTTTCAAGGTGAAATGCTTGCTGTGCCTAAAGGAGCTGACATACAGCAATAACACGTCCTCCATGCTCAGGCATTATCGAGCACTGCACGAGCATGCACAGACTACTAACAATCCACACAGTAGTCAAAGTAATTGATAATAATCATTAAAAAACATTATTTAAATAATGTTTTAGGCTCCTACAATACACCTGCATTTTATTTTATTATAGATTCCAAAAAAGAAATGGTGAATGAGGCCCTGGTGAACATGGTCATCAAGGACTCCCAACCCTTTTCCATTGTGGATGATGATGGATTTAGGGAGCTCCTGCATGTGTTGGATCCCACTTACGTGATCCCAACTAGAAAGGTATGTGATTAATAAAGTGGTTCATCATTATTTAAGAAGTTAAAAGTAAGAGTAACTGCATTTATTTCTATCCACAGGCTTTGAAGGTCATGGTTGATCATAAGTACAAGGAGGCTAAGGAGAAGGCAAGAGAGCAGTTGCAGAACGTTCAGGCTATAAGCCTTACCTCTGACATGTGGACATCGCTAAACATGGATGCCTACCTAGCAGTGACTTGCCATTTTATTGACAATGACAAGCTCTGCACTATTTTACTAGGTGTACAGCATTTCCCTAAGAGCCATACTGCTGAGAAATTGGCTACTGGACATATCAAGCTCATGGAGGAGTGGGGCATAAAGGATAAAGTTAAGTGCCTGGTAACTGATGCAGCAGCCAACATGATAGCATGTGTACGATCACTGAATGTTAGGCATGCGGTATGCATTGCACATGCACTAAACCTTATTGTGGGGAAATCTTTTGATGACATCAGTAGCTTCAACGACATTCGAACCAAATGTAGGAAACTTGTGACCTATTTCCGAACAAGAACTACAGCAAAAGAGAGACTGGCCCAAGTACAGGAGCAGATGGGGAGACCAGTTCTGAAAATGATAATTGAAGTGGACACTCGCTGGAACAGCACTTACAACATGCTGGAACGTCTCTATCAGCTGAGAGAGCCAGTGGGGGCAGCCCTGGCCTCTCTAAAGACCGACATCACCCCTCCTACAGCCCTGGAGTATGAGGCAGTCCAGGATGCTTTACATGTTCTTGCCCCTTTCCGCCAGGCTACAGTAGAGCTTTCAGGAGAGAAAAGGGTGTCTGCCTCCAAAGTGATTCCTTTGATGAAGATGCTTAATCACGCTGTAACGAGTAAGCTAGAGGGCCTCAAGTCCAATCCGGCAAGGCAGCTGGGTGACAGCCTTGTACGGAGGGTCAGGGAACAAGCAGTACATTTAGAATCAATAAGTGTGATGACCATACCCACGTTATTGGATCCCAGATTCAAAAAACTGGGATTCTTAAGTCAAGGGAAACTGCAAGAAGGCATATCAAGATTAAAATCTGAATGCGCTACTGTAATCAGAAGTTCTGCTCTCCATTCTGCTTCCACCAATATACCCCCAACTCAGCTGCCAGCCTCTTCAGAAGCAGGCCAATCCACAGACAACAGTAAGTACTATATGTGTTTGTTGTGTGAATGTTCACATTAGTGATTTAGTAATGTGAACCATTGTTAATGGAGTATTTTTTCTTTGTACCTCTATTATTAGGTGACCTTTGGCATCTGCTGGATAGCACGGTTGAACACGGTAGAAGGAGCTCAAGTGCAACAGCAGATGCTACTGTAGAAGTGGACCGATATTTATCTGAAGTGAATCTCACAAGATCTGAGGATCCACTGGTATATTGGGCTCAACATAAACATCAGTATCCTCATTTATACCATCTGGCCCTGGCATTTTTATGTTCCCCCGCATCCTCTGTTCCATGTGAAAGGATCTTTTCCAAGGCTGGAGAGGTTCTGTCCAAGAAGAGGAATCGTCTAAGCCCCAACACACTTGAAAAAATTCTGTTCCTCAATAAAAATAATTTTTAATCCTTCCTTCGTTCCTCTACGTCCCCAGTCCCATAAGCACAACACTGCACAAAAATAGTAACAGTTCAATGCACAAATCACCAGAAACAATTCTTAACCTTTACCACCCCACACTTTTCTGTTGCACTTTACTTTATTACACTCCCTCCACCATAAGCACTGCACTCAACACAGTGTCACTTTTGTTGTTCATACTGTCACTATCCAAACCATTTATGAATAATTAATTAACTGTGTGTGTGTGTGTGTGTGTGTGTGTGTGTGTGTGTGTGTGTGTGTGTGTGTGTGTGTGTGTGTGTGTGTGAGAGAGACAGTTGTCTCTGCAGAAGTAAATTCAGACAGAGAAATATACATATTTTATTTTATACCCAGGCAATGGACAAATGTCTGCTCAGGTATTTTTATTATTGCAAATGAAAGGTTACAGACATTAACAGTGAGAAGAAAATAATAAACAAAACAGAACAGGGGGGTATACTGACATCATAAGTCTGCTCAGGTCATTGTTTCAGAATGAATTAATTGGTCTGCTATTTCTTTGCACAGTAGCTAGGTGTCACTAGTGAGCAATGCTGAATGAAGCTTCGAGTAATGAACCTTTGGGTGAAGCAATGGTCTGTGAGGTCTCAGTGGTTCAGGAAGCCTCATTTTGCCATCACTAGGTGTAGGAGTTTAGTCCAACTTGTAACTTGTGGTAGAACTCTGACCTGTACCACCTGACCAATGCAGAATCATTCGGCATTGATAGTGTTGCCATACAAACGCTCAATCATCTCCTAATCACAGCAATTATTACGACATCCATTAACCCTAATCAAACACACCTGAACAAGCTAATCAAAGTCTTCAAGATTAGGCTATATTAGAAAGCTACAGGCAGGTGATTTTCATTATGGTTGGAGTTACACGGGCCTCCAATTGGAACTTTAAAAACGCGTTCAAAAAGCACTTTAAACTGCTTTGACAGCGTTTTTTTTGTGTGTGTGTGGGACTCAGCAACGGGGTTTTTCTTTGTAGGTTTGTGTTCCTCGCTGTCTGCCCCTCCTGACTCACTAATTCAGCACATCTTCCTGCAGAGTTGATTGTGAGATTGCAGGTCGAGAGGATGACCGCTCGAGTGTACTGCTCGTTTAGTGCCGTTTTATTGTGTCTGTCTGCATGTTTGAGCACAACAGACGCTGGAGTTGTAGGTGAGAAGTTGTTTTAGCTTGATTACACAGCCCGAAGAAGTGCATAAATAAAGTGCCTAACAAAATTTGACTTTAGATGAATCTCAGCACATAGGCTTACAAAAATACAGTACAGATGTCAAGTGGAAGTTCAACTTTGTATGTTGGTTTAGTTTTAATAAGCAAAGTATAAATATGCAAACTGTCATCTGTTTTTCATTGTACAAGTAAAACCCATATAATCACTAATATAAGCCTTTTTGTTTAATGTAAAACAAGAACATTAGTCTTATAACATGGCTACAAAATTACCAATCCGGAGTTTAAACTTTTGCCTAAACTTTTTGTTTTAGCAACTAAATAAGCCTACAATATAACATGGGGAGCTAATTATAACCGGTTGCTCTGCGTTGTGTATATGTAGTGCATTTCTATATTTATGTCTTCTGAGTAGCCTATTAAAATGCTTAAAAGGAAATTAGGGTGGTCATGGGGATGGCATAAATTGATGATGTACACCGGTAAATTTGTATACAACATATTAACTGATGTCCATGTTTTCTATCAGCATTGCACTATTACTCCCTCTACTTTAGTGGGATGGGTTGTAACAGCACTCTCCGTCTCTGAAACCGATTGATGCAGATTATTGAAAAATTGTAGATTTCTAAGCTACTTTGAATTGAAGCAGATGAATGTGTGAATATTGTAAAGTTTGAGACTCATTGCAATACCCCTGACTTGCAAAAGCTGAATCAAACTATTACAGCACTTCCTGGTCTACACAAATGATCCTCTTGAATCCTCTTCTGCAGTGTCCGGTCAGTGTCCGGCGACGCTGACGGTCGAGCCGTCCCGTCGCGGATGCACTTCTGATAGAGACTGCTTTGGAGGACACAAATGCTGTAAATTTCCCTGTGGCCCCGTGTGTGTGCCGCCTGTTTTCAGTGAGTTTTTATTAATGATGGATGCTACACGCCTTCCAAAAACGCTGAAAAAACGTTTTGACTCAGAAATTGCTAGTAAGTTTCACAAATAATTGCAAAGAAACCGCAATCAACACATTGAACTAAACGTGAAACTATGAAGTAGATAGACTGAATATTCCGGTAAAACCTCCTACTATCATCTTATGACAACTTTCTTTTTTTTTTTTCATACAGTGAATGAGACATTCATTGATGTGGTTTCTGTCATGTGTCTGTATAACAGCAAAGCCAGGAGAGTGTCCAAGCACAAATTTTGGACCAGGAATGTGTGCCGAGATGTGTTGCTATGACAGTGACTGTCCGAACAATGAGAAATGCTGCAGCAATGGTTGTGGACATCAGTGTATGGCTCCATTTGCAGGTGTGTGTTGTATTAGTGTTTGGCTCAGCTACCTCGTTATTTCAGTTTGTCTTGTTTTCTAATAAGTCGTTCTCAATGTAAAGTATTTAGCCAACTAGCATGGTTTCAAGCACAAGATGGCTTTACAAAATTAACAGAAGATTAATACGGAGTAAAACTTGCAATTTGGTTTTTGTGCTGTATCTGAGACTGAATGCCGCTAAATGGATCGACTAATCTGTATCTCTCCAGTGAAGCCTGCAGCCGAACCCCCGAAGCCTCCAGGGAGGGAACCCCCGAAGCCTCCAGGGTGGCCTGGAGCTGAACCCCCGAAGCCTCCAGGGTGGCCTGGAGCTGAACCCCCGAAGCCTCCAGGGTGGCCTGGAGCTGAACCCCCGAAGCCTCCAGGGAGGCCTGGAGCCGAACCCCCGAAGCCTCCAGGGAGCGAACGCCCAAAGCTTCCAGAAAGGCCTGGAGCCGAACCCCCGATGCCTCCAGGGAGGCCTGGAGCCGAACCCCCGATGCCTCCAGGGAGGCCTGGAGCCGAACCCCCGAAGCCTCCAGGGAGGCCTGGAGCCGAACCCCCGAAGCCTTCCACTGAACTGCTTGAGCCTGAACCGGAGCCTTCCGTCGAACTGCCTGAGCCGGAGCCCTCCACCGAGCTGCCAGAGCCGCCTGCAACTGAACCTCCGGTTAAGCCTGCAGCCGAACCCCCGATGGCTCCAGAGAGGCCTGGAGCCGGACCCCCGATGGCTCCAGGGAGGCCTGGAGCCGGACCCCCGATGGCTCCAGGGAGGCCTGGAGCCGGACCCCCGATGGCTCCAGGGAGGCCTGGAGCCGGACCCCCGATGGCTCCAGGGAGGCCTGGAGCCGGACCCCCGATGGCTCCAGGGAGGCCTGGAGCCGGACCCCCGATGGCTCCAGGGAGGCCTGGAGCCGGACCCCCGATGGCTCCAGGGAGGCCTGGAGCCGGACCCCCGATGGCTCCAGGGAGGCCTGGAGCCGAACCCCCGAAGCGACCAGGGAGGCCTGGAGCCGAACCCCCGAAGCGACCAGGGAGGCCTGGAGCCGAACCCCCGAAGCGACCAGGGAGGCCTGGAGCCGAACCCCCGAAGCCTCCAGTGTGTGCTGAAAACTGTCGCCAAACTAACCCTTATGGCCAATGTTCAGGTCATAAGTAATGTGGCTATGCATGCAGGTAACTGTGCTGATTTAACCATTGGATGTATGGTATATTTTCCCTGTTATCACCAAATAAATCTCACACTTGTAAGACTACTTTCTCTTTTATATTTCTTTAAGTGTGATAACAAAGTTGGTGTTTTTTGTGTGCCAGCGTTAGTTTGGCTGTTCTCTCACATAATGGCTGTTCTCTCACATAATGGCTGTTCTCTCACATAATGGCTGTTCTCTCACATAATGGCTGTTCTCTCACATAATGGCTGTTCTCTCACATAATGGCTGTTCTCTCACATAATGGCTGTTCTCTCACATAATGGCTGTTCTCTCACATAATGGCTCATTGGAATTCCTGCTTTAGGAATGTGTAAGTTCCCCTCCTGAAGACCCAAACACATTCAAAACGGTTTCAGAGAGGCTAGCAATATTAAGCTAGCTTTGAATGCATCCAAAGGCATGCCTCCTTCAAAACGCATGAATGCACAAAGCAGAGTCTACAAAGTGTCATGAGATGAAAGACTGTTAAATTGTCTCATGTCTCAAAATGCATAACATTACAGTGATAATGAACGTAAACATCTTACAGTGCTCTAGTTGTACCATCTGACTAATCCAGATTCATTTCGGCGTTAATGGTGTTGACATGAAAACGAATACATCCAAATCTGAATACGAATGCAACGATTGGACTGACTTTTTTTTTTTTTTTTTTGGGTCCTGAGACCTTTACAGAAGCTATGTTCATTTTACCATTTAGAACACTTCTAATATTGATTGCTATCAGGATATGAAGAGTTTCAACCAGTATTGCCTATAGACCAATAGTCTTCTGCTGCATTCTGAAGCATTTGCTACAAAGTATAGTGGTCACATATATTGGTTGTCGTTGAACAATGTTCGATTGGTCCGTCAGAAATTGTTTTGGGATGGTATGATATGTGCATACAGACAAGTACTTTATGGCCGTGCAAGCTTCAAAGAGATTAGCCTAGCTAAAGGAGGAACGCTCTCAACGTTAGGCAAAATCTGCACGATTAGGGACTCCAGTATGTGAGCATGAAACATGGACAACTTTACGTGTGACATGAACAAGACTTTAAGTAGACTAAACATACTCTAACGTACACATACATGCATGCATACATGTTTACCTAGGGAAAGAGAGCTGAAGCAGAATACAGGAAAGCAAGAAGTTATAGCATTGCTTAAAATTCAGCAGATTAGCAGACTTGAGCAAACCATCAGTTTAGTTCTAACACGCCCTTCTTTAAAATGGGTAAGGATACATAATGTATCAAATAATGAGACTTAAGTTTGATACTTGCATGCCTTGCCCTTTTGAATTAAACTGTCCTGATGCAGTTTGTTGAGGGCTCCAGTTGATCTTTGCTGATGTTGTCTTGATGAGAGAGAACCAGTAGGAGTCAGAGGATCTTTGGGGAATGGAAGTCAAGGCCTAGCCTGGCACAAGGTTGGGGGTCCTTAGAAGACTTCTAGTTCAGCATAGTCTTCACAGTCGGTACTGAAATTTAAAAAATGTGACGCTTTGAGCACTGTTGAGCAGAATCATAAACACCTCTGATTGGCCATTGTGTTCATGAGCTCATCGGATATGTCTACGATTGGCTACAATGATCAACGCACCGGAACGTTTGAGAGCACACCAACTTGGTACCCAAGTCGGTACTTTTGACAACACTAGTTTATACATTTCTCAAGTGGTTATATATAGAATATATAGGATTAAAAGGGTTTATTTCTCCTTCTCAGCAAGAACACACAACTCTCTGCAAATTCCTTCTGGGTCATATTTGTCTTATCAGATAATAGGAATCATGTCTAAACTGTACTCTCTGTACTCTCTGCTAGAGTTGGAAAGAGATCACAGAGATAACGCAAGACTAAATTACGACGAGAGCAGAAATAACAGCCACCTCTAATCTAAAGGCAGTGTCTAATTGGTCAGAACTCATCCAGGAGGCTGGACAAACATTTGAGTTTAAAATCTTAGGACACGAACAAAGCATTAGAGTAGCCATGACATTTTAGACCAGCCAGACGAGTAAACTTGTAGGCGAGCAGACGCAATAACCCAAATCAAGATCAGAAGAACATAGGTTAAACAGCTTCATTCAAGCCATCGAACATGAACATTCAAGCTCGTCTCAATTTTCTTTCTCTTACTTAGTTTGTTTTCTGTTCCATTGAGAGTCTCGGTTCTAAGTTAAGTTTTGCTGTAAAGTTTCGGTCAACGATTTGACTGCAAAGCCCGCTTCCAACTTCAAAGACTTTCCATCCAACCGCCAACACACCACGTGTTTGGGTTAAATTAATGATTGATGGTTCGTTCAGGTCATGTCTTATAAGTGCATATAATGCTAGAACCTTGGGATTTCATCAACTCATTCTTTCACTCTCTTTCTTTCTGTAACTCGTATGAATGTGTGTGAGCATGTGTTTGTGTTAGATATCAGTTTGATCTGTTAGGGTAATCAATAAAAACTTGTCTGTATTTTAAAGAGAAGTGTTCTTGTGTTATGTGCTTACGAATTTAATGTCTTAAACTGCTGATCTAAGTTACCTTGCTAATAAATAGTGTTTTCACTATAGTTTATATATTTATAATTGCTCGGCCGCCCTATGAATTAATTAATAATTCCCTTCGAGCTAAATTGACCTGTTTGACCCTTACAGCACCATATGACTAGGAAGTCAAAGCTCAAATCACAGTCTTTGTTCTACCCACTTACCCAGATAGCAATGAGTCGGCGGACCACCGTCGGTCCTCCGGCGCCAGTAGAAGCGTCAGAATGGCGACATCGCAAACACGTTGGACGGCGCACCGCCGGCGGCAGCCGCTTTTTAAAAGCGGCAGCCGCCTTCATACCGCCTTCGTTAAGCGGCCGGCCCGCGGGCCAACCACCGTTCCGCCGCCTTTATATTGAAGGCCGTCCTTCCGCGGCCCGCCGGAGGCAAACGCTATTTTCGAGCGCTCTGCCGCCGCTTATTCTGGCTATATATATATTTTTTTATTTATAGCATGCAGTTTAGCAAGAATAATGATTGCTCAAACCAGACAAATTTACAATTGGCATTTTTATTCCACATTTCAAAGTACAGTAACTGTCATTTAAACAAGATATTTCAGATCACTGAAACATAACAGAAAAATAAATAAATCAATATACTAACATGCAGGTTTCCAATTCAATTTTGGTTAAACAGCCTTACAAGCAAATTACAACACTTACAATAAGTGTTCATATAAAAAGGACAGCTCTAGGGTAAAAAATTACCAGTAAACATTATGACAAGTAAAGAGGATATTTGATACCAAATAATGTGCAAGATACCAAATAAATAAAAGTATAACTACATTTACAAGCCATTTCTAACAATATGATAAGTGGTAGTAATTTATAGTAAAGCTCTGGAGTAGAATAGGCCATTATAACGGCAATGCTGACCTGTGGCACAAGGATTTACAAGCTTTATTTGAAAAAGAAAAAAAGAAAGTAATTTCCACAGTGAGTGAGTGTAGTCTGACACTTCTGACTTCTTTAGGGGTCTTGATTCTACTGACTGCAAGATAAAGAAAGGATTCCAGTTGTCAGTGATTCTGGGGTGTCAGTAGTCAGTCTAGTTTTAAGACTAGAGTCCCTCTCAGCTGTGCGGCGCCTTTTTCTGCCTTCACGGTCAGATGCTCCTTTCAGTTAACGCGTAACGTTAACCTGGACCGCCTCATCAGTGCATCCTGGGTTGCCGGGTCCTTCCGGATGGCTAATATAGAAAATACAGATCTGTCATTTAATTTGAATTGCATGAGGACAATAGGACATACACATCTACTTAAATCTAAAAAAAATATCCAACTTACTTTGAACAATGGTCTTCAGGAACATGTGTCTAAAACATGCTTTATCCCCTACACCAAGCTGAAAATCCAAAAAAGTGTTACAAATTACATTTCTCTGAAGCTTCTCATAAATAAATAAAAAATGTGAAAGGCTAAGGATTCAGACTGTAATATATGCAGTATACAATCTTAAATTTTACTTTATATCTAGGTCTACTACATGTACAGGTAGCCCCAGTGGGAATTAAACCGACAACCACAGGTGCTGTTTGCAAGTTGTGCCTAATTGCTCAGTGCAAGCAAACGTCTTCAACATTGTTTGTTGAACTTGTTTCACCTGCTCTTGAAGTAAGATTTTACAATTCGTATTTTTATATGTAATATTGTAGTGTTTATTATAAATGATTTATCTGTGCACTTCATTCTTTTAAAATTCATGTAGCCTTATAATCTTTAATCAAATACGTTACCCTTCCCTCCCCCCTCGAAACGACTTCTCTTCTCTTCCGGTCATGTGCTATGGTGCGAGGGCGTGGCAACTCCCCTCAAACCGTGCTATGAGCAGAGATGGAGAAGAGGAGCGCTAGAGTAAAACCCTGCCCTCCGTTCAATTTACCGTTTCACTTTTAAATACGTCACAACACTGGAGAAAAGTCGTTTGTAACTTCCGGTTCATGCCGACATCAAATAGAAGCAATAGTTTCCAAGACAAAAAAACTTCACAATTAACATCACTTACTTGTACTCAAACTCTTGGCTCTGTGAAGTGGAGTCTGGATTACTGGGGAGAAACCTGGTTGCGAGAAAGAGGAAACAGAAATTTGAAAATCTAACAAATGGTATAGTTTAGTGGCAGGATCACAAATCCAGCATCACAGCAATAGATTTTACATACCAGTTCAGCATTTTTCTGGTTTTCTGGAATCGATGCATCTTTCTAGAGTTTTTTTTTTTTTCTTGAGACTTCCAAGATTCTAGAGTAGGGAATAATGAATGAAAGAGTCAGTTATCCACAATAAACAGAAAATAAATTACACAGATGAAATACAGGAAAATCAAATACACAAGTCAGACCCATTTACCTGCTCCCTTCATGAACTTAAAATGATGTTTCTCCCAGGTGCTGTGTGGAGGTGTGCAGAGGATGGCTAAATTGTTGCCTTCCTCTTTTTGCTGAGGTTAAATGGGGGCCAATGGCACATGCTCTCGCTGAGCCACTCTTGCGGAACCACTGCAAATGGCAGATCCTCCTCGTTGAAAACTGAACAATGTGAACCATCTAAAATAGAAGAACATTTTGCATAAAGTATACTTTTTGATTAATTTCCAGGCAAAATCAATAACATTAAAATGCTCACCCCTTCAAAAAAACGAGTCATTTTCACAAGTGGATCAACAGAAAACCATGTTCAGACAAACACAATCATATACACACACATTTATACATATAAACACATATATACACATTATATATATATATATATATATATATATATATATATATATACATACATACACACATATATATATATATATATATATATATATATATAAACACCAAAAGTTAAACTTTCTAGATGTAAAGCTTTCTTTCTAGATGTAAAGCATTGGCGATTTACTGTAGCTAGATACATTTCAACATGTCGAACATGCTTGAATTCAGTGAGTAAAAAAGGCGAAGCAGCATGTGTTAGCTAACACTGTAAGTTAAACTAGACTAGCAGCATGGTTGTCGAATCAAACAAAACATCATTATGTTTAGTTAGAAAACAACACAAGTTATACTGATCAGTCTTTCTTGTCGTAAAGATTTTGCTAACGTTACCATTCCCACGTGGGCGGGAGAATTGTCCTTCAGGATTTGGTTACGTAAGTTAGTTAATTATTCGACTGACCAATACTATCTTAAACCACATACTGTAGTACTCACACTGGCATAAACATACGTAAATATAGTTAAAAGAAGAAAAGAAAAAACTAACGCCAGGAAGAAACTAAGTAACGTTAGCCTAACTAACGTTAGCTATGTCAGATCCATGACGGAAACTTTGTAAACAAGGCTAACTTACTAGCTTGACTAGTAAGGCAAGAACATATTTGAAAAAGATGAACTAAAAATGTAAAAAATGAACATAATATTGCGTTACACAAAAAGGAAAAATGTACTTACTTTAAAGATCGTAGTCAATGACTAGATAGGATATCCTCTCCAAATACTGAAATCGTGTGACGAGGGGCCACTGTTGTGTTGGTAAATCTGCTTCCGTTTTTTAGGTACTGCCCCTCTCGGCCGGTGGAGGTACTTCTCTGTTTGTGCTTTAATACTTTCTTAAACATTTGTACAGATTGCAAAACTCGCAATTGCAAATTAATCCCTTATACCTGTAAAAGGTCAAATAAATAAAAAAATCGAGCTTGTAAAAAAATGAAAGACATAAACGAAATTTCCTGGGGTGACAGAGAGACAAAATATTTCTAAATATTTCACTTTATCTTTCAGGTCAAAACAGGGATTTTCATGTTTATTATAAATATTACCATGGTTGCAAATTAATAAAAAAATCTAAAGCATACCCAAGCTTTTGGCCAAGTTGCAGATGTCTTTCACTGTTCACTGATTTCAGGCATTGGTGAAAAGTCTAACTTCATCCATTTATTCTGCTAAATTGTTCATACCATGAATGAAATATTTATTTTAAAACCTAATCAGAAAGATATTTATTGCCAAGTAAGTTTTACAAAAGGAATTCTTTTTGGACTATTTGTGCATCTCAATTGTGCATAAATCAAAGAAATGTAAAGAATTGTCACCTTAAGTGACTAAAATAATTCTATATATTTTACATAGGCATATCACTGAATGGCTTCAGAGTTTCAACGTAATTTAAATGTATTTTCCTAAACCTTATCATGGAATCAGACTGAGTCAAATCTGTTATAAACCCTAATGACTTTGGAGCAACAACAACAACAAAATTTGATATAATTCACATAATAATTATAATCGCTTTAAATGTGAAAGTTAAAATGCTGTTAGTTCCACTCATGCCAATGACATGGCTGGTCGATTTCAAAGCGGCTTGCCGCCAGCCGGCCGCGGTTCATTTAGACGGCGGCAACCGCCAGAGAGAATGAAGTCGGCGGCCCGGCGGCTGTTCGCCGGCGGCATCTCGCAAGAAATGGGAGTGACGTATTCGGCGGCAAACGTTTCATCTCCGCCAGCGGGGCGCACCTATAGCCGACAGTTTGGGGCCGGCGGCAAAAAGAAGCCGTGCCGATATTTTTTGCTATCTGGGTAATTGATAGAAGTGCGAGTGTATTACATTATATAAAATGTGCCAATTTCTCGATAAGTGAAGTCAAACAATGCATTTACTGTAGGATCTAGAAAAAAATCTGATCGTGATTAAACCGGAAAACCTCATAATTAGTGAACAAAAACAATTTCTAAAGGTAGTTCTCCTAAACATTCCATCGCTCACACCCAGGGTGCGATTTGCAGGGGGGGATGGGTTTAAGTTACGATCCTATTTGCAGTGGCCTTAATCCAAGCACAGATTTTCAAAATGTCACAAAGCGTTTTGTGATTGTTTTGTATGAAATATTAAAGTTTATAAATACATATTTTGGCACACCTGGCCGAGTGGCGCTACGAATTCTTCTACTATCGGATTTTAATTCTGGCATGTTAAATTAACATTCGACAAACGCAAACAAACTTTTATTTAAGTGCACTCACAATAACAATTAAATGTTGCGCTTTTGTAAAACAGAGAAAACAAACAGGGTGCGCTTTCTGCCGCCTCGGTCTCCGTGAACTGGAGCGAGTCACAGAAACGAACCAAAACTCTATAGAGATCGCTAAGAAATGCGACCAACTGGGCGGCAACGTCATCAGAACACACTGAATTATGGGTATGTTTTTCTCGTTTACATGGGCTGGCATTGCAGGCTTGTGTTCTGGCATGAAAATAATGAAAAATTAGCGTGAAAAACAGAATATAATCCTACAAAATGCAGCAGGCTGGGTTGTGGTGCTTTTGCAGACAGCCTGAAGTTCTGGGAGTCTCCCGCATATTGATAGCGGCTCCCTGATGCCCGCAAATTAGTTCAAATCTCCCGGAATCTAGAGCTCGCGAGCTCCAAACCGTGTAGCGCGCGCACGGCAGAGAGGGAGAGAGGGAGAAACCTTCAGCGTATTCACAAATGTACGTGTGCGTCATGAAGTGCATGTAAGTGCACAATTGTTCCTTAATACAGATAAAGGAGGCAGAATTTCATTCAGTCTTTGTTTATTTTATTTAAAGCAATGGCTAAAAATCATTACATGTGAGAAGTAACATTAAACAATCTTTAAGTTTGCATTAAGTTGGCTGTGCAGTTATTGCAGTTTATAACACAGCAGGTAGACGGCATCTTGAACACTGCGTTCTTCCGTCCATGCAATCCGCGGATTCCCAAAATGCTTTGCGTTCACCACTGTTAATACGTCATGATGACGACACATTAGCAATCTCTATAGGTTACTTGCCTCAGTCACAATGAGAAATATGTCTATAGAAAGCTTGAGTGAACAAGTATTCTCTGATTGTGTAATCCATATGAAACCATCCATCATTAAATTATATTCACTATAGTGTCTGGAAACATTGTTGTCAGTGACTAAAAATTTCAGATTCAAATTCTAGACATGCCCCTGTGTAAATAGCCTGGTTAAAACCAGACCCTTCTCAGTCGTAACTGAGTTAGGGTCTGGAGAAAGTTCATTGACAGCTCACTTCCAAAGGGACGTCGCTCAAATGCCTCTGGGCGCAATTGGATAGACCTTAAAACCAATCAGATCGATCGTCATCTTGTAAAGCCCGCCTCAACGTTTGTGATTGCTGCCTCGATTTGGAAATATTGGAAATGAGCTTGAATGAACTCTTCGCCAGACTAACTTGCAGAGCAAATCTAAATTTGCCGGAAGTTCGTCTGGGTTTTCCCAGGCTACTGTGTCTGTGCTGTGTCTCTTGATGTTCTATGCAGATTTATGCCAGCCTCCAGTAGAGATCCATTTCCTGGAGAGTTTAGGTGTAGGTAGTGATGTGACATTTGAAGCGAGGCGTCGGAGCTTGTGTCGAGCAAAAATGGGCGTGCCAGATGAAGCCGCGATTCGAGGCTTGTGTTGTTAACGTGAAAATCACGTGACTAATGACAAACGAGGCCTCGGTTTGTGTGGATAAGTCATCGGTTCGGTCTGAGTGTCGTTTCTGGATAAAGGGGGTTCGAAACTCGCGCCTCCTTGTGGGTGTTGCAGGAGTAGTAGAATCAGTTGTAGTAGTGTCAGAGAGTCAGAGAGTTAGAGTTAGAGAGTTGGAGTTAGAGAGTTGTTTCATCGTCGTTATTGTGCAATATATGTGTTAGGGTTAATATATGTGTTAGTAATATATGTGTATATTATTACATTATATCAGGTTAGATTAGTTATAGTATATTGTTAGTATTAATTATAGTAGCTATATTATAGTATTGTTATATTAATTAGATAAGATTATTTGGATTGCTTTGGATTTTTGGATTTGGACTGGACTGCTTTTTGATTTGGATTGCCCTTTTGGAATTGTTTGCTTTTTGTGACCTCTTCCTTTTTCCTTGTAATGGAGCCAGCAAGAAAGAGGAAATCCTCCCCTGTCTGGGAGTTTTTTGAAATGGTTGCTCACAATAAGGTACAAACACAATTTGTATTAATATTGTTATTATTATTATTTTACTGTCTTTATATAATAATCCTCACTATATGGCTGTATTATATTTAATGTCTATTAATTTATGTTTCAAGGTGAAATGCTTGCTGTGCCTAAAGGAGCTGACATACAGCAATAACACGTCCTCCATGCTCAGGCATTATCGAGCACTGCACGAGCATGCACAGACTACTAACAATCCACACAGTAGTCAAAGTAATTGATAATAATCATTAAAAAACATTATTTAAATAATGTTTTAGGCTCCTACAATACACCTGCATTTTATTTTATTATAGATTCCAAAAAAGAAATGGTGAATGAGTGTGATGACCATACCCACGTTATTGGATCCCAGATTCAAAAAACTGGGATTCTTAAGTCAAGGGAAACTGCAAGAAGGCATATCAAGATTAAAATCTGAATGCGCTACTGTAATCAGAAGTTCTGCTCTCCATTCTGCTTCCACCAATATACCCCCAACTCAGCTGCCAGCCTCTTCAGAAGCAGGCCAATCCACAGACAACAGTAAGTACTATATGTGTTTGTTGTGTGAATGTTCACATTAGTGATTTAGTAATGTGAACCATTGTTAATGGAGTATTTTTTCTTTGTACCTCTATTATTAGGTGACCTTTGGCATCTGCTGGATAGCACGGTTGAACACGGTAGAAGGAGCTCAAGTGCAACAGCAGATGCTACTGTAGAAGTGGACCGATATTTATCTGAAGTGAATCTCACAAGATCTGAGGATCCACTGGTATATTGGGCTCAACATAAACATCAGTATCCTCATTTATACCATCTGGCCCTGGCATTTTTATGTTCCCCCGCATCCTCTGTTCCATGTGAAAGGATCTTTTCCAAGGCTGGAGAGGTTCTGTCCAAGAAGAGGAATCGTCTAAGCCCCAACACACTTGAAAAAATTCTGTTCCTCAATAAAAATAATTTTTAATCCTTCCTTCGTTCCTCTACGTCCCCAGTCCCATAAGCACAACACTGCACAAAAATAGTAACAGTTCAATGCACAAAATCACCATAAACAATTCTTAACCTTTACCACCCCCAACTTTTCTGTTGCACTTTACTTTATTACACTCCCTCCACCATAAGCACTGCACTCAAAACAGTGTCACTTTTGTTGTTCATACTGTCACTATCCAAACCATTTATGAATAATTAATTAACTGTGTGTGTGTGTGTGTGTGTGTGTGTGTGTGTGTGTGTGTGTGTGTGTGTGTGTGTGTGTGTGTGTGTGTGTGTGTGTGTGTGAGAGACAGTTGTCTCTGCAGAAGTAAATTCAGACAGAGAAATATACATATTTTATTTTATACCCAGGCAATGGACAAATGTCTGCTCAGGTATTTTTATTATTGCAAATGAAAGGTTACAGACATTAACAGTGAGAAGAAAATAAATAAATAAAACAGAACAGGGGGGTATACTGACATCATAAGTCTGCTCAGGTCATTGTTTCAGAATGAATTAATTGGTCTGCTATTTCTTTGCACAGTAGCTAGGTGTCACTAGTGAGCAATGCTGAATGAAGCTTCGAGTAATGAACCTTTGGGTGAAGCAATGGTCTGTGAGGTCTCAGTGGTTCAGGAAGCCTCATTTTGCCATCACTAGGTGTAGGAGTTTAGTCCAACTTGTAACTTGTGGTAGAACTCTGACCTGTACCACCTGACCAATGCAGAATCATTCGGCATTGATAGTGTTGCCATACAAACGCTCAGGCTGCGTTCCAAACCGCATACTCAATGAGTAGGTACTTAATTTCAATGAGTACTTACTTAACGAGCGCTAAAAGAGTAGGTACTTTATAGCCAAATCTCGTTGAGTATGAATGCGATCCGGACATCATCCGCCATGTTGACGTTATCATGTGACCTACGACACGTTATCACAAACGCAACAACTTAAAAGATGAACGACACGTTTAATTCATCTATCTGTAAATATCTTGATATTGATGAAACTTGCTCATTTTGTGGTATTGTTGAAGAAACAGCTGCCAATTTATTTTGTGAATACATTTAGTGTTGATTTAAGTTGTTATATTTTAAACCCTTCTAATGTGACCCACAGTTCCTTATAACGATTTTTTAAGAAACCCCAAAATCGTTATCTCTTGAATATGTTGTTAATTTCTTTATTTTATACACAAAAAGTTTCTCCTTCAAGTTTTCCTCTTTTCTTGATGAATTTACCTCTCGTTTCATCCCTCAGACAATAACAACAAAACTATTTTTTAATGTATTATGAAGAACTATTTATATTTAAAGATATTTAGCCTTGTTATTGTTCTTTCCTGTGTATAAATATCATATTATGATGTACACAAACCAATGATCTTTATGTCTTCTGTTTTGTCATTATGATTGTTCATTGTTAGATACAACTAGTATCTTTCCATGATCTTTATGTAATAAGTTTATAAGTTTAAATTATATGAGCGACAGGTGCACTAACACTTCATAACATCAGTAACTCGACAGCAGAACCTAGAACAGTTTTCCTCTGCGTTTACTGTCTGCAGTGCACAAGGAGACGGGCCGCTGCTCGAAGATCTCCTTTGGAGAAACTGTTGACTTTATACTCGAAAAATGCAAGTATCGCTCATAAAAAATTAATATTACCTCAGAATGAATTGCATTGTTAGCCCACCCCAAAACTTAAACAAAATAATATTAAATGCTGACCAATACTTAATTATATTACTTTTTTTTATATACTAAAAATGATATAATTTAATAAAACAAGCAAAATGTAATTTGTTTTGTCATACATCACTCAGATGTCTTTTTCATGTTGTGATGTGCTCATCTGCAATATGTCAATACTTACAATATTTTCCTTTCAGATGTAAATAGACATTTTAAATAAGCGTGTTTAAGATGTATATGGTTATGTAAATCCAATTTAGAGACGTTACGTGTGCTTAGAGCTCCCCTGTTAGCTAGCTATACAAAGCATGTTTTTACAGCAAAATCACAACTATACTATACTGTCTAACTACTTTACACCTTCAACAGTTAAAACGTCTACTCTATTGTAGTTTAACAGATAAGGAACCGTGTTTACTCACATTTGAAAACCCCCGGCGTCGCTGATCTCCGTGATGTTTGATAATGACGTATGCTCTCGCGTGGCCTCCTGGGATAGAAGAGTATCCATCGGTTTAGCACTCAAAAATCGGGCCGGAAGCAGTAAGCCATCCGGGAACTTCTCCCCTACTCTTTTATGAATACTGATATTTCGAACGTACTGCTTCCTTCACGTACTGTTTTCGCCTACTATATAGTAGGAAAGTAGGCACATTAGAACGCACTTAAGTCCAAATCTCGCGATAATTGGTACGTCACCCAGGTAATTCCCGCCTACTCTTTTGGATTAATACATACTTTTTCGCTCGCCTACTCTTTTCCCATACTAAATAGTAGGGAAGTATGCGGTTTGGAACGCAGAATCAATCATCTCCTAATCACAGCAATTATTACGACATCCAACCCTAATCAAACACACCTGAACAAGCTAATCAAAGTCTTCAAGATTAGGCTATATTAGAAAGCTACAGGCAGGTGATTTTCATTATGGTTGGAGTTACACGGGCCTCCAATTGGAACTTTAAAAACGCGTTCAAAAAGCACTTTAAACTGCTTTGACAGCGTTTTTTTTTTTTGTGTGTGTGGGACTCAGCAACGGGGTTTTTCTTTGTAGGTTTGTGTTCCTCGCTGTCTGCCCCTCCTGACTCACTAATTCAGCACATCTTCCTGCAGAGTTGATTGTGAGATTGCAGGTCGAGAGGATGACCGCTCGAGTGTACTGCTCGTTTAGTGCCGTTTTATTGTGTCTGTCTGCATGTTTGAGCACAACAGACGCTGGAGTTGTAGGTGAGAAGTTATTTTAGCTTCATTACACAGCCCGAAGAAGTGCATAAATAAAGTGCCTAACAAAATTTGACTTTAGATGAATCTCAGCACATAGGCTTACAAAAATACAGTACAGATGTCAAGTGGAAGTTCAACTTTGTATGTTGGTTTAGTTTTAATAAGCAAAGTATAAATATGCAAACTGTCATCTGTTTTTCATTGTACAAGTAAAACCCATATAATCACTAATATAAGCCTTTTTGTTTAATGTAAAACAAGAACATTAGTCTTATAACATGGCTACAAAATTACAAATCCGGAGTTTAAACTTTTGCCTAAACTTTTTGTTTTAGCAACTAAATAAGCCTACAATATAACATGGGGAGCTAATTATAACCGGTTGCTCTGCGTTGTGTATATGTAGTGCATTTCTATATTTATGTCTTCGGAGTAGCCTATTAAAATGCTTAAAAGGAAATTAGGGTGGTCATGGGGATGGCATAAATTGACGATGTACACCGGTAAATTTGTATACAACATATTAACTGATGTCCATGTTTTCTATCAGCATTGCACTATTACTCCCTCTACTTTAGTGGGATGGGTTGTAACAGCACTCTCCGTCTCTGAAACCGATTGATGCAGATTATTGAAAAATTGTAGATTTCTAAGCTACTTTGAATTGAAGCAGATGAATGTGTGAATATTGTAAAGTTTGAGACTCATTGCAATACCCCTGACTTGCAAAAGCTGAATCAAACTATTACAGCACTTCCTGGTCTACACAAATGATCCTCTTGAATCCTCTTCTGCAGTGTCCGGTCAGTGTCCGGCGACGCTGACGGTCGAGCCGTCCCGTCGCGGATGCACTTCTGATAGAGACTGCTTTGGAGGACACAAATGCTGTAAATTTCCCTGTGGCCCCGTGTGTGTGCCGCCTGTTTTCAGTGAGTTTTTATTAATGATTGATGCTACACGCCTTCCAAAAACACTGAAAAAACGTTTTGACTCAGAAATTGCTAGTAAGTTTCACAAATAATTGCAAAGAAACCGCAATCAACACATTGAACTAAACGTGAAACTATGAAGTAGATAGACTGAATATTCCGGTAAAACCTCCTACTATCATCTTATGACAACTTTCTTTTTTTTTTCATACAGTGAATGAGACATTCATTGATGTGGTTTCTGTCATGTGTCTGTATAACAGCAAAGCCAGGAGAGTGTCCAAGCACAAATTTTGGACCAGGAATGTGTGCCGAGATGTGTTGCTATGACAGTGACTGTCCGAACAATGAGAAATGCTGCAGCAATGGTTGTGGACATCAGTGTATGGCTCCATTTGCAGGTGTGTGTTGTATTAGTGTTTGGCTCAGCTTCCTCGTTATTTCAGTTTGTCTTGTTTTCTAATAAGTCGTTCTCAATGTAAAGTATTTAGCCAACTAGCATGGTTTCAAGCACAAGATGGCTTTACAAAATTAACAGAAGATTAATACGGAGTAAAACTTGCAATTTGGTTTTTGTGCTGTATCTGAGACTGAATGCCGCTAAATGGATCGACTAATCTGTATCTCTCCAGTGAAGCCTGCAGCCGAACCCCCGAAGCCTCCAGGGAGGGAACCCCCGAAGCCTCCAGGGAGGGAACCCCCGAAGCCTCCAGGGAGGGAACCCCCGAAGCCTCCAGGGAGGGAACCCCCGAAGCCTCCAGGGAGGGAACCCCCGAAGCCTCCAGGGAGGGAACCCCCGAAGCCTCCAGGGAGGGAACCCCCGAAGCCTCCAGGGAGGGAACCCCCGAAGCCTCCAGGGAGGGAACCCCCGAAGCCTCCAGGGAGGGAACCCCCGAAGCCTCCAGGGAGGGAACCCCCGAAGCCTCCAGGGAGGGAACCCCCGAAGCCTCCAGGGAGGGAACCCCCGAAGCCTCCAGGGAGGGAACCCCCGAAGCCTCCAGGGAGGGAACCCCCGAAGCCTCCAGGGAGGGAACCCCCGAAGCCTCCAGGGAGGGAACCCCCGAAGCCTCCAGGGAGGGAACCCCCGAAGCCTCCAGGGAGGGAACCCCCGAAGCCTCCAGGGAGGGAACCCCCGAAGCCTCCAGGGAGGGAACCCCCGAAGCCTCCAGGGAGGGAACCCCCGAAGCCTCCAGGGAGGGAACCCCCGAAGCCTCCAGGGAGGGAACCCCCGAAGCCTCCAGGGAGGGAACCCCCGAAGCCTCCAGGGAGGGAACCCCCGAAGCCTCCAGGGAGGGAACCCCCGAAGCCTCCAGGGTGGCCTGGAGCTGAACCCCCGAAGCCTCCAGGGTGGCCTGGAGCTGAACCCCCGAAGCCTCCAGGGTGGCCTGGAGCTGAACCCCCGAAGCCTCCAGGGAGGCCTGGAGCCGAACCCCCGAAGCCTCCAGGGAGCGAACGCCCAAAGCTTCCAGAAAGGCCTGGAGCCGAACCCCCGATGCCTCCAGGGAGGCCTGGAGCCGAACCCCCGAAGCCTCCAGGGTGGCCTGGAGCCGAACCCCCGAAGCCTCCAGGGTGGCCTGGAGCCGAACCCCCGAAGCCTCCAGGGTGGCCTGGAGCCGAACCCCCGAAGCCTCCAGGGTGGCCTGGAGCCGAACCCCCGAAGCCTCCAGGGAGGCCTGGAGCCGAACCCCCAAAACAACCAGGGAGGCCTGGAGCCGAACCCCCAAAGCACCCAGGGAGGGAACCCCCGAAGCCTCCAGGGAGGCCTGGAGCTGAACCCCCAATGCCTCCAGGGAGGCCTGGAGCCGAACCCCCGAAGCCTTCCACTGAACTGCTTGAGCCTGAACCGGAGCCTTCCGTCGAACTGCCTGAGCCGTAGCCCTCCACCGAACTGCCAGAGCCGCCTGCAACTGAACCTCCGGTTAAGCCTGCAGCCGAACCCCCGATGGCTCCAGGGAGGCCTGGAGCCGGACCCCCGATGGCTCCAGGGAGGCCTGGAGCCGGACCCCCGATGGCTCCAGGGAGGCCTGGAGCCGGACCCCCGATGGCTCCAGGGAGGCCTGGAGCCGAACCCCCGAAGCGACCAGGGAGGCCTGGAGCCGAACCCCCGAAGCGACCAGGGAGGCCTGGAGCCGAACCCCCGAAGCCTCCAGTGTGTGCTGAAAACTGTCGCCAAACTAACCCTTATGGCCAATGTTCAGGTCATAAGTAATGTGGCTATGCATGCAGGTAACTGTGCTGATTTAACCATTGGATGTATGGTATATTTTCCCTGTTATCACCAAATAAATCTCTCACTTGTAAGACTACTTTCTCTTTTATATTTCTTTAAGTGTGATAACAAAGTTGGTGTTTTTTGTGTGCCAGCGTTAGTATGGCTGTTCTCTCACATAATGGCTGTTCTCTCACATAATGGCTGTTCTCTCACATAATGGCTGTTCTCTCACATAATGGCTGTTCTCTCACATAATGGCTGTTCTCTCACATAATGGCTCATTGGAATTCCTGCTTTAGGAATGTGTAAGTTCCCCTCCTGAAGACCCAAACACATTCAAAACGGTTTCAGAGAGGCTAGCAATATTAAGCTAGCTTTGAATGCATCCAAAGCCATGCCTCCTTCAAAACGCTTGAATGCACAAAGCAGAGTCTACAAAGTGTCATGAGATGAAAGACTGTTAAATTGTCTCATGTCTCAAAACGCATAACATTACAGTGATAATGAACGTAAACATCTTACAGTGCTCTAGTTGTACCATCTGACTAATCCAGATTCATTTCGGCGTTAATGGTGTTGACATGAAAACGAATAAATCCAAATCTGAATACGAATGCAACGATTGGACTGACTTTTTTTTTTTTTTTTGGGTCCTGAGACCTTTACAGAAGGTATGTTCATTTTACCATTTAGAACACTTCTAATATTGATTGCTATCAGGATATGAAGAGTTTCAACCAGTATTGCCTATAGACCAATAGTCTTCTGCTGCATTCTGAAGCATTTGCTACAAAGTATAGTGGTCACATATATTGGTTGTCGTTGAACAATGTTCGATTGGTCCGTCAGAAATTGTTTTGGGATGGTATGATATGTGCATACAGACAAGTACTTTATGGCCGTGCAAGCTTCAAAGAGAATAGCCTAGCTAAAGGAGGAACGCTCTCAACGTTAGGCAAAATCTGCACGATTAGGGACTCCAGTATGTGAGCATGAAACATGGACAACTTTACGTGTGACATGAACAAGACTTTAAGTAGACTAAACATACTCTAACGTACACATACATGCATGCATACATGTTTACCTAGGGAAAGAGAGCTGAAGCAGAATACAGGAAAGCAAGAAGTTATAGCATTGCTTAAAATTCAGCAGATTAGCAGACTTGAGCAAACCATCAGTTTAGTTCTAACACGCCCTTCTTTAAAATGGGTAAGGATACATAATGTATCAAATAATGAGACTTAAGTTTGATACTTGCATGCCTTGCCCTTTTGAATTAAACTGTCCTGATGCAGTTTGTTGAGGGCTCCAGTTGATCTTTGCTGATGTTGTCTTGATGAGAGAGAACCAGTAGGAGTCAGAGGATCTTTGGTGAATGGAAGTCAAGGCCTAGCCTGGCACAAGGTTGGGGGTCCTTAGAAGACTTCTAGTTCAGCATCGTCTTCACAGTCGGTACTGAAATTTAAAAAATGTGACGCTTTGAGCACTGTTGAGCAGAATCATAAACACCTCTGATTGGCCATTGTGTTCATGAGCTCATCGGATATGTCTACGATTGGCTACAATGATCAACGCACCGGAGCGTTTGAGAGCACACCAACTTGGTACCCAAGTCGGTACTTTTGACAACACTAGTTTATACATTTCTCAAGTGGTTATATATAGAATATATAGGATTAAAAGGGTTTATTTCTCCTTCTCAGCAAGAACACACAACTCTCTGCAAATTCCTTCTGGGTCATATTTGTCTTATCAGATAATAGGAATCATGTCTAAACTGTACTCTCTGTACTCTCTGCTAGAGTTGGAAAGAGATCCCAGAGATAACGCATGACTAAATTACGACGAGAGCAGAAATAACAGCCACCTCTAATCTAAAGGCAGTGTCTAATTGGTCAGAACTCATCCAGGAGGCTGGACAAACATTTGAGTTTAAAATCTTAGGACACGAACAAAGCATTAGAGTAGCCATGACATTTTAGACCAGCCAGACGAGTAAACTTGTAGGCGAGCAGACGCAATAACCCAAATCAAGATCAGAAGAACATAGGTTAAACAGCTTCATTCAAGCCATCGAACGTGAACATTCAAGCTCGTCTCACTTTTCTTTCTCTTACTTAGTTTGTTTTCTGTTCCATTGAGAGTCTCGGTTCTAAGTTAAGTTTTGCTGTAAAGTTTCGGTCAACGATTTGACTGCAAAGCCCGCTTCCAACTTCAAAGACTTTCCATCCAACCGCCAACACACCACGTGTTTGGGTTAAATTAATGATTGATGGTTCATTCAGGTCATGTCTTATAAGTGCATATAATGCTAGAACCTTGGGATTTCATCAACTCATTCTTTCACTCTCTTTCTTTCTGTAACTCGTATGAATGTGTGTGAGCATGTGTTTGTGTTAGATATCAGTTTTATCTGTTAGGGTAATCAATAAAAACTTGTCTGTATTTTAAAGAGAAGTGTTCTTGTGTTATGTGCTTACGAATTTAATGTCTTAAACTGCTGATCTAAGTTACCTTGCTAATAAATAGTGTTTTCACTATAGTTTGTATATTTATAATTGCTCGGCCGCCCTATGAATTAATTAATAATTCCCTTCGAGCTAAATTGACCTGTTTGACCCTTACAGCACCATATGACTAGGAAGTCAAAGCTCAAATCACAGTCTTTGTTCTACCCACTTAATTGATAGAAGTGCGAGTGTATTACATTATATAAAATGTGCCAATTTCTCGATAAGTGAAGTCAAACAATGCATTTACTGTAGGATCTAGAAAAAAATCTGATCGTGATTAAACCGGAAAACCTCATAATTAGTGAACAAAAACAATTTCTAAAGGTAGTTCTCCTAAACATTCCATCGCTCACACCCAGGGTGCGATTTGCAGGGGGGGATGGGTTTAAGTTACGATCCTATTTGCAGTGGCCTTAATCCAAGCACAGATTTTCAAAATGTCACAAAGCGTTTTGTGATTGTTTTGTATGAAATA
The DNA here is from genome assembly GCF_051911475.1 of Siphateles boraxobius. NCBI lineage: Eukaryota > Metazoa > Chordata > Actinopteri > Cypriniformes > Leuciscidae > Siphateles > Siphateles boraxobius. Next base: position 5,769,732 of record NW_027508755.1, read on the forward strand.
TTAAAGTTTATAAATACATATTTTGGCACACCTGGCCGAGTGGCGCTACGAATTCTTCTACTATCGGATTTTAATTCTGGCATGTTAAGTTAACATTCGACAAATGCAAACAAACTTTTATTTAAGTGCACTCACAATAACAATTAAATGTTGCGCTTTTGTAAAACAGAGAAAACAAACAGGGTGCGCTTTCTGCCGCCTCGGTCTCCGTGAACTGGAGCGAGTCACAGAAACGAACCAAAACTCTATAGAGATCGCTAAGAAATGCGACCAACTGGGCGGCAACGTCATCAGAACACACTGAATTATGGGTATGTTTTTCTCGTTTACATGGGCTGGCATTGCAGGCTTGTGTTCTGGCATGAAAATAATGAAAAATTAGCGTGAAAAACAGAATATAATCCTACAAAATGCAGCAGGCTGGGTTGTGGTGCTTTTGCAGACAGCCTGAAGTTCTGGGAGTCTCCCGCATATTGATAGCGGCTCCCTGATGCCCGCAAATTAGTTCAAATCTCCCTGAATCTAGAGCTCGCGAGCTCCAAACCGTGTAGCGCGCGCACGGCAGAGAGGGAGAGAGGGAGAAACCTTCAGCGTATTCACAAATGTACGTGTGCGTCATGAAGTGCATGTAAGTGCACAATTCTTCCTTAATACAGATAAAGGAGGCAGAATTTCATTCAGTCTTTGTTTATTTTATTTAAAGCGATGGCTAAAAATCATTACATGTGAGAAGTAACATTAAACAATCTTTAAGTTTGCATTAAGTTGGCTGTGCAGTTATTGCAGTTTATAACACAGCAGGTAGACGGTATCTTGAACACTGCGTTCTTCCCTCCATGCAATCCGCGGATTCCCAAAATGCTTTGCGTTCACCACTGTTAATACGTCATGATGACGACACATTAGCAATCTCTATAGGCTACTTGCCTCAGTCACGATGAGAAATATGTCTATAGAAAGCTTGAGTGAACAAGTATTCTCTGATTGTGTAATCCATATGAAACCATCCATCATTAAATTATATTCACTATAGTGGCTGGAAACATTGTTGTCAGTGACTAAAAATTTCAGATTCAAATTCTAGACATGCCCCTGTGTAAATAGCCTGGTTAAAACCAGACCCTTCTCAGTCGTAACTGAGTTAGGGTCTGGAGAAAGTTCATTGACAGCTCACTTCCAAAGGGACGTCGCTCAAATGCCTCTGGGCGCAATTGGATAGACCTTAAAACCAATCAGATCGATCGTCATCTTGTAAAGCCCGCCTCAACGTTTGTGATTGCTGCCTCGATTTGGAAATATTGGAAATGAGCTTGAATGAACTCTTCGCCAGACTAACTTGCAGAGCAAATCTAAATTTGCCGGAAGTTCGTCTGGGTTTTCCCAGGCTACTGTGTCTGTGCTGTGTCTCTTGATGTTCTATGCAGATTTATGCCAGCCTCCAGTAGAGATCCATTTCCTGGAGAGTTTAGGTGTAGGTAGTGATGTGACATTTGAAGCGAGGCGTCGGAGCTTGTGTCGAGCAAAAATGGGCGTGCCAGATGAAGCCGCGATTCGAGGCTTGTGTTGTTAACGTGAAAATCACGTGACTAATGACAAACGAGGCCTCGGTTTGTGTGGATAAGTCATCGGTTCGGTCTGAGTGTCGTTTCCGGATAAAGGGGGTTCGAAACTCGCGCCTCCTTGTGGGTGTTGCAGGAGTAGTAGAATCAGTTGTAGTAGTGTCAGAGAGTCAGAGAGTTAGAGTTAGAGAGTTGGAGTTAGAGAGTTGTTTCATCGTCGTTATTGTGCAATATATGTGTTAGGGCTGTATATTATTACATTATATCAGGTTAGATTAGTTATAGTATATTGTTAGTATTAATTATAGTAGCTATATTATAGTATTGTTATATTAATTAGATAAGATTATTTGGATTGCTTTGGATTTTTGGATTTGGACTGGACTGCTTTTTGATTTGGATTGCCCTTTTGGAATTGTTTGCTTTTTGTGACCTCTTCCTTTTTCCTTGTAATGGAGCCAGCAAGAAAGAGGAAATCCTCCCCTGTCTGGGAGTTTTTTTAAATGGTTGCTCACAATAAGGTACAAACACAATTTGTATTATTATTGTTATTATTATTATTTTACTGTCTTTATATAATAATCCTCACTATATGGCTGTATTATATTTAATGTCTATTCATTTATGTTTCAAGGTGAAATGCTTGCTGTGCCTAAAGGAGCTGACATACAGCAATAACACGTCCTCCATGCTCAGGCATTATCGAGCACTGCACGAGCATGCACAGACTACTAACAATCCACACAGTAGTCAAAGTAATTGATAATAATCATTAAAAAACATTATTTAAATAATGTTTTAGGCTCCTACAATACACCTTCATTTTATTTTATTATAGATTCCAAAAAAGAAATGGTGAATGAGGCCCTGGTGAACATGGTCATCAAGGACTCCCAACCCTTTTCCATTGTGGATGATGATGGATTTAGGGAGCTCCTGCATGTGTTGGATCCCACTTACGTGATCCCAACTAGAAAGGTATGTGATTAATAAAGTGGTTCATCATTATTTAAGAAGTTAAAAGTAAGAGTAACTGCATTTATTTCTAACCACAGGCTTTGAAGGTCATGGTTGATCATAAGTACAAGGAGGCTAAGGAGAAGGCAAGAGAGCAGTTGCAGAACGTTCAGGCTATAAGCCTTACCTCTGACATGTGGACATCGCTAAACATGGATGCCTACCTAGCAGTGACTTGCCATTTTATAGACAATGACAAGCTCTGCACTATTTTACTAGGTGTACAGCATTTCCCTAAGAGCCATACTGCTGAGAACTTGGCTACTGGACATATCAAGCTCATGGAGGAGTGGGGCATAAAGGATAAAGTTAAGTGCCTGGTAACTGATGCAGCAGCCAACATGATAGCATGTGTACGATCACTGAATGTTAGGCATGCGGTATGCATTGCACATGCACTAAACCTTATTGTGGGGAAATCTTTTGATGACATCAGTAGCTTCAACGACATTCGAACCAAATGTAGGAAACTTGTGACCTATTTCCGAACAAGCACTACAGCAAAAGAGAGACTGGCCCAAGTACAGGAGCAGATGGGGAGACCAGTTCTGAAAATGATAATTGAAGTGGAAACTCGCTGGAACAGCACTTACAACATGCTGGGACGTCTCTATCAGCTGAGAGAGCCAGTGGGGGCAGCCCTGGCCTCTCTAAAGACCGACATCACCCCTCCTACAGCCCTGGAGTATCAGGCAGTCCAGGATGCTTTACATGTTCTTGCCCCTTTCCGCCAGGCTACAGTAGAGCTTTCAGGAGAGAAAAGGGTGTCTGCCTCCAAAGTGATTCCTTTGATGAAGATGCTTAATCACGCTGTAACGAGTAAGCTAGAAGGCCTCAAGTCCAATCCAGCAAGGCAGCTGGGTGACAGCCTTGTACGGAGGGTCAGGGAACAAGCAGTACATTTAGAATCAATAAGTGTGATGACCATACCCACGTTTTTGGATCCCAGATTCAAAAAACTGGGATTCTTAAGTCAAGGGAAACTGCAAGAAGGCATATCAAGATTAAAATCTGAATGCGCTACTGTAATCAGAAGTTCTGGTCTCCATTCTGCATTCCACCAATATATCCCCAACTCAGCTGCCAGCCTCTTCAGAAGCAGGCCAATCCACAGACAACAGTAAGTACTATATGTGTTTGTTGTGTGAATGTTCACATTAGTGATTTAGTAATGTGAACCATTGTTAATGGAGTATTTTTTCTTTGTAACTCTATTATTAGGTGACCTTTGGCATCTGCTGGATAGCACGGTTGAACAAGGTAGAAGGAGCTCAAGTGCAACAGCAGATGCTACTGTAGAAGTGGACCGATATTTATCTGAAGTGAATCTCACAAGATCTGAGGATCCACTGGTATATTGGGCTCAACATAAACATCAGTATCCTCATTTATACCATCTGGCCCTGGCATTTTTATGTTCCCCCGCATCCTCTGTTCCATGTGAAAGGATCTTTTCCAAGGCTGGAGAGGTTCTGTCCAAGAAGAGGAATCGTCTAAGCCCCAACACACTTGAAAAAATTCTGTTCCTCAATAAAAATAATTTTTAATCCTTCCTTCGTTCCTCTACGTCCCCAGTCCCATAAGCACAACACTGCACAAAAATAGTAACAGTTCAATGCACAAAATCACCAGAAACAATTCTTAACCTTTACCACCCCACACTTTTCTGTTGCACTTTACTTTATTACACTCCCTCCACCATAAGCACTGCACTCAACACAGTGTCACTTTTGTTGTTCATACTGTCACTATCCAAACCATTTATGAATAATTAATTAACTGTGTGTGTGTGTGTGTGTGTGTGTGTGTGTGTGTGTGTGTGTGTGTGTGTGTGTGTGTGTGTGTGTGTGTGTGTGTGTGAGAGAGACAGTTGTCTCTGCAGAAGTAAATTCAGACAGAGAAATATACATATTTTATTTTATACCCAGGCAATGGACAAATGTCTGCTCAGGTATTTTTATTATTGCAAATGAAAGGTTACAGACATTAACAGTGAGAAGAAAATAAATAAATAAAACAGAACAGGGGGGTATACTGACATCATAAGTCTGCTCAGGTCATTGTTTCAGAATGAATTAATTGGTCTGCTATTTCTTTGCACAGTAGCTAGGTGTCACTAGTGAGCAATGCTGAATGAAGCTTCGAGTAATGAACCTTTGGGTGAAGCAATGGTCTGTGAGGTCTCAGTGGTTCAGGAAGCCTCATTTTGCCATCACTAGGTGTAGGAGTTTAGTCCAACTTGTAACTTGTGGTAGAACTCTGACCTGTACCACCTGACCAATGCAGAATCATTCGGCATTGATAGTGTTGCCATACAAACGCTCAATCATCTCCTAATCACGGCAATTATTACGACATCCAACCCTAATCAAACACACCTGAACAAGCTAATCAAAGTCTTCAAGATTAGGCTATATTAGAAAGCTACAGGCAGGTGATTTTCATTATGGTTGGAGTTACACGGGCCTCCAATTGGAACTTTAAAAACGCGTTCAAAAAGCACTTTAAACTGCTTTGACAGCGTTTTTTTTTTTGTGTGTGTGGGACTCAGCAACGGGGTTTTTCTTTGTAGGTTTGTGTTCCTCGCTGTCTGCCCCTCCTGACTCACTAATTCAGCACATCTTCCTGCAGAGTTGATTGTGACATTGCAGGTCGAGAGGATGACCGCTCGAGTGTACTGCTCGTTTAGTGCCGTTTTATTGTGTCTGTCTGCATGTTTGAGCACAACAGACGCTGGAGTTGTAGGTGAGAAGTTATTTTAGCTTCATTACACAGCCCGAAGAAGTGCATAAATAAAGTGCCTAACAAAATTTGACTTTAGATGAATCTCAGCACATAGGCTTACAAAAATACAGTACAGATGTCAAGTGGAAGTTCAACTTTGTATGTTGGTTTAGTTTTAATAAGCAAAGTATAAATATGCAAACTGTCATCTGTTTTTCATTGTACAAGTAAAACCCATATAATCACTAATACAAGCCTTTTTGTTTAATGTAAAACAAGAACATTAGTCTTATAACATGGCTACAAAATTACCAATCCGGAGTTTAAACTTTTGCCTAAACTTTTTGTTTTAGCAACTAAATAAGCCTACAATATAACATGGGGAGCTAATTATAACCGGTTGCTCTGCGTTGTGTATATGTAGTGCATTTCTATATTTATGTCTTCTGAGTAGCCTATTAAAATGCTTAAAAGGAAATTAGGGTGGTCATGGGGATGGCATAAATTGACGATGTACACCGGTAAATTTGTATACAACATATTAACTGATGTCCATGTTTTCTATCAGCATTGCACTATTACTCCCTCTACTTTAGTGGGATGGGTTGTAACGGCACTCTCCGTCTCTGAAACCGATTGATGCAGATTATTGAAAAATTGTAGATTTCTAAGCTACTTTGAATTGAAGCAGATGAATGTGTGAATATTGTAAAGTTTGAGACTCATTGCAATACCCCTGACTTGCAAAAGCTGAATCAAACTATTACAGCACTTCCTGGTCTACACAAATTATCCTCTTCTGCAGTGTCCGGTCAGTGTCCGGCGACGCTGACGGTCGAGCCGTCCCGTCGCGGATGCACTTCTGATAGAGACTGCTTTGGAGGACACAAATGCTGTAAATTTCCCTGTGGCCCCGTGTGTGTGCCGCCTGTTTTCAGTGAGTTTTTATTAATGATGGATGCTACACGCCTTCCAAAAACACTGAAAAAATGTTTTGACTCAGAAATTGCTAGTAAGTTTCACAAATAATTGCAAAGAAACCGCAAGCAACACATTGAACTAAACGTGAAACTATGAAGTAGATAGACTGAATATTCCGGTAAAACCTCCTACTATCATCTTATGACAACTTTCTTTTTTTTTTCATACAGTGAATGAGACATTCATTGATGTGGTTTCTGTCATGTGTCTGTATAACAGCAAAGCCAGGAGAGTGTCCAAGCACAAATTTTGGACCAGGAATGTGTGCCGAGATGTGTTGCTATGACAGTGACTGTCCGAACAATGAGAAATGCTGCAGCAATGGTTGTGGACATCAGTGTATGGCTCCATTTGCAGGTGTGTGTTGTATTAGTGTTTGGCTCAGCTTCCTCGTTATTTCAGTTTGTCTTGTTTTCTAATAAGTCGTTCTCAATGTAAAATATTTAGCCAACTAGCATGGTTTCAAGCACAAGATGGCTTTACAAAATTAACAGAAGATTAATACGGAGTAAAACTTGCAATTTGGTTTTTGTGCTGTATCTGAGACTGAATGCCGCTAAATGGATCGACTAATCTGTATCTCTCCAGTGAAGCCTGCAGCCGAACCCCCGAAGCCTCCAGGGAGGGAACCCCCGAAGCCTCCAGGGAGGCCTGGAGCTGAACCCCCGAAGCCTCCAGGGTGGCCTGGAGCTGAACCCCCGAAGCCTCCAGGGAGCGAACCCCCGAAGCCTCCAGGGAGGCCTGGAGCTGAACCCCCGAAGCCTCCAGGGTGGCCTGGAGCTGAACCCCCGAAGCCTCCAGGGTGGCCTGGAGCTGAACCCCCGAAGCCTCCAGGGTGGCCTGGAGCTGAACCCCCGAAGCCTCCAGGGTGGCCTGGAGCTGAACCCCCGAAGCCTCCAGGAAGGCCTGGAGCCGAACCCCCGAAGCCTCCAGGGAGCGAACCCCCGAAGCCTCCAGGGAGGCCTGGAGCCGAACCCCCGAAGCCTCCAGGGAGGCCTGGAGCCGAACCCCCAAAGCCTCCAGGGAGGCCTGGAGCCGAACCCCCGAAGCCTCCAGGGAGGCCTGGAGCCGAACCCCCGAAGCCTCCAGGGAGGCCTGGAGCCGAACCCCCGAAGCCTCCAGGGAGGCCTGGAGCCGAACCCCCGAAGCCTCCAGGGAGGCCTGGAGCCGAACCCCCAATGCCTCCAGGGAGGCCTGGAGCCGAACCCCCGAAGCCTTCCACTGAACTGCTTGAGCCTGAACCGGAGCCTTCCGTCGAACTGCCGGAGCCCTCCACCGAACTGCCAGAGCCGCCTGCAACTGAACCTCCGGTTAAGCCTACAGCCGAACCCCCGATGCCTCCAGGGAGGCCTGGAGCCGGACCCCCGATGCCTCCAGGGAGGCCTGGAGCCGGACCCCCGATGCCTCCAGGGAGGCCTGGAGCCGGACCCCCGATGCCTCCAGGGAGGCCTGGAGCCGGACCCCCGATGCCTCCAGGGAGGCCTGGAGCCGGACCCCCGATGCCTCCAGGGAGGCCTGGAGCCGGACCCCCGATGCCTCCAGGGAGGCCTGGAGCCGGACCCCCGATGCCTCCAGGGAGGCCTGGAGCCGGACCCCCGATGCCTCCAGGGAGGCCTGGAGCCGGACCCCCGATGCCTCCAGGGAGGCCTGGAGCCGGACCCCCGATGCCTCCAGGGAGGCCTGGAGCCGGACCCCCGAAGCCTCTAGGGAGGCCTGGAGCCGAACCCCCGAAGCGACCAGGGAGGCCTGGAGCCGAACCCCCGAAGCCTCCAGTGTGTGCTGAAAACTGTCGCCAAACTAACCCTTATGGCCAATGTTCAGGTCATAAGTAATGTGGCTATGCATGCAGGTAACTGTGCTGATTTAACCATTGGATGTATGGTATATTTTCCCTGTTATCACCAAATAAATCTCACACTTGTAAGACTACTTTCTCTTTTATATTTCTTTAAGTGTGATAACAAAGTTGGTGTTTTTTGTGTGCCAGCGTTAGTTTGGCTGTTCTCTCACATAATGGCTGTTCTCTCACATAATGGCTGTTCTCTCACATAATGGCTGTTCTCTCACATAATGGCTGTTCTCTCACATAATGGCTGTTCTCTCACATAATGGCTGTTCTCTCACATAATGGCTCATTGGAATTCCTGCTTTAGGAATGTGTAAGTTCCCCTCCTGAAGACCCAAACACATTCAAAACGGTTTCAGAGAGGCTAGCAATATTAAGCTAGCTTTGAATGCATCCAAAGCTATGCCTCCTTCAAAACGCATGAATGCACAAAGCAGAGTCTACAAAGTGTCATGAGATGAAAGACTGTTAAATTGCCTCATGTCTCAAAACGCTTAACATTACAGTGATAATGAACGTAAACATCTTACAGTGCTCTAGTTGCACCATCTGACTAATCCAGATTCATTTCGGCGTTAATGGTGTTGACATGAAAACGAATAAATCCAAATCTGAATACGAATGCAACGATTGGACTGACTTTTTTTTTTTTTGGGGGGTCCTGAGACCTTTACAGAAGGTATGTTCATTTTACCATTTAGAACACTTCTAATATTGATTGCTATCAGGATATGAAGAGTTTCAACCAGTATTGCCTATAGACCAATAGTCTTCTGCTGCATTCTGAAGCATTTGCTACAAAGTATAGTGGTCACATATATTGGTTGTCGTTGAACAATGTTCGATTGGTCCGTCAGAAATTGTTTTGGGATGGTATGATATGTGCATACAGACAAGTACTTTATGGCCGTGCAAGCTTCAAAGAGAATAGCCTAGCTAAAGGAGGAACGCTCTCAACGTTAGGCAAAATCTGCACGATTAGGGACTCCAGTATGTGAGCATGAAACATGGACAACTTTACGTGTGACATGAACAAGACTTTAAGTAGACTAAACATACTCTAACGTACACATACATGCATGCATACATGTTTACCTAGGGAAAGAGAGCTGAAGCAGAATACAGGAAAGCAAGAAGTTATAGCATTGCTTAAAATTCAGCAGATTAGCAGACTTGAGCAAACCATCAGTTTAGTTCTAACACGCCCTTCTTTAAAATGGGTAAGGATACATAATGTATCAAATAATGAGACTTAAGTTTGATACTTGCATGCCTTGCCCTTTTGAATTAAACTGTCCTGATGCAGTTTGTTGAGGGCTCCAGTTGATCTTTGCTGATGTTGTCTTGATGAGAGAGAACCAGTAGGAGTCAGAGGATCTTTGGTGAATGGAAATCAAGGCCTAGCCTGGCACAAGGTTGGGGGTCCTTAGAAGACTTCTAGTTCAGCATCGTCTTCACAGTCGGTACTGAAATTTAAAAAATGTGACGCTTTGAGCACTGTTGAGCAGAATCATAAACACCTCTGATTGGCCATTGTGTTCATGAGCTCATCGGATATGTCTACGATTGGCTACAATGATCAACGCACCGGAGCGTTTGAGAGCACACCAACTTGGTACCCAAGTCGGTACTTTTGACAACACTAGTTTATACATTTCTCAAGTGGTTATATATAGAATATATAGGATTAAAAGGGTTTATTTCTCCTTCTCAGCAAGAACACACAACTCTCTGCAAATTCCTTCTGGGTCATATTTGTCTTATCAGATAATAGGAATCATGTCTAAACTGTACTCTCTGTACTCTCTGCTAGAGTTGGAAAGAGATCCCAGAGATAACGCATGACTAAATTACGACGAGAGCAGAAATAACAGCCACCTCTAATCTAAAGGCAGTGTCTAATTGGTCAGAACTCATCCAGGAGGCTGGACAAACATTTGAGTTTAAAATCTTAGGACACGAACAAAGCATTAGAGTAGCCATGACATTTTAGACCAGCCAGACGAGTAAACTTGTAGGCGAGCAGACGCAATAACCCAAATCAAGATCAGAAGAACATAGGTTAAACAGCTTCATTCAAGCCATCGAACGTGAACATTCAAGCTCGTCTCACTTTTCTTTCTCTTACTTAGTTTGTTTTCTGTTCCATTGAGAGTCTCGGTTCTAAGTTAAGTTTTGCTGTAAAGTTTCGGTCAACGATTTGACTGCAAAGCCCGCTTCCAACTTCAAAGACTTTCCATCCAACCGCCAACACACCACGTGTTTGGGTTAAATTAATGATTGATGGTTCATTCAGGTCATGTCTTATAAGTGCATATAATGCTTGAACCTTGGGATTTCATCAATTCATTCTTTCACTCTCTTTCTTTCTGTAACTCGTATGAATGTGTGTGAGCATGTGTTTGTGTTAGATATCAGTTTTATCTGTTAGGGTAATCAATAAAAACTTGTCTGTATTTTAAAGAGAAGTGTTCTTGTGTTATGTGCTTACGAATTTAATGTCTTAAACTGCTGATCTAAGTTACCTTGCTAATAAATAGTGTTTTCACTATAGTTTGTATATTTATAATTGCTCGGCCGCCCTATGAATTAATTAATAATTCCCTTCGAGCTAAATTGACCTGTTTGACCCTTACAGCACCATATGACTAGGAAGTCAAAGCTCAAATCACAGTCTTTGTTCTACCCACTTAATTGATAGAAGTGCGAGTGTATTACATTATATAAAATGTGCCAATTTCTCGATAAGTGACGTCAAACAATGCATTTACTGTAGGATCTAGAAAAAAATCTGATCGTGATTAAACCGGAAAACCTCATAATTAGTGAACAAAAACAATTTCTAAAGGTAGTTCTCCTAAACATTCCATCGCTCACACCCAGGGTGCGATTTGCAGGGGGGGATGGGTTTAAGTTACGATCCTATTTGCAGTGGCCTTAATCCAAGCACTGTTTTTCAAAATGTCACAAAGCGTTTTGTGATTGTTTTGTATGAAATATTGAAGTTTATAAATACATATTTTGGCACACCTGGCCGAGTGGCGCTACGAATTCTTCTACAATCGGATTTGAATTCTGGCATGTTAAATTAACATTCGACAAACGCAAACAAACTTTTATTTAAGTGCACTCACAATAACAATTAAATGTTGCGCTTTTGTAAAACAGAGAAAACAAACAGGGTGCGCTTTCTGCCGCCTCGGACTCCGTGAACTGGAGCGAGTCACAGAAACGAACCAAAACTCTATAGAGATCGCTAAGAAATGCGACCAACTGGGCGGCAACGTCATCAGAACACACTGAATTATGGGTATGTTTTTCTCGTTTACATGGGCTGGCATTGCAGGCTTGTGTTCTGGCATGAAAATAATGAAAAATTAGCGTGAAAAACAGAATATAATCCTACAAAATGCAGCAGGCTGGGTTGTGGTGCTTTTGCAGACAGCCTGAAGTTCTGGGAGTCTCCCGCATATTGATAGCGTCTCCCTGATGCCCGCAAATTAGTTCAAATCTCCCGGAATCTAGAGCTCGCGAGCTCCAAACCGTGTAGCGCGCGCACGGCAGAGAGGGAGAGAAGGAGAAACCTTCAGCGTATTCACAAATGTACGTGTGCGTCATGAAGTGCATGTAAGTGCACAATTCTTCCTTAATACAGATAAAGGAGGCAGAATTTCATTCAGTCTTTGTTTATTTTATTTAAAGCGATGGCTAAAAATCATTACATGTGAGAAGTAACATTTAACAATCTTTAAGTTTGCATTAAGTTGGCTGTGCAGTTATTGCAGTTTATAACACAGCAGGTAGACGGCATCTTGAACACTGCGTTCTTCCCTCCATGCAATCCGCGGATTCCCAAAATGCTTTGCGTTCACCACTGTTAATACGTCATGATGATGACACATTAGCAATCTCTATAGGCTACTTGCCTCAGTCACGATGAGAAATATGTCTATAGAAAGCTTGAGTGAACAAGTATTCTCTGATTGTGTAATCCATATGAAACCATCCATCATTAAATTATATTCACTATAGTGGCTGGAAACATTGTTGTCAGTGACTAAAAAATTCAGATTCAAATTCTAGACATGCCCCTGTGTAAATAGCCTGGTTAAAACCAGACCCTTCTCAGTCGTAACTGAGTTAGGGTCTGGAGAAAGTTCATTGACAGCTCACTTCCAAAGGGACGTCGCTCAAATGCCTCTGGGCGCAATTGGATAGACCTTAAAACCAATCAGATCGATCGTCATCTTGTAAAGCCCGCCTCAACGTTTGTGATTGCTGCCTCGATTTGGAAATAATGGAAATGAGCCTGAATGGACTCTTCGCCAGACTAACTTGCAGAGCAAATCTAAATTTGCCGGAAGTTCATCTGGGTTTTCCCAGGCTACTGTGTCTGTGCTGTGTCTCTTGATGTTCTATGCAGATTTATGCCAGCCTCCAGTAGAGATCCATTTCCTGGAGAGTTTAGGTGTAGGTAGTGATGTGAGATTTGAAGCGAGGCGTCGGATCTTGTGTCGAGCAAAAATGGGCGTGCCAGATGAAGCCGCGATTCGAGGCTTGTGTTGTTAACGTGAAAATCACGTGACTAATGACAAACGAGGCCTCGGTTTGTGTGGATACGTCATCGGTTCGGTCTGAGTGTCGTTTCCGGATAAAGGGGGTTCGAAACTCGCGCCTCCTTGTGGGTGTTGCAGGAGTAGTAGAATCAGTTGTAGTAGTGTCAGAGAGTCAGAGAGTTAGAGTTAGAGAGTTGGAGTTAGAGAGTTGTTTCATCGTCGTTATTGTGCAATATATGTGTTAGGGCTGTATATTATTACATTATATCAGGTTAGATTAGTTATAGTATATTGTTAGTATTAATTATAGTAGCTATATTATAGTATTGTTATATTAATTAGATAAGATTATTTGGATTGCTTTGGATTTTTGGATTTGGACTGGACTGCTTTTTGATTTGGATTGCCCTTTTGGAATTGTTTGCTTTTTGTGACCTCTTCCTTTTTCCTTGTAATGGAGCCAGCAAGAAAGAGGAAATCCTCCCCTGTCTGGGAGTTTTTTTAAATGGTTGCTCACAATAAGGTACAAACACAATTTGTATTATTATTGTTATTATTATTATTTTACTGTCTTTATATAATAATCCTCACTATATGGCTGTATTATATTTAATGTCTATTCATTTATGTTTCAAGGTGAAATGCTTGCTGTGCCTAAAGGAGCTGACATACAGCAATAACACGTCCTCCATGCTCAGGCATTATCGAGCACTGCACGAGCATGCACAGACTACTAACAATCCACACAGTAGTCAAAGTAATTGATAATAATCATTAAAAAAACATTATTTAAATAATGTTTTAGGCTCCTACAATACACCTTCATTTTATTTTATTATAGATTCCAAAAAAGAAATGGTGAATGAGGCCCTGGTGAACATGGTCATCAAGGACTCCCAACCCTTTTCCATTGTGGATGATGATGGATTTAGGGAGCTCCTGCATGTGTTGGATCCCACTTACGTGATCCCAACTAGAAAGGTATGTGATTAATAAAGTGGTTCATCATTATTTAAGAAGTTAAAAGTAAGAGTAACTGCATTTATTTCTAACCACAGGCTTTGAAGGTCATGGTTGATCATAAGTACAAGGAGGCTAAGGAGAAGGCAAGAGAGCAGTTGCAGAACGTTCAGGCTATAAGCCTTACCTCTGACATGTGGACATCGCTAAACATGGATGCCTACCTAGCAGTGACTTGCCATTTTATAGACAATGACAAGCTCTGCACTATTTTACTAGGTGTACAGCATTTCCCTAAGAGCCATACTGCTGAGAACTTGGCTACTGGACATATCAAGCTCATGGAGGAGTGGGGCATAAAGGATAAAGTTAAGTGCCTGGTAACTGATGCAGCAGCCAACATGATAGCATGTGTACGATCACTGAATGTTAGGCATGCGGTATGCATTGCACATGCACTAAACCTTATTGTGGGGAAATCTTTTGATGACATCAGTAGCTTCAACGACATTCGAACCAAATGTAGGAAACTTGTGACCTATTTCCGAACAAGCACTACAGCAAAAGAGAGACTGGCCCAAGTACAGGAGCAGATGGGGAGACCAGTTCTGAAAATGATAATTGAAGTGGAAACTCGCTGGAACAGCACTTACAACATGCTGGGACGTCTCTATCAGCTGAGAGAGCCAGTGGGGGCAGCCCTGGCCTCTCTAAAGACCGACATCACCCCTCCTACAGCCCTGGAGTATCAGGCAGTCCAGGATGCTTTACATGTTCTTGCCCCTTTCCGCCAGGCTACAGTAGAGCTTTCAGGAGAGAAAAGGGTGTCTGCCTCCAAAGTGATTCCTTTGATGAAGATGCTTAATCACGCTGTAACGAGTAAGCTAGAAGGCCTCAAGTCCAATCCAGCAAGGCAGCTGGGTGACAGCCTTGTACGGAGGGTCAGGGAACAAGCAGTACATTTAGAATCAATAAGTGTGATGACCATACCCACGTTTTTGGATCCCAGATTCAAAAAACTGGGATTCTTAAGTCAAGGGAAACTGCAAGAAGGCATATCAAGATTAAAATCTGAATGCGCTACTGTAATCAGAAGTTCTGGTCTCCATTCTGCATTCCACCAATATATCCCCAACTCAGCTGCCAGCCTCTTCAGAAGCAGGCCAATCCACAGACAACAGTAAGTACTATATGTGTTTGTTGTGTGAATATTCACATTAGTGATTTAGTAATGTGAACCATTGTTAATGGAGTATTTTTTCTTTGTAACTCTATTATTAGGTGACCTTTGGCATCTGCTGGATAGCACGGTTGAACAAGGTAGAAGGAGCTCAAGTGCAACAGCAGATGCTACTGTAGAAGTGGACCGATATTTATCTGAAGTGAATCTCACAAGATCTGAGGATCCACTGGTATATTGGGCTCAACATAAACATCAGTATCCTCATTTATACCATCTGGCCCTGGCATTTTTATGTTCCCCCGCATCCTCTGTTCCATGTGAAAGGATCTTTTCCAAGGCTGGAGAGGTTCTGTCCAAGAAGAGGAATCGTCTAAGCCCCAACACACTTGAAAAAATTCTGTTCCTCAATAAAAATAATTTTTAATCCTTCCTTCGTTCCTCTACGTCCCCAGTCCCATAAGCACAACACTGCACAAAAATAGTAACAGTTCAATGCACAAAATCACCAGAAACAATTCTTAACCTTTACCACCCCACACTTTTCTGTTGCACTTTACTTTATTACACTCCCTCCACCATAAGCACTGCACTCAACACAGTGTCACTTTTGTTGTTCATACTGTCACTATCCAAACCATTTATGAATAATTAATTAACTGTGTGTGTGTGTGTGTGTGTGTGTGTGTGTGTGTGTGTGTGTGTGTGTGTGTGTGTGTGTGTGTGTGTGTGTGTGTGTGTGTGTGTGTGTGTGTGTGTGAGAGAGACAGTTGTCTCTGCAGAAGTAAATTCAGACAGAGAAATATACATATTTTATTTTATACCCAGGCAATGGACAAATGTCTGCTCAGGTATTTTTATTATTGCAAATGAAAGGTTACAGACATTAACAGTGAGAAGAAAATAAATAAATAAAACAGAACAGGGGGGTATACTGACATCATAAGTCTGCTCAGGTCATTGTTTCAGAATGAATTAATTGGTCTGCTATTTCTTTGCACAGTAGCTAGGTGTCACTAGTGAGCAATGCTGAATGAAGCTTCGAGTAATGAACCTTTGGGTGAAGCAATGGTCTGTGAGGTCTCAGTGGTTCAGGAAGCCTCATTTTGCCATCACTAGGGGTGCTTCTCAATATCCCTCCTCGTCTCCTCGCTCCTCTGTCCTCCATCCTATGACCCGGAAACCAATCAAGCACAGCCATCTTGAAGGACATCTCAAATCTCTAATTGCACTGCGAGGAGTCGAGGATCGAGGAGTGAGGAGGCTTTCAGAGGAGTAATGAGCGAGGATACACATGTGTATCCTATGCGGAAGTGTTTTATTGACTAAACGTGACGCACGTATACATTCTCCTTCCCCTTCACATCGGTCACAATAATTTGAATTTATACGTTACCCTTGCTGTTTATATAAACTACACATCTCACATATTTCAACAGGGTATCTTGCTTTATTATTATTCATTATGCATTTCTTAAATAAAAAAACTTCAACAACATAAGGGCAGATCCTTTGAGCGCTGCTGATGACGCTATGAAGTGACGCTCGAGTGATCAAGTATTCCAATGTATAAAAAAAGCTTTCATTCAATTCCTCCGTCCTCACTTTCTTTCCTTGCGTCCTTCCCTCACATCCTACAAGGGGAGGAGCTGAGGCGCTAGGAAAGGAGGCGAGGAAAGGAAACGAGGATGCACACATAAGAAATGAGAAGCACCCAAGGTGTAGGAGTTTAGTCCAACTTGTAACTTGTGGTAGAACTCTGACTTGTACCACCTGACCAATGCAGAATCATTCGGCATTGATAGTGTTGCCATACAAACGCTCAATCATCTCCTAATCACGGCAATTATTACAACATCCAACCCTAATCAAACACACCTGAACAAGCTAATCAAAGTCTTCAAGATTAGGCTATATTAGAAAGCTACAGGCAGGTGATTTTCATTATGGTTGGAGTTACACGGGCCTCCAATTGGAACTTTAAAAACGCGTTCAAAAAGCACTTTAAACTGCTTTGACAGCGTTTTTTTTTGTGTTTGTGGGACTCAGCAACGGGGTTTTTCTTTGTAGGTTTGTGTTCCTCGCTGTCTGCCCCTCCTGACTCACTAATTCAGCACATCTTCCTGCAGAGTTGATTGTGAGATTGCAGGTCGAGAGGATGACCGCTCGAGTGTACTGCTCGTTTAGTGCCGTTTTATTGTGTCTGTCTGCATGTTTGAGCACAACAGACGCTGGAGTTGTAGGTGAGAAGTTATTTTAGCTTCATTACACAGCCCGAAGAAGTGCATAAATGAAGTGCCTAACAAAATTTGACTTTAGATGAATCTCAGCACATAGGCTTACAAAATACAGTACAGATGTCAAGTGGAAGTTCAACTTTGTATGATGGTTTAGTTTTAATAAGCAAAGTATAAATATGCAAACTGTCATCTGTTTTTCATTGTACAAGTAAAACCCATATAATCACTAATATAAGCCTTTTTGTTTAATGTAAAACAAGAACATTAGTCTTATAACATGGCTACAAAATTACCAATCCGGAGTTTAAACTTTTGCCTAAACTTTTTGTTTTAGCAACTAAATAAGCCTACAATATAACATGGGGAGCTAATTATAACCGGTTGCTCTGCGTTGTGTATATGTAGTGCATTTCTATATTTATGTCTTCTGAGTAGCCTATTAAAATGCTTAAAAGGAAATTAGGGTGGTCATGGGGATGGCATAAATTGATGATGTACACCGGTAAATTTGTATACAACATATTAACTGATGTCCATGTTTTCTATCAGCATTGCACTATTACTCCCTCTACTTTAGTGGGATGGGTTGTAACAGCACTCTCCGTCTCTGAAACCGATTGATGCAGATTATTGAAAAATTGTAGATTTCTAAGCTACTTTGAATTGAAGCAGATGAATGTGTGAATATTGTAAAGTTTGAGACTCATTGCAATACCCCTGACTTGCAAAAGCTGAATCAAACTATTACAGCACTTCCTGGTCTACACAAATGATCCTCTTGAATCCTCTTCTGCAGTGTCCGGTCAGTGTCCGGCGACGCTGACGGTCGAGCCGTCCCGTCGCGGATGCACTTCTGATAGAGACTGCTTTGGAGGACACAAATGCTGTAAATTTCCCTGTGGCCCCGTGTGTGTGCCGCCTGTTTTCAGTGAGTTTTTATTAATGATGGATGCTACACGCCTTCCAAAAACACTGAAAAAACGTTTTGACTCAGAAATTGCTAGTAAGTTTCACAAATAATTGCAAAGAAACCGCAAGCAACACATTGAACTAAACGTGAAACTATGAAGTAGATAGACTGAATATTCCGGTAAAACCTCCTACTATCATCTTATGACAACTTTCTTTTTTTTTTCATACAGTGAATGAGACATTCATTGATGTGGTTTCTGTCATGTGTCTGTATAACAGCAAAGCCAGGAGAGTGTCCAAGCACAAATTTTGGACCAGGAATGTGTGCCGAGATGTGTTGCTATGACAGTGACTGTCCGAACAATGAGAAATGCTGCAGCAATGGTTGTGGACATCAGTGTATGGCTCCATTTGCAGGTGTGTGTTGTATTAGTGTTTGGCTCAGCTTCCTCGTTATTTCAGTTTGTCTTGTTTTCTAATAAGTCGTTCTCAATGTAAAGTATTTAGCCAACTAGCATGGTTTCAAGCACAAGATGGCTTTACAAAATTAACAGAAGATTAATACGGAGTAAAACTTGCAATTTGGTTTTTGTGCTGTATCTGAGACTGAATGCCACTAAATGGATCGACTAATCTGTATCTCTCCAGTGAAGCCTGCAGCCGAACCCCCGAAGCCTCCAGTGAAGCCTCCAGGGAGGCCTGGAGCCGAACCCCCGATGCCTCCAGGGAGGTCTGGAGCCGAACCTCTGAAGCCTCCAGGGAGGCCTGGAGCTGAACCCCCAATGCCTCCAGGGAGGCCTGGAGCCGAACCCCCAAAGCCTTCCACTGAACTGCTTGAGCCTGAACCGGAGCCCTCCACCGAACTGCCAGAGCCGCCTGCAACTGAACCTCCGGTGAAGCCTGCAGCCAAACCAGGGAGGCCTGGAGCCGAACCCCCGAATCCTCCAGGGAGGCCTGGAGCCGAACCCCCGAAGCCTCCAGGGAGGCCTGGAGCCGAACCCCCGAAGCCTCCAGGGAGGCCTGGAGCCGAACCCCCGAAGCCTCCAGGGAGGCCTGGAGCCGAACCCCCGAAGCCTCCAGGGTGGCCTGGAGCCGAACCCCCGAAGCCTCCAGGGAGCGAACGCCCAAAGCTTCCAGAGAGGCCTGGAGCCGAACCCCCGATGCCTCCAGGGAGGCCTGGAGCCGAACCCCCGATGCCTCCAGGGAGGCCTGGAGCCGAACCCCCGATGCCTCCAGGGAGGCCTGGAGCCGAACCCCCGATGCCTCCAGGGAGGCCTGGAGCCGAACCCCCGATGCCTCCAGGGAGGCCTGGAGCCGAACCCCCGATGCCTCCAGGGAGGCCTGGAGCCGAACCCCCGATGCCTCCAGGGAGGCCTGGAGCCGAACCCCCGATGCCTCCAGGGAGGCCTGGAGCCGAACCCCCGATGCCTCCAGGGAGGCCTGGAGCCGAACCCCCGATGCCTCCAGGGAGGCCTGGAGCCGAACCCCCGATGCCTCCAGGGAGGCCTGGAGCCGAACCCCCGATGCCTCCAGGGAGGCCTGGAGCCGAACCCCCGATGCCTCCAGGGAGGCCTGGAGCCGAACCCCCGATGCCTCCAGGGAGGCCTGGAGCCGAACCCCCGATGCCTCCAGGGAGGCCTGGAGCCGAACCCCCGATGCCTCCAGGGAGGCCTGGAGCCGAACCCCCGATGCCTCCAGGGAGGGAGGCCTGGAGCCGAACCCCCGATGCCTCCAGGGAGGGAACCCCCGAAGCCTCCAGGGAGGCCTGGAGCTGAACCCCCAATGCCTCCAGGGAGGCCTGGAGCCGAACCCCCGAAGCCTTCCACTGAACTGCTTGAGCCTGAACCGGAGCCCTCCACCGAACTGCCAGAGCCGCCTTCAACTGAACCTCTGGTTAACCCTGCAGCCGAACCCCCGAAGCCTCCAGGGAGGCCAGGAGCCGAACCCCCGAAGCCTCCAGGGAGGCCTGGAGCCGAACCCCCGAAGCCTCCAGGGAGGCCTGGAGCCGGACCCCCGAAGCCTCCAGGGAGGCCTGGAGCCGGACCCCCGAAGCCTCCAGGGAGGCCTGGAGCCGGACCCCCGAAGCCTCCAGGGAGGCCTGGAGCCGGACCCCCGATGCCTCCAGGGAGGCCTGGAGCCGGGCCCCCGATGGCTCCAGGGAGGCCTGGAGCCGGGCCCCCGATGGCTCCAGGGAGGCCTGGAGCCGGACCCCCGATGGCTCCAGGGAGGCCTGGAGCCGAACCCCCGATGCCTCCAGGGAGGCCTGGAGCCGAACCCCCGAAGCGACCAGGGAGGCCTGGAGCCGAACCCCCGAAGCCTCCAGTGTGTGCTGAAAACTGTCGCCAAACTAACCCTTATGGCCAATGTTCAGGTCATAAGTAATGTGGCAATGCATGCAGGTAACTGTGCTGATTTAACCATTGGATGTATGGTATATTTTCCCTGTTATCACCAAATAAATCTCACACTTGTAAGACTACTTTCTCTTTTATATTTCTTTAAGTGTGATAAAGTTGGTGTTTTTTGTGTGCCAGCGTTAGTTTGGCTGTTCTCTCACATAATGGCTGTTCTCTCACATAATGGCTGTTCTCTTACAATAATGGCTGTTCTCTTACATAATGGCTCATTGGAATTCCTGCTTTAGGAATGTGTAAGTTCCCCTCCTGAAGACCCAAACACATTCAAAACGGTTTCAGAGAGGCTAGCAATATTAAGCTAGCTTTGAATGCATCCAAAGCCATGCCTCCTTCAAAACGCATGAATGCACAAAGCAGAGTCTACAAAGTGTCATGAGATGAAAGACTGTTAAATTGCCTCATGTCTCAAAACGCATAACATTAAAAGTGATAATGAACGTAAACATCTTACAGTGCTCTAGTTGTACTATCTGACTAATCCAGATTCATTTCGGCGTTAATGGCGTTGACATGAAAACGAATAAATCCAAATCTGAATCCGAATGAAATGATTGGACTGACTTTTTTTTTTTTTTGGGTCCTGAGACCTTTACAGAAGGTATGTACATTTTACTATTTAGAACACTTCTAATATTGATTGCTATCAGGATATGAAGAGTTTCAACCAGTATTGCCTATAGACCAATAGTCTTCTGCTGCATTCTGAAGCATTTGCTACAAAGCATAGTGGTCACATATATTGGTTGTCGTTGAACAATGTTCGATTGGTCCGTCAGAAATTGTTTTGGGATGGTATGATATGTTCATACAGACAAGTACTTTATGGCCGTGCAAGCTTCAAAGAGATTAGCCTAGCTAAAGGAGGAACGCTCTCAACGTTAGGCCAAATCTGCACGATTAGGGACTCCAGTATGTGAGCATGAAACATGGAAAACTTTACGTGTGACATGAACAAGACTTTAAGTAGACTAAACATACTCTAACGTACACATACATGCATGCATACATGTTTACCTAGGGAAAGAGAGCTGAAGCAGAATACAGGAAAGCAAGAAGTTATAGCATTGCTTAAAATTCAGCAGATCAGCAGCCTTGAGCAAACCATCAGTTTAGTTCTAACACGCCCTTCTTTAAAATGGGTAAGGATACATAATGTATCAAATAATGAGACTTAAGTTTGATTCTTGCATGCCTTCCCCTTTTGAATTAAACTGTCCTGATGCAGTTTGTTGAGGGCTCCAGTTGATCTTTGCTGATGTTGTCTTGATGAGAGAGAACCAGTAGGAGTCAGAGGATCTTTGGTGAATGGAAGTCAAGGCCTAGCCTGGCACAAGGTTGGGGGTGCTTAGAAGACTTCTAGTTCAGCATCGTCTTCACAGTCGGTACTGAAATTTAAAAAATGTGACGCTTTGAGCACTGTTGAGCAGAATCATAAACACCTCTGATTGGCCATTGTGTTCATGAGCTCATCGGATATGTCTACGATTGGCTACAATGATCAACGCACCGGAGCGTTTGAGAGCACAAACGAATATATAGGATTAAAAGGGTTTATTTCTCCTTCTCAGCAAGAACACACAACTCTCTGCAAATTCCTTCTGGGTCATATTTGTCTTATCAGATAATAGGAATCATGTCTAAACTGTACTCTGTACTCTCTGCTAGAGTTGGAAAGAGATCACAGAGATAACGCATGACTAAATTACGACGAGAGCAGAAATAACAGCCACCTCTAATCTAAAGGCAGTGTCTGATTGGTCAGAACTCATCCAGGAGGCTGGACAAACATTTGAGTTTAAAATCTTAGGACACGAACAAATTAGAGTAGCCATGACATTTTAGACCAGCCAGACGAGTAAACTTTTTTTTCGGCGAGCAGACGCAATAACCCAAATCAAGATCAGAAGAACATAGGTTAAATAGCTTCATTCAAGCCATCGAACGTGAACATTCAAGCTCGTCTCACTTTTCTTTCTCTTACTTAGTTTGTTTTCTGTTCCGTTGAGAGTCTCGGTTCTAAGTTAAGTTTTGCTGTAAAGTTTCGGTCAACGATTTGACTGCAAAGCCCGCTTCCAACTTCAAAGACTTTCCATCCAACCGCCAACACACCACGTGTTTGGGTTAAATTAATGATTGATGGTTCGTTCAGGTCATGTCTTATAAGTGCATATAATTCTAGAACCTTGGGATTTCATCAACTCATTCTTTCACTCTCTTTCTTTCTGTAACTCATATGAATGTGTGTGAGCATGTGTTTGTGTTAGATATCAGTTTTATCTGTTAGGGTAATCAATAAAAACTTGTCTGTATTTTAAAGAGAAGTGTTCTTGTGTTATGTGCTTACGAATTTAAAGTCTTAAACTGCTGATCTAAGTTACCTTGCTAATAAATAGTGTTTTCACTATAGTTTGGATATTTATAATTGCTCGGCCGCCCTATGAATTAATTCATTATTCCCTTTGAGCTAAATTGACCTGTTTGACCCTTACAGCACCATATGACTAGGAAGTCAAAGCTCAAATCACAGTCTTTGTTCTACCCACTTAATTGATAGAAGTGCGAGTGTATTACATTATATAAAATGTGCCAATTTCTCGATAAGTGACGTCAAACAATGCATTTACTGTAGGATCTAGAAAAAAATCTGATCGTGATTAAACCGGAAAACCTCATAATTAGTGAACAAAAACAATTTCTAAAGGTAGTTCTCCTAAACATTCCATCGCTCACACCCAGGGTGCGATTTGCAGGGGGGGATGGGTTTAAGTTACGATCCTATTTGCAGTGGCCTTAATCCAAGCACTGTTTTTCAAAATGTCACAAAGCGTTTTGTGATTGTTTTGTATGAAATATTGAAGTTTATAAATACATATTTTGGCACACCTGGCCGAGTGGCGCTACGAATTCTTCTACAATCGGATTTGAATTCTGGCATGTTAAATTAACATTCGACAAACGCAAACAAACTTTTATTTAAGTGCACTCACAATAACAATTAAATGTTGCGCTTTTGTAAAACAGAGAAAACAAACAGGGTGCGCTTTCTGCCGCCTCGGACTCCGTGAACTGGAGCGAGTCACAGAAACGAACCAAAACTCTATAGAGATCGCTAAGAAATGCGACCAACTGGGCGGCAACGTCATCAGAACACACTGAATTATGGGTATGTTTTTCTCGTTTACATGGGCTGGCATTGCAGGCTTGTGTTCTGGCATGAAAATAATGAAAAATTAGCGTGAAAAACAGAATATAATCCTACAAAATGCAGCAGGCTGGGTTGTGGTGCTTTTGCAGACAGCCTGAAGTTCTGGGAGTCTCCCGCATATTGATAGCGTCTCCCTGATGCCCGCAAATTAGTTCAAATCTCCCGGAATCTAGAGCTCGCGAGCTCCAAACCGTGTAGCGCGCGCACGGCAGAGAGGGAGAGAAGGAGAAACCTTCAGCGTATTCACAAATGTACGTGTGCGTCATGAAGTGCATGTAAGTGCACAATTCTTCCTTAATACAGATAAAGGAGGCAGAATTTCATTCAGTCTTTGTTTATTTTATTTAAAGCGATGGCTAAAAATCATTACATGTGAGAAGTAACATTTAACAATCTTTAAGTTTGCATTAAGTTGGCTGTGCAGTTATTGCAGTTTATAACACAGCAGGTAGACGGCATCTTGAACACTGCGTTCTTCCCTCCATGCAATCCGCGGATTCCCAAAATGCTTTGCGTTCACCACTGTTAATACGTCATGATGATGACACATTAGCAATCTCTATAGGCTACTTGCCTCAGTCACGATGAGAAATATGTCTATAGAAAGCTTGAGTGAACAAGTATTCTCTGATTGTGTAATCCATATGAAACCATCCATCATTAAATTATATTCACTATAGTGGCTGGAAACATTGTTGTCAGTGACTAAAAAATTCAGATTCAAATTCTAGACATGCCCCTGTGTAAATAGCCTGGTTAAAACCAGACCCTTCTCAGTCGTAACTGAGTTAGGGTCTGGAGAAAGTTCATTGACAGCTCACTTCCAAAGGGACGTCGCTCAAATGCCTCTGGGCGCAATTGGATAGACCTTAAAACCAATCAGATCGATCGTCATCTTGTAAAGCCCGCCTCAACGTTTGTGATTGCTGCCTCGATTTGGAAATAATGGAAATGAGCCTGAATGGACTCTTCGCCAGACTAACTTGCAGAGCAAATCTAAATTTGCCGGAAGTTCATCTGGGTTTTCCCAGGCTACTGTGTCTGTGCTGTGTCTCTTGATGTTCTATGCAGATTTATGCCAGCCTCCAGTAGAGATCCATTTCCTGGAGAGTTTAGGTGTAGGTAGTGATGTGAGATTTGAAGCGAGGCGTCGGATCTTGTGTCGAGCAAAAATGGGCGTGCCAGATGAAGCCGCGATTCGAGGCTTGTGTTGTTAACGTGAAAATCACGTGACTAATGACAAACGAGGCCTCGGTTTGTGTGGATACGTCATCGGTTCGGTCTGGGTGTCGTTTCCGGATAAAGGGGGTTCGAAACTCGCGCCTCCTTGTGGGTGTTGCAGGAGTAGTAGAATCAGTTGTAGTAGTGTCAGAGAGTCAGAGAGTTAGAGTTAGAGAGTTGGAGTTAGAGAGTTGTTTCATCGTCGTTATTGTGCAATATATGTGTTAGGGCTGTATATTATTACATTATATCAGGTTAGATTAGTTATAGTATATTGTTAGTATTAATTATAGTAGCTATATTATAGTATTGTTATATTAATTAGATAAGATTATTTGGATTGCTTTGGATTTTTGGATTTGGACTGGACTGCTTTTTGATTTGGATTGCCCTTTTGGAATTGTTTGCTTTTTGTGACCTCTTCCTTTTTCCTTGTAATGGAGCCAGCAAGAAAGAGGAAATCCTCCCCTGTCTGGGAGTTTTTTTAAATGGTTGCTCACAATAAGGTACAAACACAATTTGTATTATTATTGTTATTATTATTATTTTACTGTCTTTATATAATAATCCTCACTATATGGCTGTATTATATTTAATGTCTATTCATTTATGTTTCAAGGTGAAATGCTTGCTGTGCCTAAAGGAGCTGACATACAGCAATAACACGTCCTCCATGCTCAGGCATTATCGAGCACTGCACGAGCATGCACAGACTACTAACAATCCACACAGTAGTCAAAGTAATTGATAATAATCATTAAAAAAACATTATTTAAATAATGTTTTAGGCTCCTACAATACACCTTCATTTTATTTTATTATAGATTCCAAAAAAGAAATGGTGAATGAGGCCCTGGTGAACATGGTCATCAAGGACTCCCAACCCTTTTCCATTGTGGATGATGATGGATTTAGGGAGCTCCTGCATGTGTTGGATCCCACTTACGTGATCCCAACTAGAAAGGTATGTGATTAATAAAGTGGTTCATCATTATTTAAGAAGTTAAAAGTAAGAGTAACTGCATTTATTTCTAACCACAGGCTTTGAAGGTCATGGTTGATCATAAGTACAAGGAGGCTAAGGAGAAGGCAAGAGAGCAGTTGCAGAACGTTCAGGCTATAAGCCTTACCTCTGACATGTGGACATCGCTAAACATGGATGCCTACCTAGCAGTGACTTGCCATTTTATAGACAATGACAAGCTCTGCACTATTTTACTAGGTGTACAGCATTTCCCTAAGAGCCATACTGCTGAGAACTTGGCTACTGGACATATCAAGCTCATGGAGGAGTGGGGCATAAAGGATAAAGTTAAGTGCCTGGTAACTGATGCAGCAGCCAACATGATAGCATGTGTACGATCACTGAATGTTAGGCATGCGGTATGCATTGCACATGCACTAAACCTTATTGTGGGGAAATCTTTTGATGACATCAGTAGCTTCAACGACATTCGAACCAAATGTAGGAAACTTGTGACCTATTTCCGAACAAGCACTACAGCAAAAGAGAGACTGGCCCAAGTACAGGAGCAGATGGGGAGACCAGTTCTGAAAATGATAATTGAAGTGGAAACTCGCTGGAACAGCACTTACAACATGCTGGGACGTCTCTATCAGCTGAGAGAGCCAGTGGGGGCAGCCCTGGCCTCTCTAAAGACCGACATCACCCCTCCTACAGCCCTGGAGTATGAGGCAGTCCAGGATGCTTTACATGTTCTTGCCCCTTTCCGCCAGGCTACAGTAGAGCTTTCAGGAGAGAAAAGGGTGTCTGCCTCCAAAGTGATTCCTTTGATGAAGATGCTTAATCACGCTGTAACGAGTAAGCTAGAAGGCCTCAAGTCCAATCCAGCAAGGCAGCTGGGTGACAGCCTTGTACGGAGGGTCAGGGAACAAGCAGTACATTTAGAATCAATAAGTGTGATGACCATACCCACGTTATTGGATCCCAGATTCAAAAAACTGGGATTCTTAAGTCAAGGGAAACTGCAAGAAGGCATATCAAGATTAAAATCTGAATGCGCTACTGTAATCAGAAGTTCTGGTCTCCATTCTGCATTCCACCAATATATCCCCAACTCAGCTGCCAGCCTCTTCAGAAGCAGGCCAATCCACAGACAACAGTAAGTACTATATGTGTTTGTTGTGTGAATGTTCACATTAGTGATTTAGTAATGTGAACCATTGTTAATGGAGTATTTTTTCTTTGTAACTCTATTATTAGGTGACCTTTGGCATCTGCTGGATAGCACGGTTGAACAAGGTAGAAGGAGCTCAAGTGCAACAGCAGATGCTACTGTAGAAGTGGACCGATATTTATCTGAAGTGAATCTCACAAGATCTGAGGATCCACTGGTATATTGGGCTCAACATAAACATCAGTATCCTCATTTATACCATCTGGCCCTGGCATTTTTATGTTCCCCCGCATCCTCTGTTCCATGTGAAAGGATCTTTTCCAAGGCTGGAGAGGTTCTGTCCAAGAAGAGGAATCGTCTAAGCCCCAACACACTTGAAAAAATTCTGTTCCTCAATAAAAATAATTTTTAATCCTTCCTTCGTTCCTCTACGTCCCCAGTCCCATAAGCACAACACTGCACAAAAATAGTAACAGTTCAATGCACAAAATCACCAGAAACAATTCTTAACCTTTACCACCCCACACTTTTCTGTTGCACTTTACTTTATTACACTCCCTCCACCATAAGCACTGCACTCAACACAGTGTCACTTTTGTTGTTCATACTGTCACTATCCAAACCATTTATGAATAATTAATTAACTGTGTGTGTGTGTGTGTGTGTGTGTGTGTGTGTGTGTGTGTGTGTGTGTGTGTGTGTGTGTGTGTGTGTGTGTGTGTGTGAGAGAGACAGTTGTCTCTGCAGAAGTAAATTCAGACAGAGAAATATACATATTTTATTTTATACCCAGGCAATGGACAAATGTCTGCTCAGGTATTTTTATTATTGCAAATGAAAGGTTACAGACATTAACAGTGAGAAGAAAATAAATAAATAAAACAGAACAGGGGGGTATACTGACATCATAAGTCTGCTCAGGTCATTGTTTCAGAATGAATTAATTGGTCTGCTATTTCTTTGCACAGTAGCTAGGTGTCACTAGTGAGCAATGCTGAATGAAGCTTCGAGTAATGAACCTTTGGGTGAAGCAATGGTCTGTGAGGTCTCAGTGGTTCAGGAAGCCTCATTTTGCCATCACTAGGTGTAGGAGTTTAGTCCAACTTGTAACTTGTGGTAGAACTCTGACCTGTACCACCTGACCAATGCAGAATCATTCGGCATTGATAGTGTTGCCATACAAACGCTCAATCATCTCCTAATCACGGCAATTATTACGACATCCAACCCTAATCAAACACACCTGAACAAGCTAATCAAAGTCTTCAAGATTAGGCTATATTAGAAAGCTACAGGCAGGTGATTTTCATTATGGTTGGAGTTACGCGGGCCTCCAATTGGAACTTTAAAAACGCGTTCAAAAAGCTGTAACGATATGCGATATGAAACCGAAATCGCGACACTCAGATCCACGAACCTGCAGAATCGCGACACACCCCTTCCAATTCACAGCGTTATCCATACCGTCCAGATCCAATGCTACCACATCTTTAAATTACTATTAGTATTATTTGAAGTTAACTTAACATTATAAAATATGTAGACCTACACCACAAAACTAGTTGAGGATAAATTATTTAAAATTTGGGAATTCCAGCGTTATGGACATGACATTTGCAGACTTGCAGTTAACTTATATAATTATATAAATTCTCAGAAAATGCATTAATACCAAAATATTGTAACGTCTGTTTATCCATAGGCTCCTCCCAGAAAGGAGTCCAGACATTAGAAAAATATCAGTCTACACATGCGTTTTATATTTAATATTAGGGAAATCGACAGTCATGTGTGACAAAAAAAAATCTTTAACTTTTAGGAGGCAACGATTTTTTGTTGTTGTAATTCTGTGAATTACACTGCGCAAATCTAATGAAGAAGGGTTGGATCTCCACAGAACATAAAATATTCATTTTATTTTATTTTTCGTGTTCGCATTTATGAGGAAAAAATAATGTTACAGACGTGACAGTTCTCCGTTACGGACGCGACCGCTCTGAAGCGGCACTAAAAGACTGCTTTAAAACTTTCACAGACACCTTACACAGAAGACACGAAGCCTTTCTTTAAAGTGAATTTCGTTTTGTTTTAATTGTACGGACCTGAAAAATATATCTATATTGAAATGTCTACTTGTAAACAGAACAATTCAAAACGAAAGAAAACAGACTGCTCTCTGCTTATGAAATGAAATGTGCATTTCTCTCTGGTGCATTCACTACGGCGAAGATCGCGAGTCAGCATCGTCAACTTCATCTTGACTTTATTAATAAACAATCAACATGTCTCCTTGCTATATTTGACATATTCATAATCATTGCTTTTGCCGGTTCTTTGTGACAGCTTTTAGGTGCTTTATCGGCAGCGCCGCCGCCCTTACATGAACGCGTCACCACGGCATCAAAAACATGATTGCGTGATGAAAACATGAAAAATACCACATAAACATAGCCTAACTGTTTAGAAAGAAAACAGAACGAATAGCCTAATGCTCATACGTCCATCTCGCGAATGTATAGTCTTCTTCATCATGCCATCTTCACCATTAGCCGCTTTTCCACTGGCCAGCGTGAGCACAGAGGCCGAAATCATACCTCACGGCACTCCTGTAAAAAAGAAATCGCTGTACAAATATATCAGACGCTGCCATTTAGTCTTTAATTACAGACTTGGACCTCACACGCGGATATTGACTGACCACGAACAGTTAATTTAGCCTACTTGCATCTTTCATTCGTAATGTCTGGCGGTCTTGCTGGTTTTTTTGTTTGTTTGTTTGTTTTACAATTAAAACTAAAAGTCTGTTGTAACGCAAGCCTTACCGAACATGTACCGAGTAAAATATTACTGAAAATTGATTAGTAATGCCTTACACTACTGCGTTACAGCAAAACGTAATATGTTACTGTAATGCATTACTTTTGTAACGCGTTACTCCCAACACTGCTAATTCAGCACATCTTCCTGCAGAGTTGATTGTGAGATTGCAGGTCGAGAGGATGACCGCTCGAGTGTACTGCTCGTTTAGTGCCGTTTTATTGTGTCTGTCTGCATGTTTGAGCACAACAGACGCTGGAGTTGTAGGTGAGAAGTTATTTTAGCTTCATTACACAGCCCGAAGAAGTGCATAAATAAAGTGCCTAACAAAATTTGACTTTAGATGAATCTCAGCACATAGGCTTACAAAAATACAGTACAGATGTCAAGTGGAAGTTCAACTTTGTATGTTGGTTTAGTTTTAATAAGCAAAGTATAAATATGCAAACTGTCATCTGTTTTTCATTGTACAAGTAAAACCCATATAATCACTAATACAAGCCTTTTTGTTTAATGTAAAACAAGAACATTAGTCTTATAACATGGCTACAAAATTACCAATCCGGAGTTTAAACTTTTGCCTAAACTTTTTGTTTTAGCAACTAAATAAGCCTACAATATAACATGGGGAGCTAATTATAACCGGTTGCTCTGCGTTGTGTATATGTAGTGCATTTCTATATTTATGTCTTCTGAGTAGCCTATTAAAATGCTTAAAAGGAAATTAGGGTGGTCATGGGGATGGCATAAATTGACGATGTACACCGGTAAATTTGTATACAACATATTAACTGATGTCCATGTTTTCTATCAGCATTGCACTATTACTCCCTCTACTTTAGTGGGATGGGTTGTAACGGCACTCTCCGTCTCTGAAACCGATTGATGCAGATTATTGAAAAATTGTAGATTTCTAAGCTACTTTGAATTGAAGCAGATGAATGTGTGAATATTGTAAAGTTTGAGACTCATTGCAATACCCCTGACTTGCAAAAGCTGAATCAAACTATTACAGCACTTCCTGGTCTACACAAATTATCCTCTTCTGCAGTGTCCGGTCAGTGTCCGGCGACGCTGACGGTCGAGCCGTCCCGTCGCGGATGCACTTCTGATAGAGACTGCTTTGGAGGACACAAATGCTGTAAATTTCCCTGTGGCCCCGTGTGTGTGCCGCCTGTTTTCAGTGAGTTTTTATTAATGATGGATGCTACACGCCTTCCAAAAACACTGAAAAAATGTTTTGACTCAGAAATTGCTAGTAAGTTTCACAAATAATTGCAAAGAAACCGCAAGCAACACATTGAACTAAACGTGAAACTATGAAGTAGATAGACTGAATATTCCGGTAAAACCTCCTACTATCATCTTATGACAACTTTCTTTTTTTTTTCATACAGTGAATGAGACATTCATTGATGTGGTTTCTGTCATGTGTCTGTATAACAGCAAAGCCAGGAGAGTGTCCAAGCACAAATTTTGGACCATGTGTGCCGAGATGTGTTGCTATGACAGTGACTGTCCGAACAATGAGAAATGCTGCAGCAATGGTTGTGGACATCAGTGTATGGCTCCATTTGCAGGTGTGTGTTGTATTAGTGTTTGGCTCAGCTTCCTCGTTATTTCAGTTTGTCTTGTTTTCTAATAAGTCGTTCTCAATGTAAAATATTTAGCCAACTAGCATGGTTTCAAGCACAAGATGGCTTTACAAAATTAACAGAAGATTAATACGGAGTAAAACTTGCAATTTGGTTTTTGTGCTGTATCTGAGACTGAATGCCGCTAAATGGATCGACTAATCTGTATCTCTCCAGTGAAGCCTGCAGCCGAACCCCCGAAGCCTCCAGGGAGGGAACCCCCGAAGCCTCCAGGGAGGCCTGGAGCTGAACCCCCGAAGCCTCCAGGGTGGTCTGGAGCTGAACCCCCGAAGCCTCCAGGGTGGCCTGGAGCTGAACCCCCGAAGCCTCCAGGGTGGCCTGGAGCTGAACCCCTGAAGCCTCCACGGTGGCCTGGAGCCGAACCCCCGAAGCCTCCAGGAAGGCCTGGAGCCGAACCCCCGAAGCCTCCAGGAAGGCCTGGAGCCGAACCCCCGAAGCCTCCAGGGAGCGAACCCCCGAAGCCTCCAGGGAGGCCTGGAGCCGAACCCCCGAAGCCTCCAGGGAGGCCTGGAGCCGAACCCCCGAAGCCTCCAGGGAGGCCTGGAGCCGAACCCCCGAAGCCTCCAGGGAGGCCTGGAGCCGAACCCCCGAAGCCTCCAGGGAGGCCTGGAGCCGAACCCCCGAAGCCTCCAGGGAGGCCTGGAGCCGAACCCCCGAAGCCTCCAGGGAGGCCTGGAGCCGAACCCCCAAAACAACCAGGGAGGCCTGGAGCCGAACCCCCAATGCCTCCAGGGAGGCCTGGAGCCGAACCCCCGAAGCCTTCCACTGAACTGCTTGAGCCTGAACCGGAGCCTTCCGTCGAACTGCCGGAGCCCTCCACCGAACTCCCAGAGCCGCCTGCAACTGAACCTCCGGTTAAGCCTACAGCCGAACCCCCGATGCCTCCAGGGAGGCCTGGAGCCGGACCCCCGATGCCTCCAGGGAGGCCTGGAGCCGGACCCCCGATGCCTCCAGGGAGGCCTGGAGCCGGACCCCCGATGCCTCCAGGGAGGCCTGGAGCCGGACCCCCGATGCCTCCAGGGAGGCCTGGAGCCGGACCCCCGAAGCCTCCAGGGAGGCCTGGAGCCGGACCCCCGAAGCCTCCAGTGTGTGCTGAAAACTGTCGCCAAACTAACCCTTATGGCCAATGTTCAGGTCATAAGTAATGTGGCTATGCATGCAGGTAACTGTGCTGATTTAACCATTGGATGTATGGTATATTTTCCCTGTTATCACCAAATAAATCTCACACTTGTAAGACTACTTTCTCTTTTATATTTCTTTAAGTGTGATAACAAAGTTGGTGTTTTTTGTGTTCCAGCGTTAGTTTGGCTGTTCTCTCACATAATGGCTGTTCTCTCACATAATGGCTGTTCTCTCACATAATGGCTGTTCTCTCACATAATGGCTGTTCTCTCACATAATGGCTGTTCTCTCACATAATGGCTGTTCTCTCACATAATGGCTGTTCTCTCACATAATGGCTCATTGGAATTCCTGCTTTAGGAATGTGTAAGTTCCCCTCCTGAAGACCCAAACACATTCAAAACGGTTTCAGAGAGGCTAGCAATATTAAGCTAGCTTTGAATGCATCCAAAGCCATGCCTCCTTCAAAACGCATGAATGCACAAAGCAGAGTCTACAAAGTGTCATGAGATGAAAGACTGTTAAATTGCCTCATGTCTCAAAACGCATAACATTACAGTGATAATGAACGTAAACATCTTACAGTGCTCTAGTTGCACCATCTGACTAATCCAGATTCATTTCGGCGTTAATGGTGTTGACATGAAAACGAATAAATCCAAATCTGAATACGAATGCAACGATTGGACTGACTTTTTTTTTTTTTTTTTGGGTCCTGAGACCTTTACAGAAGGTATGTTCATTTTACCATTTAGAACACTTCTAATATTGATTGCTATCAGGATATGAAGAGTTTCAACCAGTATTGCCTATAGACCAATAGTCTTCTGCTGCATTCTGAAGCATTTGCTACAAAGT
This sequence comes from Siphateles boraxobius, assembly GCF_051911475.1. Classification (NCBI taxonomy): domain Eukaryota; kingdom Metazoa; phylum Chordata; class Actinopteri; order Cypriniformes; family Leuciscidae; genus Siphateles; species Siphateles boraxobius. Next base: position 5,803,143 of record NW_027508755.1, read on the forward strand.
ATAGTGGTCACATATATTGGTTGTCGTTGAACAATGTTCGATTGGTCCGTCAGAAATTGTTTTGGGATGGTATGATATGTGCATACAGACAAGTACTTTATGGCCGTGCAAGCTTCAAAGAGATTAGCCTAGCTAAAGGAGGAACGCTCTCAACGTTAGGCAAAATCTGCACGATTAGGGACTCCAGTATGTGAGCATGAAACATGGACAACTTTACGTGTGACATGAACAAGACTTTAAGTAGACTAAACATACTCTAACGTACACATACATGCATGCATACATGTTTACCTAGGGAAAGAGAGCTGAAGCAGAATACAGGAAAGCAAGAAGTTATAGCATTGCTTAAAATTCAGCAGATTATTAGACTTGAGCAAACCATCAGTTTAGTTCTAACACGCCCTTCTTTAAAATGGGTAAGGATACATAATGTATCAAATAATGAGACTTAAGTTTGATACTTGCATGCCTTGCCCTTTTGAATTAAACTGTCCTGATGCAGTTTGTTGAGGGCTCCAGTTGATCTTTGCTGATGTTGTCTTGATGAGAGAGAACCAGTAGGGGTCAGAGGATCTTTGGTGAATGGAAGTCAAGGCCTAGCCTGGCACAAGGTTGGGGGTCCTTAGAAGACTTCTAGTTCAGCATCGTCTTCACAGTCGGTACTGAAATTTAAAAAATGTGACGCTTTGAGCACTGTTGAGCAGAATCATAAACACCTCTGATTGGCCATTGTGTTCATGAGCTCATCGGATATGTCTACGATTGGCTACAATGATCAACGCACCGGAGCGTTTGAGAGCACACCAACTTGGTATCCAAGTCGGTACTTTTGACAACACTAGTTTATACATTTCTCAAGTGGTTATATATAGAATATATAGGATTAAAAGGGTTTATTTCTCCTTCTCAGCAAGAACACACAACTCTCTGCAAATTCCTTCTGGGTCATATTTGTCTTATCAGATAATAGGAATCATGTCTAAACTGTACTCTCTGTACTCTCTGCTAGAGTTGGAAAGAGATCACAGAGATAACGCAAGACTAAATTACGACGGGAGCAGAAATAACAGCCACCTCTAATCTAAAGGCAGTGTCTAATTGGTCAGAACTCATCCAGGAGGCTGGACAAACATTTGAGTTTAAAATCTTAGGACACGAACAAAGCATTAGAGTAGCCATGACATTTTAGACCAGCCAGACGAGTAAACTTGTAGGCGAGCAGACGCAATAACCCAAATCAAGATCAGAAGAACATAGGTTAAACAGCTTCATTCAAGCCATCGAACGTGAACATTCAAGCTCGTCTCACTTTTCTTTCTCTTACTTAGTTTGTTTTCTGTTCCATTGAGAGTCTCGGTTCTAAGTTAAGTTTTGCTGTAAAGTTTCGGTCAACGATTTGACTGCAAAGCCCGCTTCCAACTTCAAAGACTTTCCATCCAACCGCCAACACACCACGTGTTTGGGTTAAATTAATGATTGATGGTTCGTTCAGGTCATGTCTTATAAGTGCATATAATGCTAGAACCTTGGGATTTCATCAACTCATTCTTTCACTCTCTTTCTTTCTGTAACTCGTATGAATGTGTGTGAGCATGTGTTTGTGTTAGATATCAGTTTGATCTGTTAGGGTAATCAATAAAAACTTGTCTGTATTTTAAAGAGAAGTGTTCTTGTGTTATGTGCTTACGAATTTAATGTCTTAAACTGCTGATCTAAGTTACCTTGCTAATAAATAGTGTTTTCACTATAGTTTGTATATTTATAATTGCTCGGCCGCCCTATGAATTAATTAATAATTCCCTTCGAGCTAAATTGACCTGTTTGACCCTTACAGCACCATATGACTAGGAAGTCAAAGCTCAAATCACAGTCTTTGTTCTACCCACTTAATTGATAGAAGTGCGAGTGTATTACATTATATAAAATGTGCCAATTTCTCGATAAGTGAAGTCAAACAATGCATTTACTGTAGGATCTAGAAAAAAATCTGATCGTGATTAAACCGGAAAACCTCATAATTAGTGAACAAAAACAATTTCTAAAGGTAGTTCTCCTAAACATTCCATCGCTCACACCCAGGGTGCGATTTGCAGGGGGGGATGGGTTTAAGTTACGATCCTATTTGCAGTGGCCTTAATCCAAGCACAGATTTTCAAAATGTCACAAAGCGTTTTGTGATTGTTTTGTATGAAATATTAAAGTTTATAAATACATATTTTGGCACACCTGGCCGAGTGGCGCTACGAATTCTTCTACTATCGGATTTTAATTCTGGCATGTTAAATTAACATTCGACAAACGCAAACAAACTTTTATTTAAGTGCACTCACAATAACAATTAAATGTTGCGCTTTTGTAAAACAGAGAAAACAAACAGGGTGCGCTTTCTGCCGCCTCGGTCTCCGTGAACTGGAGCGAGTCACAGAAACGAACCAAAACTCTATAGAGATCGCTAAGAAATGCGACCAACTGGGCGGCAACGTCATCAGAACACACTGAATTATGGGTATGTTTTTCTCGTTTACATGGGCTGGCATTGCAGGCTTGTGTTCTGGCATGAAAATAATGAAAAATTAGCGTGAAAAACAGAATATAATCCTACAAAATGCAGCAGGCTGGGTTGTGGTGCTTTTGCAGACAGCCTGAAGTTCTGGGAGTCTCCCGCATATTGATAGCGGCTCCCTGATGCCCGCAAATTAGTTCAAATCTCCCGGAATCTAGAGCTCGCGAGCTCCAAACCGTGTAGCGCGCGCACGGCAGAGAGGGAGAGAGGGAGAAACCTTCAGCGTATTCACAAATGTACGTGTGCGTCATGAAGTGCATGTAAGTGCACAATTCTTCCTTAATACAGATAAAGGAGGCAGAATTTCATTCAGTCTTTGTTTATTTTATTTAAAGCAATGGCTAAAAATCATTACATGTGAGAAGTAACATTAAACAATCTTTAAGTTTGCATTAAGTTGGCTGTGCAGTTATTGCAGTTTATAACACAGCAGGTAGACGGCATCTTGAACACTGCGTTCTTCCCTCCATGCAATCCGTGGATTCCCAAAATGCTTTGCGTTCACCACTGTTAATACGTCATGATGACGACACATTAGCAATCTCTATAGGCTACTTGCCTCAGTCACGATGAGAAATATGTCTATAGAAAGCTTGAGTGAACAAGTATTCTCTGATTGTGTAATCCATATGAAACCATCCATCATTAAATTATATTCACTATAGTGGCTGGAAACATTGTTGTCAGTGACTAAAAATTTCAGATTCAAATTCTAGACATGCCCCTGTGTAAATAGCCTGGTTAAAACCAGACCCTTCTCAGTCGTAACTGAGTTAGGGTCTGGAGAAAGTTCATTGACAGCTCATTTCCAAAGGGACGTCGCTCAAATGCCTCTGGGCGCAATTGGATAGACCTTAAAACCAATCAGATCGATCGTCATCTTGTAAAGCCCGCCTCAACGTTTGTGATTGCTGCCTCGATTTGGAAATATTGGAAATGAGCTTGAATGAACTCTTCGCCAGACTAACTTGCAGAGCAAATCTAAATTTGCCGGAAGTTCGTCTGGGTTTTCCCAGGCTACTGTGTCTGTGCTGTGTCTCTTGATGTTCTATGCAGATTTATGCCAGCCTCCAGTAGAGATCCATTTCCTGGAGAGTTTAGGTGTAGGTAGTGATGTGACATTTGAAGCGAGGCGTCGGAGCTTGTGTCGAGCAAAAATGGGCGTGCCAGATGAAGCCGCGATTCGAGGCTTGTGTTGTTAACGTGAAAATCACGTGACTAATGACAAACGAGGCCTCGGTTTGTGTGGATAAGTCATCGGTTCGGTCTGAGTGTCGTTTCCGGATAAAGGGGGTTCGAAACTCGCGCCTCCTTGTGGGTGTTGCAGGAGTAGTAGAATCAGTTGTAGTAGTGTCAGAGAGTCAGAGAGTTAGAGTTAGAGAGTTGGAGTTAGAGAGTTGTTTCATCGTCGTTATTGTGCAATATATGTGTTAGGGTTAATATATGTGTTAGTAATATATGTGTATATTATTACATTATATCAGGTTAGATTAGTTATAGTATATTGTTAGTATTAATTATAGTAGCTATATTATAGTATTGTTATATTAATTAGATAAGATTATTTGGATTGCTTTGGATTTTTGGATTTGGACTGGACTGCTTTTTGATTTGGATTGCCCTTTTGGAATTGTTTGCTTTTTGTGACCTCTTCCTTTTTCCTTGTAATGGAGCCAGCAAGAAAGAGGAAATCCTCCCCTGTCTGGGAGTTTTTTGAAATGGTTGCTCACAATAAGGTACAAACACAATTTGTATTAATATTGTTATTATTATTATTTTACTGTCTTTATATAATAATCCTCACTATATGGCTGTATTATATTTAATGTCTATTAATTTATGTTTCAAGGTGAAATGCTTGCTGTGCCTAAAGGAGCTGACATACAGCAATAACACGTCCTCCATGCTCAGGCATTATCGAGCACTGCACGAGCATGCACAGACTACTAACAATCCACACAGTAGTCAAAGTAATTGATAATAATCATTAAAAAACATTATTTAAATAATGTTTTAGGCTCCTACAATACACCTGCATTTTATTTTATTATAGATTCCAAAAAAGAAATGGTGAATGAGGCCCTGGTGAACATGGTCATCAAGGACTCCTAACCCTTTTCCATTGTGGATGATGATGGATTTAGGGAGCTCCTGCATGTGTTGGATCCCACTTACGTGATCCCAACTAGAAAGGTATGTGATTAATAAAGTGGTTCATCATTATTTAAGAAGTTAAAAGTAAGAGTAACTGCATTTATTTCTATCCACAGGCTTTGAAGGTCATGGTTGATCATAAGTGCAAGGAGGCTAAGGAGAAGGCAAGAGAGCAGTTGCAGAACGTTCAGGCTATAAGCCTTACCTCTGACATGTGGACATCGCTAAACATGGATGCCTACCTAGCAGTGACTTGCCATTTTATTGACAATGACAAGCTCTGCACTATTTTACTAGGTGTACAGCATTTCCCTAAGAGCCATACTGCTGAGAAATTGGCTACTGGACATATCAAGCTCATGGAGGAGTGGGGCATAAAGGATAAAGTTAAGTGCCTGGTAACTGATGCAGCAGCCAACATGATAGCATGTGTACGATCACTGAATGTTAGGCATGCGGTATGCATTGCACATGCACTAAACCTTATTGTGGGGAAATCTTTTGATGACATCAGTAGCTTCAACGACATTCGAACCAAATGTAGGAAACTTGTGACCTATTTCCGAACAAGAACTACAGCAAAAGAGAGACTGGCCCAAGTACAGGAGCAGATGGGGAGACCAGTTCTGAAAATGATAATTGAAGTGGACACTCGCTGGAACAGCACTTACAACATGCTGGAACGTCTCTATCAGCTGAGAGAGCCAGTGGGGGCAGCCCTGGCCTCTCTAAAGACCGACATCACCCCTCCTACAGCCCTGGAGTATGAGGCAGTCCAGGATGCTTTACATGTTCTTGCCCCTTTCCGCCAGGCTACAGTAGAGCTTTCAGGAGAGAAAAGGGTGTCTGCCTCCAAAGTGATTCCTTTGATGAAGATGCTTAATCACGCTGTAACGAGTAAGCTAGAGGGCCTCAAGTCCAATCCGGCAAGGCAGCTGGGTGACAGCCTTGTACGGAGGGTCAGGGAACAAGCAGTACATTTAGAATCAATAAGTGTGATGACCATACCCACGTTATTGGATCCCAGATTCAAAAAACTGGGATTCTTAAGTCAAGGGAAACTGCAAGAAGGCATATCAAGATTAAAATCTGAATGCGCTACTGTAATCAGAAGTTCTGCTCTCCATTCTGCTTCCACCAATATACCCCCAACTCAGCTGCCAGCCTCTTCAGAAGCAGGCCAATCCACAGACAACAGTAAGTACTATATGTGTTTGTTGTGTGAATGTTCACATTAGTGATTTAGTAATGTGAACCATTGTTAATGGAGTATTTTTTCTTTGTACCTCTATTATTAGGTGACCTTTGGCATCTGCTGGATAGCACGGTTGAACACGGTAGAAGGAGCTCAAGTGCAACAGCAGATGCTACTGTAGAAGTGGACCGATATTTATCTGAAGTGAATCTCACAAGATCTGAGGATCCACTGGTATATTGGGCTCAACATAAACATCAGTATCCTCATTTATACCATCTGGCCCTGGCATTTTTATGTTCCCCCGCATCCTCTGTTCCATGTGAAAGGATCTTTTCCAAGGCTGGAGAGGTTCTGTCCAAGAAGAGGAATCGTCTAAGCCCCAACACACTTGAAAAAATTCTGTTCCTCAATAAAAATAATTTTTAATCCTTCCTTCGTTCCTCTACGTCCCCAGTCCCATAAGCACAACACTGCACAAAAATAGTAACAGTTCAATGCACAAATCACCAGAAACAATTCTTAACCTTTACCACCCCACACTTTTCTGTTGCACTTTACTTTATTACACTCCCTCCACCATAAGCACTGCACTCAACACAGTGTCACTTTTGTTGTTCATACTGTCACTATCCAAACCATTTATGAATAATTAATTAACTGTGTGTGTGTGTGTGTGTGTGTGTGTGTGTGTGTGTGTGTGTGTGTGTGTGTGTGTGTGTGTGTGTGTGTGTGTGAGAGACAGTTGTCTCTGCAGAAGTAAATTCAGACAGAGAAATATACATATTTTATTTTATACCCAGACAATGGACAAATGTCTGCTCAGGTATTTTTATTATTGCAAATGAAAGGTTACAGACATTAACAGTGAGAAGAAAATAATAAATAAAACAGAACAGGGGGGTATACTGACATCATAAGTCTGCTCAGGTCATTGTTTCAGAATGAATTAATTGGTCTGCTATTTCTTTGCACAGTAGCTAGGTGTCACTAGTGAGCAATGCTGAATGAAGCTTCGAGTAATGAACCTTTGGGTGAAGCAATGGTCTGTGAGGTCTCAGTGGTTCAGGAAGCCTCATTTTGCCATCACTAGGTGTAGGAGTTTAGTCCAACTTGTAACTTGTGGTAGAACTCTGACCTGTACCACCTGACCAATGCAGAATCATTCGGCATTGATAGTGTTGCCATACAAACGCTCAATCATCTCCTAATCACAGCAATTATTACGACATCCAACCCTAATCAAACACACCTGAACAAGCTAATCAAAGTCTTCAAGATTAGGCTATATTAGAAAGCTACAGGCAGGTGATTTTCATTATGGTTGGAGTTACACGGGCCTCCAATTGGAACTTTAAAAACGCGTTCAAAAAGCACTTTAAACTGCTTTGACAGCGTTTTTTTTGTGTGTGTGTGGGACTCAGCAACGGGGTTTTTCTTTGTAGGTTTGTGTTCCTCGCTGTCTGCCCCTCCTGACTCACTAATTCAGCACATCTTCCTGCAGAGTTGATTGTGAGATTGCAGGTCGAGAGGATGACCGCTCGAGTGTACTGCTCGTTTAGTGCCGTTTTATTGTGTCTTTCTGCATGTTTGAGCACAACAGACGCTGGAGTTGTAGGTGAGAAGTTGTTTTAGCTTGATTACACAGCCCGAAGAAGTGCATAAATAAAGTGCCTAACAAAATTTGACTTTAGATGAATCTCAGCACATAGGCTTACAAAAATACAGTACAGATGTCAAGTGGAAGTTCAACTTTGTATGTTGGTTTAGTTTTAATAAGCAAAGTATAAATATGCAAACTGTCATCTGTTTTTCATTGTACAAGTAAAACCCATATAATCACTAATATAAGCCTTTTTGTTTAATGTAAAACAAGAACATTAGTCTTATAACATGGCTACAAAATTACCAATCCGGAGTTTAAACTTTTGCCTAAACTTTTTGTTTTAGCAACTAAATAAGCCTACAATATAACATGGGGAGCTAATTATAACCGGTTGCTCTGCGTTGTGTATATGTAGTGCATTTCTATATTTATGTCTTCTGAGTAGCCTATTAAAATGCTTAAAAGGAAATTAGGGTGGTCATGGGGATGGCATAAATTGATGATGTACACTGGTAAATTTGTATACAACATATTAACTGATGTCCATGTTTTCTATCAGCATTGCACTATTACTCCCTCTACTTTAGTGGGATGGGTTGTAACAGCACTCTCCGTCTCTGAAACCGATTGATGCAGATTATTGAAAAATTGTAGATTTCTAAGCTACTTTGAATTGAAGCAGATGAATGTGTGAATATTGTAAAGTTTGAGACTCATTGCAATACCCCTGACTTGCAAAAGCTGAATCAAACTATTACAGCACTTCCTGGTCTACACAAATGATCCTCTTGAATCCTCTTCTGCAGTGTCCGGTCAGTGTCCGGCGACGCTGACGGTCGAGCCGTCCCGTCGCGGATGCACTTCTGATAGAGACTGCTTTGGAGGACACAAATGCTGTAAATTTCCCTGTGGCCCCGTGTGTGTGCCGCCTGTTTTCAGTGAGTTTTTATTAATGATGGATGCTACACGCCTTCCAAAAACGCTGAAAAATGTTTTGACTCAGAAATTGCTAGTAAGTTTCACAAATAATTGCAAAGAAACCGCAATCAACACATTGAACTAAACGTGAAACTATGAAGTAGATAGACTGAATATTCCGGTAAAACCTCCTACTATCATCTTATGACAACTTTCTTTTTTTTTTTTTCATACAGTGAATGAGACATTCATTGATGTGGTTTCTGTCATGTGTCTGTATAACAGCAAAGCCAGGAGAGTGTCCAAGCACAAATTTTGGACCAGGAATGTGTGCCGAGATGTGTTGCTATGACAGTGACTGTCCGAACAATGAGAAATGCTGCAGCAATGGTTGTGGACATCAGTGTATGGCTCCATTTGCAGGTGTGTGTTGTATTAGTGTTTGGCTCAGCTACCTCGTTATTTCAGTTTGTCTTGTTTTCTAATAAGTCGTTCTCAATGTAAAGTATTTAGCCAACTAGCATGGTTTCAAGCACAAGATGGCTTTACAAAATTAACAGAAGATTAATACGGAGTAAAACTTGCAATTTGGTTTTTGTGCTGTATCTGAGACTGAATGCCGCTAAATGGATCGACTAATCTGTATCTCTCCAGTGAAGCCTGCAGCCGAACCCCCGAAGCCTCCAGGGTGGCCTGAAGCTGAACCCCCGAAGCCTCCAGGGTGGCCTGGAGCTGAACCCCCGAAGCCTCCAGGGTGGCCTGGAGCTGAACCCCCGAAGCCTCCAGGGTGGCCTGGAGCTGAACCCCCGAAGCCTCCAGGGTGGCCTGGAGCTGAACCCCCGAAGCCTCCAGGGAGGCCTGGAGCCGAACCCCCGAAGCCTCCAGGGAGCGAACGCCCAAAGCTTCCAGAAAGGCCTGGAGCCGAACCCCCGATGCCTCCAGGGAGGCCTGGAGCCGAACCCCCGATGCCTCCAGGGAGGCCTGGAGCCGAACACCCGATGCCTCCAGGGAGGCCTGGAGCCGAACCCCCGATGCCTCCAGGGAGGCCTGGAGCCGAACCCCCGATGCCTCCAGGGAGGCCTGGAGCCGAACCCCCGAAGCCTCCAGGGAGGCCTGGAGCCGAACCCCCGAAGCCTTCCACTGAACTGCTTGAGCCTGAACCGGAGCCTTCCGTCGAACTGCCTGAGCCGGAGCCCTCCACCGAACTGCCAGAGCCGCCTGCAACTGAACCTCCGGTTAAGCCTGCAGCCGAACCCCCGATGGCTCCAGGGAGGCCTGGAGCCGGACCCCCGATGGCTCCAGGGAGGCCTGGAGCCGGACCCCCGATGGCTCCAGGGAGGCCTGGAGCCGGACCCCCGATGGCTCCAGGGAGGCCTGGAGCCGGACCCCCGATGGCTCCAGGGAGGCCTGGAGCCGGACCCCCGATGGCTCCAGGGAGGCCTGGAGCCGGACCCCCGATGGCTCCAGGGAGGCCTGGAGCCGGACCCCCGATGGCTCCAGGGAGGCCTGGAGCCGGACCCCCGATGGCTCCAGGGAGGCCTGGAGCCGGACCCCCGATGCGACCAGGGAGGCCTGGAGCCGAACCCCCGAAGCGACCAGGGAGGCCTGGAGCCGAACCCCCGAAGCGACCAGGGAGGCCTGGAGCCGAACCCCCGAAGCCTCCAGTGTGTGCTGAAAACTGTCGCCAAACTAACCCTTATGGCCAATGTTCAGGTCATAAGTAATGTGGCTATGCATGCAGGTAACTGTGCTGATTTAACCATTGGATGTATGGTATATTTTCCCTGTTATCACAAAATAAATCTCACACTTGTAAGACTACTTTCTCTTTTATATTTCTTTAAGTGTGATAACAAAGTTGGTGTTTTTTGTGTGCCAGCGTTAGTTTGGCTGTTCTCTCACATAATGGCTGTTCTCTCACATAATGGCTGTTCTCTCACATAATGGCTGTTCTCTCACATAATGGCTGTTCTCTCACATAATGGCTGTTCTCTCACATAATGGCTCATTGGAATTCCTGCTTTAGGAATGTGTAAGTTCCCCTCCTGAAGACCCAAACACATTCAAAACGGTTTCAGAGAGGCTAGCAATATTAAGCTAGCTTTGAATGCATCCAAAGCCATGCCTCCTTCAAAACGCATGAATGCACAAAGCAGAGTCTACAAAGTGTCATGAGATGAAAGACTGTTAAATTGTCTCATGTCTCAAATCGCATAACATTACAGTGATAATGAACGTAAACATCTTACAGTGCTCTAGTTGTACCATCTGACTAATCCAGATTCATTTCGGCGTTAATGGTGTTGACATGAAAACGAATACATCCAAATCTGAATACGAATGCAACGATTGGACTGACTTTTTTTTGGGTCCTGAGACCTTTACAGAAGCTATGTTCATTTTACCATTTAGAACACTTCTAATATTGATTGCTATCAGGATATGAAGAGTTTCAACCAGTATTGCCTATAGACCAATAGTCTTCTGCTGCATTCTGAAGCATTTGCTACAAAGTATAGTGGTCACATATATTGGTTGTCGTTGAGCAATGTTCGATTGGTCCGTCAGAAATTGTTTTGGGATGGTATGATATGTGCATACAGACAAGTACTTTATGGCCGTGCAAGCTTCAAAGAGATTAGCCTAGCTAAAGGAGGAACGCTCTCTACGTTAGGCCAAATCTGCACGATTAGGGACTCCAGTATGTGAGCATGAAACATGGAAAACTTTACGTGTGACATGAACAAGACTTTAAGTAGACTAAACATACTCTAACGTACACATACATGCATGCATACATGTTTACCTAGGGAAAGAGAGCTGAAGCAGAATACAGGAAAGCAAGAAGTTATAGCATTGCTTAAAATTCAGCAGATCAGCAGCCTTGAGCAAACCATCAGTTTAGTTCTAACACGCCCTTCTTTAAAATGGGTAAGGATACATAATGTATCAAATAATGAGACTTAAGTTTGATTCTTGCATGCCTTCCCCTTTTGAATTAAACTGTCCTGATGCAGTTTGTTGAGGGCTCCAGTTGATCTTTGCTGATGTTGTCTTGATGAGAGAGAACCAGTAGGAGTCAGAGGATCTTTGGTGAATGGAAGTCAAGGCCTAGCCTGGCACAAGGTTGGGGGTCCTTAGAAGACTTCTAGTTCAGCATCGTCTTCACAGTCGGTACTGAAATTTAAAAAATGTGACGCTTTGAGCACTGTTGAGCAGAATCATAAACACCTCTGATTGGCCATTGTGTTCATGAGCTCATCGGATATGTCTACGATTGGCTACAATGATCAACGCACCGGAGCGTTTGAGAGCACAAACGAATATATAGGATTAAAAGGGTTTATTTCTCCTTCTCAGCAAGAACACACAACTCTCTGCAAATTCCTTCTGGGTCATATTTGTCTTATCAGATAATAGGAATCATGTCTAAACTGTACTCTCTGTACTCTCTGCTAGAGTTGGAAAGAGATCACAGAGATAACGCATGACTAAATTACGACGAGAGCAGAAATAACAGCCACCTCTAATCTAAAGGCAGTGTCTGATTGGTCAGAACTCATCCAGGAGGCTGGACAAACATTTGAGTTTAAAATCTTAGGACACGAACAAAGCATTAGAGTAGCCATGACATTTTAGACCAGCCAGACGAGTAAACTTTTTTTTCGGCGAGCAGACGCAATAACCCAAATCAAGATCAGAAGAAAATAGGTTAAATAGCTTCATTCAAGCCATCGAACGTGAACATTCAAGCTCGTCTCACTTTTCTTTCTCTTACTTAGTTTGTTTTCTGTTCCGTTGAGAGTCTCGGTTCTAAGTTAAGTTTTGCTGTAAAGTTTCGGTCAACGATTTGACTGCAAAGCCCGCTTCCAACTTCAAAGACTTTCCATCCAACCGCCAACACACCACGTGTTTGGGTTAAATTAATGATTGATGGTTCGTTCAGGTCATGTCTTATAAGTGCATATAATTCTAGAACCTTGGGATTTCATCAACTCATTCTTTCACTCTCTTTCTTTCTGTAACTCATATGAATGTGTGTGAGCATGTGTTTGTGTTAGATATCAGTTTTATCTGTTAGGGTAATCAATAAAAACTTGTCTGTATTTTAAAGACAAGTGTTCTTGTGTTATGTGCTTACGAATTTAATGTCTTAAACTGCTGATCTAAGTTACCTTGCTAATAAATAGTGTTTTCACTATAGTTTGGATATTTATAATTGCTCGGCCGCCCTATGAATTAATTCATTATTCCCTTTGAGCTAAATTGACCTGTTTGACCCTTACAGCACCATATGACTAGGAAGTCAAAGCTCAAATCACAGTCTTTGTTCTACCCACTTAATTGATAGAAGTGCGAGTGTATTACATTATATAAAATGTGCCAATTTCTCGATAAGTGACGTCAAACAATGCATTTACTGTAGGATCTAGAAAAAAATCTGATCGTGATTAAACCGGAAAACCTCATAATTAGTGAACAAAAACAATTTCTAAAGGTAGTTCTCCTAAACATTCCATCGCTCACACCCAGGGTGCGATTTGCAGGGGGGGATGGGTTTAAGTTACGATCCTATTTGCAGTGGCCTTAATCCAAGCACTGTTTTTCAAAATGTCACAAAGCGTTTTGTGATTGTTTTGTATGAAATATTGAAGTTTATAAATACATATTTTGGCACACCTGGCCGAGTGGCGCTACGAATTCTTCTACAATCGGATTTGAATTCTGGCATGTTAAATTAACATTCGACAAACGCAAACAAACTTTTATTTAAGTGCACTCACAATAACAATTAAATGTTGCGCTTTTGTAAAACAGAGAAAACAAACAGGGTTCGCTTTCTGCCGCCTCGGTCTCCGTGAACTGGAGCGAGTCACAGAAACGAACCAAAACTCTATAGAGATCGCTAAGAAATTTGACCAACTGGGCGGCAACGTCATCAGAACACACTGAATTATGAGTATGTTTTTCTCGTTTACATGGGCTGGCATTGCAGGCTTGTGTTCTGGCATGAAAATAATGAAAAATTAGCGTGAAAAACAGAATATAATCCTACAAAATGCAGCAGGCTGGGTTGTGGTGCTTTTGCAGACAGCCTGAAGTTCTGGGAGTCTCCCGCATATTGATAGCGGCTCCCTGATGCCCGCAAATTAGTTCAAATCTCCCGGAATCTAGAGCTCGCGAGCTCCAAACCGTGTAGCGCGCGCACGGCAGAGAGGGAGAGAAGGAGAAACCTTCAGCGTATTCACAAATGTACGTGTGCGTCATGAAGTTCATGTAAGTGCACAATTCTTCCTTAATACAGATAAAGGAGGCAGAATTTCATTCAGTCTTTGTTTATTTTATTTAAAGCGATGGCTAAAAATCATTACATGTGAGAAGTAACATTTAACAATCTTTAAGTTTGCATTAAGTTGGCTGTGCAGTTATTGCAGTTTATAACACAGCAGGTAGACGGCATCTTGAACACTGCGTTCTTCCCTCCATGCAATCCGCGGATTCCCAAAATGCTTTGCGTTCACCACTGTTAATACGTCATGATGATGACACATTAGCAATCTCTATAGGCTACTTGCCTCAGTCACGATGAGAAATATGTCTATAGAAAGCTTGAGTGAACAAGTATTCTCTGATTGTGTAATCCATATGAAACCATCCATCATTAAATTATATTCACTATAGTGGCTGGAAACATTGTTGTCAGTGACTAAAAAATTCAGATTCAAATTCTAGACATGCCCCTGTGTAAATAGCCTGGTTAAAACCAGACCCTTCTCAGTCGTAACTGAGTTAGGGTCTGGAGAAAGTTCATTGACAGCTCACTTCCAAAGGGACGTCGCTCAAATGCCTCTGGGCGCAATTGGATAGACCTTAAAACCAATCAGATCGATCGTCATCTTGTAAAGCCCGCCTCAACGTTTGTGATTGCTGCCTCGATTTGGAAATAATGGAAATGAGCCTGAATGGACTCTTCGCCAGACTAACTTGCAGAGCAAATCTAAATTTGCCGGAAGTTCATCTGGGTTTTCCCAGGCTACTGTGTCTGTGCTGTGTCTCTTGATGTTCTATGCAGATTTATGCCAGCCTCCAGTAGAGATCCATTTCCTGGAGAGTTTAGGTGTAGGTAGTGATGTGAGATTTGAAGCGAGGCGTCGGATCTTGTGTCGAGCAAAAATGGGCGTGCCAGATGAAGCCGCGATTCGAGGCTTGTGTTGTTAACGTGAAAATCACGTGACTAATGACAAACGAGGCCTCGGTTTGTGTGGATACGTCATCGGTTCGGTCTGGGTGTCGTTTCCGGATAAAGGGGGTTCGAAACTCGCGCCTCCTTGTGGGTGTTGCAGGAGTAGTAGAATCAGTTGTAGTAGTGTCAGAGAGTCAGAGAGTTAGAGTTAGAGAGTTGGAGTTAGAGAGTTGTTTCATCGTCGTTATTGTGCAATATATGTGTTAGGGCTGTATATTATTACATTATATCAGGTTAGATTAGTTATAGTATATTGTTAGTATTAATTATAGTAGCTATATTATAGTATTGTTATATTAATTAGATAAGATTATTTGGATTGCTTTGGATTTTTGGATTTGGACTGGACTGCTTTTTGATTTGGATTGCCCTTTTGGAATTGTTTGCTTTTTGTGACCTCTTCCTTTTTCCTTGTAATGGAGCCAGCAAGAAAGAGGAAATCCTCCCCTGTCTGGGAGTTTTTTTAAATGGTTGCTCACAATAAGGTACAAACACAATTTGTATTATTATTGTTATTATTATTATTTTACTGTCTTTATATAATAATCCTCACTATATGGCTGTATTATATTTAATGTCTATTCATTTATGTTTCAAGGTGAAATGCTTGCTGTGCCTAAAGGAGCTGACATACAGCAATAACACGTCCTCCATGCTCAGGCATTATCGAGCACTGCACGAGCATGCACAGACTACTAACAATCCACACAGTAGTCAAAGTAATTGATAATAATCATTAAAAAAACATTATTTAAATAATGTTTTAGGCTCCTACAATACACCTTCATTTTATTTTATTATAGATTCCAAAAAAGAAATGGTGAATGAGGCCCTGGTGAACATGGTCATCAAGGACTCCCAACCCTTTTCCATTGTGGATGATGATGGATTTAGGGAGCTCCTGCATGTGTTGGATCCCACTTACGTGATCCCAACTAGAAAGGTATGTGATTAATAAAGTGGTTCATCATTATTTAAGAAGTTAAAAGTAAGAGTAACTGCATTTATTTCTAACCACAGGCTTTGAAGGTCATGGTTGATCATAAGTACAAGGAGGCTAAGGAGAAGGCAAGAGAGCAGTTGCAGAACGTTCAGGCTATAAGCCTTACCTCTGACATGTGGACATCGCTAAACATGGATGCCTACCTAGCAGTGACTTGCCATTTTATAGACAATGACAAGCTCTGCACTATTTTACTAGGTGTACAGCATTTCCCTAAGAGCCATACTGCTGAGAACTTGGCTACTGGACATATCAAGCTCATGGAGGAGTGGGGCATAAAGGATAAAGTTAAGTGCCTGGTAACTGATGCAGCAGCCAACATGATAGCATGTGTACGATCACTGAATGTTAGGCATGCGGTATGCATTGCACATGCACTAAACCTTATTGTGGGGAAATCTTTTGATGACATCAGTAGCTTCAACGACATTCGAACCAAATGTAGGAAACTTGTGACCTATTTCCGAACAAGCACTACAGCAAAAGAGAGACTGGCCCAAGTACAGGAGCAGATGGGGAGACCAGTTCTGAAAATGATAATTGAAGTGGAAACTCGCTGGAACAGCACTTACAACATGCTGGGACGTCTCTATCAGCTGAGAGAGCCAGTGGGGGCAGCCCTGGCCTCTCTAAAGACCGACATCACCCCTCCTACAGCCCTGGAGTATCAGGCAGTCCAGGATGCTTTACATGTTCTTGCCCCTTTCCGCCAGGCTACAGTAGAGCTTTCAGGAGAGAAAAGGGTGTCTGCCTCCAAAGTGATTCCTTTGATGAAGATGCTTAATCACGCTGTAACGAGTAAGCTAGAAGGCCTCAAGTCCAATCCAGCAAGGCAGCTGGGTGACAGCCTTGTACGGAGGGTCAGGGAACAAGCAGTACATTTAGAATCAATAAGTGTGATGACCATACCCACGTTATTGGATCCCAGATTCAAAAAACTGGGATTCTTAAGTCAAGGGAAACTGCAAGAAGGCATATCAAGATTAAAATCTGAATGCGCTACTGTAATCAGAAGTTCTGGTCTCCATTCTGCATTCCACCAATATATCCCCAACTCAGCTGCCAGCCTCTTCAGAAGCAGGCCAATCCACAGACAACAGTAAGTACTATATGTGTTTGTTGTGTGAATGTTCACATTAGTGATTTAGTAATGTGAACCATTGTTAATGGAGTATTTTTTCTTTGTAACTCTATTATTAGGTGACCTTTGGCATCTGCTGGATAGCACGGTTGAACAAGGTAGAAGGAGCTCAAGTGCAACAGCAGATGCTACTGTAGAAGTGGACCGATATTTATCTGAAGTGAATCTCACAAGATCCGAGGATCCACTGGTATATTGGGCTCAACATAAACATCAGTATCCTCATTTATACCATCTGGCCCTGGCATTTTTATGTTCCCCCGCATCCTCTGTTCCATGTGAAAGGATCTTTTCCAAGGCTGGAGAGGTTCTGTCCAAGAAGAGGAATCGTCTAAGCCCCAACACACTTGAAAAAATTCTGTTCCTCAATAAAAATAATTTTTAATCCTTCCTTCTTTCCTCTACGTCCCCAGTCCCATAAGCACAACACTGCACAAAAATAGTAACAGTTCAATGCACAAAATCACCAGAAACAATTCTTAACCTTTACCACCCCACACTTTTCTGTTCCACTTTACTTTATTAGACTCCCTCCACCATAAGCACTGCACTCAACACAGTGTCACTTTTGTTGTTCATACTGTCACTATCCAAACCATTTATGAATAATTAATTAACTGTGTGTGTGTGTGTGTGTGTGTGTGTGTGTGTGTGTGTGTGTGTGTGTGTGTGTGTGTGTGTGTGTGTGAGAGAGACAGTTGTCTCTGCAGAAGTAAATTCAGACAGAGAAATATACATATTTTATTTTATACCCAGGCAATGGACAAATGTCTGCTCAGGTATTTTTATTATTGCAAATGAAAGGTTACAGACATTAACAGTGAGAAGAAAATAAATAAATAAAACAGAACAGGGGGGTATACTGACATCATAAGTCTGCTCAGGTCATTGTTTCAGAATGAATTAATTGGTCTGCTATTTCTTTGCACAGTAGCTAGGTGTCACTAGTGAGCAATGCTGAATGAAGCTTCGAGTAATGAACCTTTGGGTGAAGCAATGGTCTGTGAGGTCTCAGTGGTTCAGGAAGCCTCATTTTGCCATCACTAGGTGTAGGAGTTTAGTCCAACTTGTAACTTGTGGTAGAACTCTGACCTGTACCACCTGACCAATGCAGAATCATTCGGCATTGATAGTGTTGCCATACAAACGCTCAATCATCTCCTAATCACAGCAATTATTACGACATCCAACCCTAATCAAACACACCTGAACAAGCTAATCAAAGTCTTCAAGATTAGGCTATATTAGAAAGCTACAGGCAGGTGATTTTCATTATGGTTGGAGTTACACGGGCCTCCAATTGGAACTTTAAAAACGCGTTCAAAAAGCACTTTAAACTGCTTTGACAGCGTTTTTTTTTGTGTGTGTGTGGGACTCAGCAACGGGGTTTTTCTTTGTAGGTTTGTGTTCCTCGCTGTCTGCCCCTCCTGACTCACTAATTCAGCACATCTTCCTGCAGAGTTGATTGTGAGATTGCAGGTCGAGAGGATGACCGCTCGAGTGTACTGCTCGTTTAGTGCCGTTTTATTGTGTCTGTCTGCATGTTTGAGCACAACAGACGCTGGAGTTGTAGGTGAGAAGTTGTTTTAGCTTGATTACACAGCCCGAAGAAGTGCATAAATAAAGTGCCTAACAAAATTTGACTTTAGATGAATCTCAGCACATAGGCTTACAAAAATACAGTACAGATGTCAAGTGGAAGTTCAACTTTGTATGTTGGTTTAGTTTTAATAAGCAAAGTATAAATATGCAAACTGTCATCTGTTTTTCATTGTACAAGTAAAACCCATATAATCACTAATATAAGCCTTTTTGTTTAATGTAAAACAAGAACATTAGTCTTATAACATGGCTACAAAATTACCAATCCGGAGTTTAAACTTTTGCCTAAACTTTTTGTTTTAGCAACTAAATAAGCCTACAATATAACATGGGGAGCTAATTATAACCGGTTGCTCTGCGTTGTGTATATGTAGTGCATTTCTATATTTATGTCTTCTGAGTAGCCTATTAAAATGCTTAAAAGGAAATTAGGGTGGTCATGGGGATGGCATAAATTGATGATGTACACTGGTAAATTTGTATACAACATATTAACTGATGTCCATGTTTTCTATCAGCATTGCACTATTACTCCCTCTACTTTAGTGGGATGGGTTGTAACAGCACTCTCCGTCTCTGAAACCGATTGATGCAGATTATTGAAAAATTGTAGATTTCTAAGCTACTTTGAATTGAAGCAGATGAATGTGTGAATATTGTAAAGTTTGAGACTCATTGCAATACCCCTGACTTGCAAAAGCTGAATCAAACTATTACAGCACTTCCTGGTCTACACAAATGATCCTCTTGAAATCCTCTTCTGCAGTGTCCGGTCAGTGTCCGGCGACGCTGACGGTCGAGCCGTCCCGTCGCGGATGCACTTCTGATAGAGACTGCTTTGGAGGACACAAATGCTGTAAATTTCCCTGTGGCCCCGTGTGTGTGCCGCCTGTTTTCAGTGAGTTTTTATTAATGATGGATGCTACACGCCTTCCAAAAACGCTGAAAAAACGTTTTGACTCAGAAATTGCTAGTAAGTTTCACAAATAATTGCAAAGAAACCGCAATCAACACATTGAACTAAACGTGAAACTATGAAGTAGATAGACTGAATATTCCGGTAAAACCTCCTACTATCATCTTATGACAACTTTCTTTTTTTTTTTTCATACAGTGAATGAGACATTCATTGATGTGGTTTCTGTCATGTGTCTGTATAACAGCAAAGCCAGGAGAGTGTCCAAGCACAAATTTTGGACCAGGAATGTGTGCCGAGATGTGTTGCTATGACAGTGACTGTCCGAACAATGAGAAATGCTGCAGCAATGGTTGTGGACATCAGTGTATGGCTCCATTTGCAGGTGTGTGTTGTATTAGTGTTTGGCTCAGCTACCTCGTTATTTCAGTTTGTCTTGTTTTCTAATAAGTCGTTCTCAATGTAAAGTATTTAGCCAACTAGCATGGTTTCAAGCACAAGATGGCTTTACAAAATTAACAGAAGATTAATACGGAGTAAAACTTGCAATTTGGTTTTTGTGCTGTATCTGAGACTGAATGCCGCTAAATGGATCGACTAATCTGTATCTCTCCAGTGAAGCCTGCAGCCGAACCCCCGAAGCCTCCAGGGAGGGAACCCCCGAAGCCTCCAGGGTGGCCTGGAGCTGAACCCCCGAAGCCTCCAGGGTGGCCTGGAGCTGAACCCCCGAAGCCTCCAGGGTGGCCTGGAGCTGAACCCCCGAAGCCTCCAGGGTGGCCTGGAGCTGAACCCCCGAAGCCTCCAGGGTGGCCTGGAGCTGAACCCCCGAAGCCTCCAGGGTGGCCTGGAGCTGAACCCCCGAAGCCTCCAGGGTGGCCTGGAGCTGAACCCCCGAAGCCTCCAGGGTGGCCTGGAGCCGAACCCCCGAAGCCTCCAGGGATCGAACGCCCAAAGCTTCCAGAAAGGCCTGGAGCCGAACCCCCGATGCCTCCAGGGAGGCCTGGAGCCGAACCCCCGATGCCTCCAGGGAGGCCTGGAGCCGAACCCCCGATGCCTCCAGGGAGGCCTGGAGCCGAACCCCCGATGCCTCCAGGGAGGCCTGGAGCCGAACCCCCGAAGCCTCCAGGGAGGCCTGGAGCCGAACCCCCGAAGCCTTCCACTGAACTGCTTGAGCCTGAACCGGAGCCTTCCGTCGAACTGCCTGAGCCGGAGCCCTCCACCGAACTGCCAGAGCCGCCTGCAACTGAACCTCCGGTTAAGCCTGCAGCCGAACCCCCGATGGCTCCAGGGAGGCCTGGAGCCGGACCCCCGATGGCTCCAGGGAGGCCTGGAGCCGGACCCCCGATGGCTCCAGGGAGGCCTGGAGCCGGACCCCCGATGGCTCCAGGGAGGCCTGGAGCCGGACCCCCGATGGCT
Organism: Siphateles boraxobius; assembly: GCF_051911475.1. Classification (NCBI taxonomy): domain Eukaryota; kingdom Metazoa; phylum Chordata; class Actinopteri; order Cypriniformes; family Leuciscidae; genus Siphateles; species Siphateles boraxobius. The sequence continues at coordinate 5,823,901 of NW_027508755.1, forward strand.
CCAGGGAGGCCTGGAGCCGGACCCCCGAAGCGACCAGGGAGGCCTGGAGCCGAACCCCCGAAGCGACCAGGGAGGCCTGGAGCCGAACCCCCGAAGCGACCAGGGAGGCCTGGAGCCGAACCCCCGAAGCGACCAGGGAGGCCTGGAGCCGAACCCCCGAAGCGACCAGGGAGGCCTGGAGCCGAACCCCCGAAGCGACCAGGGAGGCCTGGAGCCGAACCCCCGAAGCGACCAGGGAGGCCTGGAGCCGAACCCCCGAAGCCTCCAGTGTGTGCTGAAAACTGTCGCCAAACTAACCCTTATGGCCAATGTTCAGGTCATAAGTAATGTGGCTATGCATGCAGGTAACTGTGCTGATTTAACCATTGGATGTATGGTATATTTTCCCTGTTATCACCAAATAAATCTCACACTTGTAAGACTACTTTCTCTTTTATATTTCTTTAAGTGTGATAACAAAGTTGGTGTTTTTTGTGTGCCAGCGTTAGTTTGGCTGTTCTCTCACATAATGGCTGTTCTCTCACATAATGGCTGTTCTCTCACATAATGGCTGTTCTCTCACATAATGGCTGTTCTCTCACATAATGGCTGTTCTCTCACATAATGGCTCATTGGAATTCCTGCTTTAGGAATGTGTAAGTTCCCCTCCTGAAGACCCAAACACATTCAAAACGGTTTCAGAGAGGCTAGCAATATTAAGCTAGCTTTGAATGCATCCAAAGCCATGCCTCCTTCAAAACGCATGAATGCACAAAGCAGAGTCTACAAAGTGTCATGAGATGAAAGACTGTTAAATTGTCTCATGTCTCAAAACGCATAACATTACAGTGATAATGAACGTAAACATCTTACAGTGCTCTAGTTGTACCATCTGACTAATCCAGATTCATTTCGGCGTTAATGGTGTTGACATGAAAACGAATACATCCAAATCTGAATACGAATGCAACGATTGGACTGACTTTTTTTTTTTTTTTTGGGTCCTGAGACCTTTACAGAAGCTATGTTCATTTTACCATTTAGAACACTTCTAATATTGATTGCTATCAGGATATGAAGAGTTTCAACCAGTATTGCCTATAGACCAATAGTCTTCTGCTGCATTCTGAAGCATTTGCTACAAAGTATAGTGGTCACATATATTGGTTGTCGTTGAACAATGTTCGATTGGTCCGTCAGAAATTGTTTTGGGATGGTATGATATGTGCATACAGACAAGTACTTTATGGCCGTGCAAGCTTCAAAGAGATTAGCCTAGCTAAAGGAGGAACGCTCTCAACGTTAGGCAAAATCTGCACGATTAGGGACTCCAGTATGTGAGCATGAAACATGGACAACTTTACGTGTGACATGAACAAGACTTTAAGTAGACTAAACATACTCTAACGTACACATACATGCATGCATACATGTTTACCTAGGGAAAGAGAGCTGAAGCAGAATACAGGAAAGCAAGAAGTTATAGCATTGCTTAAAATTCAGCAGATTAGCAGACTTGAGCAAACCATCAGTTTAGTTCTAACACGCCCTTCTTTAAAATGGGTAAGGATACATAATGTATCAAATAATGAGACTTAAGTTTGATACTTGCATGCCTTGCCCTTTTGAATTAAACTGTCCTGATGCAGTTTGTTGAGGGCTCCAGTTGATCTTTGCTGATGTTGTCTTGATGAGAGAGAACCAGTAGGAGTCAGAGGATCTTTGGTGAATGGAAGTCAAGGCCTAGCCTGGCACAAGGTTGGGGGTCCTTAGAAGACTTCTAGTTCAGCATCGTCTTCACAGTCGGTACTGAAATTTAAAAAATGTGACGCTTTGAGCACTGTTGAGCAGAATCATAAACACCTCTGATTGGCCATTGTGTTCATGAGCTCATCGGATATGTCTACGATTGGCTACAATGATCAACGCACCGGAGCGTTTGAGAGCACACCAACTTGGTACCCAAGTCGGTACTTTTGACAACACTAGTTTATACATTTCTCAAGTGGTTATATATAGAATATATAGGATTAAAAGGGTGTATTTCTCCTTCTCAGCAAGAACACACAACTCTCTGCAAATTCCTTCTGGGTCATATTTGTCTTATCAGATAATAGGAATCATGTCTAAACTGTACTCTCTGTACTCTCTGCTAGAGTTGGAAAGAGATCACAGAGATAACGCAAGACTAAATTACGACGAGAGCAGAAATAACAGCCACCTCTAATCTAAAGGCAGTGTCTAATTGGTCAGAACTCATCCAGGAGGCTGGACAAACATTTGAGTTTAAAATCTTAGGACACGAACAAAGCATTAGAGTAGCCATGACATTTTAGACCAGCCAGACGAGTAAACTTGTAGGCGAGCAGACGCAATAACCCAAATCAAGATCAGAAGAACATAGGTTAAACAGCTTCATTCAAGCCATCGAACGTGAACATTCAAGCTCGTCTCACTTTTCTTTCTCTTACTTAGTTTGTTTTCTGTTCCATTGAGAGTCTCGGTTCTAAGTTAAGTTTTGCTGTAAAGTTTCGGTCAACGATTTGACTGCAAAGCCCGCTTCCAACTTCAAAGACTTTCCATCCAACCGCCAACACACCACGTGTTTGGGTTAAATTAATGATTGATGGTTCGTTCAGGTCATGTCTTATAAGTGCATATAATGCTAGAACCTTGGGATTTCATCAACTCATTCTTTCACTCTCTTTCTTTCTGTAACTCGTATGAATGTGTGTGAGCATGTGTTTGTGTTAGATATCAGTTTGATCTGTTAGGGTAATCAATAAAAACTTGTCTGTATTTTAAAGAGAAGTGTTCTTGTGTTATGTGCTTACGAATTTAATGTCTTAAACTGCTGATCTAAGTTACCTTGCTAATAAATAGTGTTTTCACTATAGTTTATATATTTATAATTGCTCGGCCGCCCTATGAATTAATTAATAATTCCCTTCGAGCTAAATTGACCTGTTTGACCCTTACAGCACCATATGACTAGGAAGTCAAAGCTCAAATCACAGTCTTTGTTCTACCCACTTACCCAGATAGCAATGAGTCGGCGGACCACCGTCGGTCCTCCGGCGCCAGTAGAAGCGTCAGAATGGCGACATCGCAAACACGTTGGACGGCGCACCGCCGGCGGCAGCCGCTTTTTAAAAGCGGCAGCCGCCTTCATACCGCCTTCGTTAAGCGGGCGGCCCGCGGGCCAACCACCGTTCCGCCGCCTTTATATTGAAGGCCGTCCTTCCGCGGCCCGCCGGAGGCAAACGCTATTTTCGAGCGCTCTGCCGCCGCTTATTCTGGCTATATATATTTTTTTTTATTTATAGCATGCAGTTTAGCAAGAATAATGATTGCTCAAACCAGACAAATTTACAATTGGCATTTTTATTCCACATTTCAAAGTACAGTAACTGTCATTTAAACAAGATATTTCAGATCACTGAAATATAACAGAAAAATAAATAAATCAATATACTAACATGCAGGTTTCCAATTCAATTTTGGTTAAACAGCCTTACAAGCAAATTACAACACTTACAATAAGTGTTCATATAAAAAGGACAGCTCTAGGGTAAAAAATTACCAGTAAACATTATGACAAGTAAAGAGGATATTTGATACCAAATAATGTGCAAGATACCAAATAAATAAAAGTATAACTACAATTACAAGCCATTTCTAACAATATGATAAGTGGTAGTAATTTATAGTAAAGCTCTGGAGTAGAATAGGCCATTATAACGGCAATGCTGACCTGTGGCACAAGGATTTACAAGCTTTATTTGAAAAAGAAAAAAAGAAAGTAATTTCCACAGTGAGTGAGTGTAGTCTGACACTTCTGACTTCTTTAGGGGTCTTGATTCTACTGACTGCAAGATAAAGAAAGGATTCCAGTTGTCAGTGATTCTGGGGTGTCAGTAGTCAGTCTAGTTTTAAGTGGTCGGCTGTGGGTCCCTCTCAGCTGTGCGGCGCCTTTTTCTGCCTTCACGGTCAGATGCTCCTTTCAGTTAACGCGTAACGTTAACCTGGACCGCCTCATCAGTGCATCCTGGGTTGCCGGGTCCTTCCGGATGGCTAATATAGAAAATACAGATCTGTCATTTAATTTGAATTGCATGAGGACAATAGGACATACACATCTACTTAAATCTAAAAAAAATATCCAACTTACTTTGAACAATGGTCTTCAGGAACATGTCTCTAAAACATGCTTTATCCCCTACACCAAGCTGAAAATCCAAAAAAGTGTTACAAATTACATTTCTCTGAAGCTTCTCATAAATAAATAAAAAATGTGAAAGGCTAAGGATTCAGACTGTAATATATGCAGTATACAATCTTAAATTTTACTTTATATCTAGGTCTACTACATGTACAGGTAGCCCCAGTGGGAATTAAACCGACAACCACAGGTGCTGTTTGCAAGTTGTGCCTAATTGCTCAGTGCAAGCAAACGTCTTCAACATTGTTTGTTGAACTTGTTTCACCTGCTCTTGAAGTAAGATTTTACAATTCGTATTTTTATATGTAATATTGTAGTGTTTATTATAAATGATTTATCTGTGCACTTCATTCTTTTAAAATTCATGTAGCCTTATAATCTTTAATCAAATACGTTACCCTTCCCTCCCCCCTCGAAACGACTTCTCTTCTCTTCCGGTCATGTGCTATGGTGCGAGGGCGTGGCAACTCCCCTCAAACCGTGCTATGAGCAGAGATGGAGAAGAGGAGCGCTAGAGTAAAACCCTGCCCTCCGTTCAATTTACCGTTTCACTTTTAAATACGTCACAACAGTGGAGAAAAGTCGTTTGTAACTTCCGGTTCATGCCGACATCAAATAGAAGCAATAGTTTCCAAGACAAAAAAACTTCACAATTAACATCACTTACTTGTACTCAAACTCTTGGCTCTGTGAAGTGGAGTCTGGATTACTGGGGAGAAACCTGGTTGCGAGAAAGAGGAAACAGAAATTTGAAAATCTAACAAATGGTATAGTTTAGTGGCAGGATCACAAATCCAGCATCACAGCAATAGATTTTACATACCAGTTCAGCATTTTTCTGGTTTTCTGGAATCGATGCATCTTTCTAGAGTTTTTTTTTTTCTTGAGACTTCCAAGATTCTAGAGTAGGGAATAATGAATGAAAGAGTCAGTTATCCACAATAAACAGAAAATAAATTACACAGATGAAATACAGGAAAATCAAATACACAAGTCAGACCCATTTACCTGCTCCCTTCATGAACTTAAAATGATGTTTCTCCCAGGTGCTGTGTGGAGGTGTGCAGAGGATGGCTAAATTGTTGCCTTCCTCTTTTTGCTGAGGTTAAATGGGGGCCAATGGCACATGCTCTCGCTGAGCCACTCTTGCGGAACCACTGCAAATGGCAGATCCTCCTCGTTGAAAACTGAACAATGTGAACCATCTAAAATAGAAGAACATTTTGCATAAAGTATACTTTTTGATTAATTTCCAGGCAAAATCAATAACATTAAAATGCTCACCCCTTCAAAAAAACGAGTCATTTTCACAAGTGGATCAACAGAAAACCATGTTCAGACAAACACAATCATATACACACACATTTATACATATAAACACATATATACACATTATATATATATATATATATATATATATATATATATATATATACACACATATATATATATATATAAACACCAAAAGTTAAACTTTCTAGATGTAAAGCTTTCTTTCTAGATGTAAAGCATTGGCGATTTACTGTAGCTAGATACATTTCAACATGTCGAACATGCTTGAATTCAGTGAGTAAAAAAGGCGAAGCAGCATGTGTTAGCTAACACTGTAAGTTAAACTAGACTAGCAGCATGGTTGTCGAATCAAACAAAACATCATTATGTTTAGTTAGAAAACAACACAAGTTATACTGATCAGTCTTTCTTGTCGTAAAGATTTTGCTAACGTTACCATTCCCACGTGGGCGGGAGAATTGTCCTTCAGGATTTGGTTACGTAAGTTAGTTAATTATTCGACTGACCAATACTATCTTAAACCACATACTGTAGTACTCACACTGGCATAAACATACGTAAATATAGTTAAAAGAAGAAAAGAAAAAACTAACGCCAGGAAGAAACTAAGTAACGTTAGCCTAACTAACGTTAGCTATGTCAGATCCATGACGGAAACTTTGTAAACAAGGCTAACTTACTAGCTTGACTAGTAAGGCAAGAACATATTTGAAAAAGATGAACTAAAAATGTAAAAAATGAACATAATATTGCGTTACACAAAAAGGAAAAATGTACTTACTTTAAAGATCGTAGTCAATGACTAGATAGGATATCCTCTCCAAATACTGAAATCGTGTGACGAGGGGCCACTGTTGTGTTGGTAAATCTGCTTCCGTTTTTTAGGTACTGCCCCTCTCGGCCGGTGGAGGTACTTCTCTGTTTGTGCTTTAATACTTTCTTAAACATTTGTACAGATTGCAAAACTCGCAATTGCAAATTAATCCCTTATACCTGTAAAAGGTCAAATAAATAAAAAAATCGAGCTTGTAAAAAAATGAAAGACATAAACGAAATTTCCTGGGGTGACAGAGAGACAAAATATTTCTAAATATTTCACTTTATCTTTCAGGTCAAAACAGGGATTTTCATGTTTATTATAAATATTACCATGGTTGCAAATTAATAAAAAAATCTAAAGCATACCCAAGCTTTTGGCCAAGTTGCAGATGTCTTTCACTGTTCACTGATTTCAGGCATTGGTGAAAAGTCTAACTTCATCCATTTATTCTGCTAAATTGTTCATACCATGAATGAAATATTTATTTTAAAACCTAATCAGAAAGATATTTATTGCCAAGTAAGTTTTACAAAAGGAATTCTTTTTGGACTATTTGTGCATCTCAATTGTGCATAAATCAAAGAAATGTAAAGAATTGTCACCTTAAGTGACTAAAATAATTCTATATATTTTACATAGGCATATCACTGAATCGCTTCAGAGTTTCAACGTAATTTAAATGTATTTTCCTAAACCTTATCATGGAATCAGACTGAGTCAAATCTGTTATAAACCCTAATGACTTTGGAGCAACAACAACAACAAAATTTGATATAATTCACATAATAATTATAATCGCTTTAAATGTGAAAGTTAAAATGCTGTCAGTTCCACTCATGCCAATGACATGGCTGGTCGATTTCAAAGCGGCTTGCCGCCAGCCGGCCGCGGTTCATTTAGACGGCGGCAACCGCCAGAGAGAATGAAGTCGGCGGCCCGGCGGCTGTTCGCCGGCGGCATCTCGCAAGAAATGGGAGGGACGTATTCGGCGGCAAACGTTTCATCTCCGCCAGCGGGGCGCACCTATAGCCGACAGTTTGGGGCCGGCGGCAAAAAGAAGCCGTGCCGATATTTTTTGCTATCTGGGTAATTGATAGAAGTGCGAGTGTATTACATTATATAAAATGTGCCAATTTCTCGATAAGTGAAGTCAAACAATGCATTTACTGTAGGATCTAGAAAAAAATCTGATCGTGATTAAACCGGAAAACCTCATAATTAGTGAACAAAAACAATTTCTAAAGGTAGTTCTCCTAAACATTCCATCGCTCACACCCAGGGTGCGATTTGCAGGGGGGGATGGGTTTAAGTTACGATCCTATTTGCAGTGGCCTTAATCCAAGCACATATTTTCAAAATGTCACAAAGCGTTTTGTGATTGTTTTGTATGAAATATTAAAGTTTATAAATACATATTTTGGCACACCTGGCCGAGTGGCGCTACGAATTCTTCTACTATCGGATTTTAATTCTGGCATGTTAAATTAACATTCGACAAACGCAAACAAACTTTTATTTAAGTGCACTCACAATAACAATTAAATGTTGCGCTTTTGTAAAACAGAGAAAACAAACAGGGTTCGCTTTCTGCCGCCTCGGTCTCCGTGAACTGGAGCGAGTCACAGAAACGAACCAAAACTCTATAGAGATCGCTAAGAAATGCGACCAACTGGGCGGCAACGTCATCAGAACACACTGAATTATGGGTATGTTTTTCTCGTTTACATGGGCTGGCATTGCAGGCTTGTGTTCTGGCATGAAAATAATGAAAAATTAGCGTGAAAAACAGAATATAATCCTACAAAATGCAGCAGGCTGGGTTGTGGTGCTTTTGCAGACAGCCTGAAGTTCTGGGAGTCTCCCGCATATTGATAGCGGCTCCCTGATGCCCGCAAATTAGTTCAAATCTCCCGGAATCTAGAGCTCGCGAGCTCCAAACCGTGTAGCGCGCGCACGGCAGAGAGGGAGAGAGGGAGAAACCTTCAGCGTATTCACAAATGTACGTGTGCGTCATGAAGTTCATGTAAGTGCACAATTCTTCCTTAATACAGATAAAGGAGGCAGAATTTCATTCAGTCTTTGTTTATTTTATTTAAAGCGATGGCTAAAAATCATTACATGTGAGAAGTAACATTTAACAATCTTTAAGTTTGCATTAAGTTGGCTGTGCAGTTATTGCAGTTTATAACACAGCAGGTAGACGGCATCTTGAACACTGCGTTCTTCCCTCCATGCAATCCGTGGATTCCCAAAATGCTTTGCGTTCACCACTGTTAATACGTCATGATGACGACACATTAGCAATCTCTATAGGCTACTTGCCTCAGTCACGATGAGAAATATGTCTATAGAAAGCTTGAGTGAACAAGTATTCTCTGATTGTGTAATCCATATGAAACCATCCATCATTAAATTATATTCACTATAGTGGCTGGAAACATTGTTGTCAGTGACTAAAAAATTCAGATTCAAATTCTAGACATGCCCCTGTGTAAATAGCCTGGTTAAAACCAGACCCTTCTCAGTCGTAACTGAGTTAGGGTCTGGAGAAAGTTCATTGACAGCTCATTTCCAAAGGGACGTCGCTCAAATGCCTCTGGGCGCAATTGGATAGACCTTAAAACCAATCAGATCGATCGTCATCTTGTAAAGCCCGCCTCAACGTTTGTGATTGCTGCCTCGATTTGGAAATATTGGAAATGAGCTTGAATGAACTCTTCGCCAGACTAACTTGCAGAGCAAATCTAAATTTGCCGGAAGTTCGTCTGGGTTTTCCCAGGCTACTGTGTCTGTGCTGTGTCTCTTGATGTTCTATGCAGATTTATGCCAGCCTCCAGTAGAGATCCATTTCCTGGAGAGTTTAGGTGTAGGTAGTGATGTGACATTTGAAGCGAGGCGTCGGAGCTTGTGTCGAGCAAAAATGGGCGTGCCAGATGAAGCCGCGATTCGAGGCTTGTGTTGTTAACGTGAAAATCACGTGACTAATGACAAACGAGGCCTCGGTTTGTGTGGATAAGTCATCGGTTCGGTCTGAGTGTCGTTTCCGGATAAAGGGGGTTCGAAACTCGCGCCTCCTTGTGGGTGTTGCAGGAGTAGTAGAATCAGTTGTAGTAGTGTCAGAGAGTCAGAGAGTTAGAGTTAGAGAGTTGGAGTTAGAGAGTTGTTTCATCGTCGTTATTGTGCAATATATGTGTTAGGGTTAATATATGTGTTAGTAATATATGTGTATATTATTACATTATATCAGGTTAGATTAATTATAGTATATTGTTAGTATTAATTATAGTAGCTATATTATAGTATTGTTATATTAATTAGATAAGATTATTTGGATTGCTTTGGATTTTTGGATTTGGACTGGACTGCTTTTTGATTTGGATTGCCCTTTTGGAATTGTTTGCTTTTTGTGACCTCTTCCTTTTTCCTTGTAATGGAGCCAGCAAGAAAGAGGAAATCCTCCCCTGTCTGGGAGTTTTTTTAAATGGTTGCTCACAATAAGGTACAAACACAATTTGTATTAATATTGTTATTATTATTATTTTACTGTCTTTATATAATAATCCTCACTATATGGCTGTATTATATTTAATGTCTATTAATTTATGTTTCAAGGTGAAATGCTTGCTGTGCCTAAAGGAGCTGACATACAGCAATAACACGTCCTCCATGCTCAGGCATTATCGAGCACTGCACGAGCATGCACAGACTACTAACAATCCACACAGTAGTCAAAGTAATTGATAATAATCATTAAAAAACATTATTTAAATAATGTTTTAGGCTCCTACAATACACCTGCATTTTATTTTATTATAGATTCCAAAAAAGAAATGGTGAATGAGGCCCTGGTGAACATGGTCATCAAGGACTCCCAACCCTTTTCCATTGTGGATGATGATGGATTTAGGGAGCTCCTGCATGTGTTGGATCCCACTTACGTGATCCCAACTAGAAAGGTATGTGATTAATAAAGTGGTTCATCATTATTTAAGAAGTTAAAAGTAAGAGTAACTGCATTTATTTCTATCCACAGGCTTTGAAGGTCATGGTTGATCATAAGTACAAGGAGGCTAAGGAGAAGGCAAGAGAGCAGTTGCAGAACGTTCAGGCTATAAGCCTTACCTCTGACATGTGGACATCGCTAAACATGGATGCCTACCTAGCAGTGACTTGCCATTTTATTGACAATGACAAGCTCTGCACTATTTTACTAGGTGTACAGCATTTCCCTAAGAGCCATACTGCTGAGAAATTGGCTACTGGACATATCAAGCTCATGGAGGAGTGGGGCATAAAGGATAAAGTTAAGTGCCTGGTAACTGATGCAGCAGCCAACATGATAGCATGTGTACGATCACTGAATGTTAGGCATGCGGTATGCATTGCACATGCACTAAACCTTATTGTGGGGAAATCTTTTGATGACATCAGTAGCTTCAACGACATTCGAACCAAATGTAGGAAACTTGTGACCTATTTCCGAACAAGAACTACAGCAAAAGAGAGACTGGCCCAAGTACAGGAGCAGATGGGGAGACCAGTTCTGAAAATGATAATTGAAGTGGACACTCGCTGGAACAGCACTTACAACATGCTGGAACGTCTCTATCAGCTGAGAGAGCCAGTGGGGGCAGCCCTGGCCTCTCTAAAGACCGACATCACCCCTCCTACAGCCCTGGAGTATGAGGCAGTCCAGGATGCTTTACATGTTCTTGCCCCTTTCCGCCAGGCTACAGTAGAGCTTTCAGGAGAGAAAAGGGTGTCTGCCTCCAAAGTGATTCCTTTGATGAAGATGCTTAATCACGCTGTAACGAGTAAGCTAGAGGGCCTCAAGTCCAATCCGGCAAGGCAGCTGGGTGACAGCCTTGTACGGAGGGTCAGGGAACAAGCAGTACATTTAGAATCAATAAGTGTGATGACCATACCCACGTTATTGGATCCCAGATTCAAAAAACTGGGATTCTTAAGTCAAGGGAAACTGCAAGAAGGCATATCAAGATTAAAATCTGAATGCGCTACTGTAATCAGAAGTTCTGCTCTCCATTCTGCTTCCACCAATATACCCCCAACTCAGCTGCCAGCCTCTTCAGAAGCAGGCCAATCCACAGACAACAGTAAGTACTATATGTGTTTGTTGTGTGAATGTTCACATTAGTGATTTAGTAATGTGAACCATTGTTAATGGAGTATTTTTTCTTTGTACCTCTATTATTAGGTGACCTTTGGCATCTGCTGGATAGCACGGTTGAACACGGTAGAAGGAGCTCAAGTGCAACAGCAGATGCTACTGTAGAAGTGGACCGATATTTATCTGAAGTGAATCTCACAAGATCTGAGGATCCACTGGTATATTGGGCTCAACATAAACATCAGTATCCTCATTTATACCATCTGGCCCTGGCATTTTTATGTTCCCCCGCATCCTCTGTTCCATGTGAAAGGATCTTTTCCAAGGCTGGAGAGGTTCTGTCCAAGAAGAGGAATCGTCTAAGCCCCAACACACTTGAAAAAATTCTGTTCCTCAATAAAAATAATTTTTAATCCTTCCTTCGTTCCTCTACGTCCCCAGTCCCATAAGCACAACACTGCACAAAAATAGTAACAGTTCAATGCACAAATCACCAGAAACAATTCTTAACCTTTACCACCCCACACTTTTCTGTTGCACTTTACTTTATTACACTCCCTCCACCATAAGCACTGCACTCAACACAGTGTCACTTTTGTTGTTCATACTGTCACTATCCAAACCATTTATGAATAATTAATTAACTGTGTGTGTGTGTGTGTGTGTGTGTGTGTGTGTGTGTGTGTGTGTGTGTGTGTGTGTGTGTGTGTGTGTGTGTGTGTGTGTGTGTGTGTGTGTGTGTGTGTGTGTGTGAGAGACAGTTGTCTCTGCAGAAGTAAATTCAGACAGAGAAATATACATATTTTATTTTATACCCAGGCAATGGACAAATGTCTGCTCAGGTATTTTTATTATTGCAAATGAAAGGTTACAGACATTAACAGTGAGAAGAAAATAATAAACAAAACAGAACAGGGGGGTATACTGACATCATAAGTCTGCTCAGGTCATTGTTTCAGAATGAATTAATTGGTCTGCTATTTCTTTGCACAGTAGCTAGGTGTCACTAGTGAGCAATGCTGAATGAAGCTTCGAGTAATGAACCTTTGGGTGAAGCAATGGTCTGTGAGGTCTCAGTGGTTCAGGAAGCCTCATTTTGCCATCACTAGGTGTAGGAGTTTAGTCCAACTTGTAACTTGTGGTAGAACTCTGACCTGTACCACCTGACCAATGCAGAATCATTCGGCATTGATAGTGTTGCCATACAAACGCTCAATCATCTCCTAATCACAGCAATTATTACGACATCCATTAACCCTAATCAAACACACCTGAACAAGCTAATCAAAGTCTTCAAGATTAGGCTATATTAGAAAGCTACAGGCAGGTGATTTTCATTATGGTTGGAGTTACACGGGCCTCCAATTGGAACTTTAAAAACGCGTTCAAAAAGCACTTTAAACTGCTTTGACAGCGTTTTTTTTGTGTGTGTGTGGGACTCAGCAACGGGGTTTTTCTTTGTAGGTTTGTGTTCCTCGCTGTCTGCCCCTCCTGACTCACTAATTCAGCACATCTTCCTGCAGAGTTGATTGTGAGATTGCAGGTCGAGAGGATGACCGCTCGAGTGTACTGCTCGTTTAGTGCCGTTTTATTGTGTCTGTCTGCATGTTTGAGCACAACAGACGCTGGAGTTGTAGGTGAGAAGTTGTTTTAGCTTGATTACACAGCCCGAAGAAGTGCATAAATAAAGTGCCTAACAAAATTTGACTTTAGATGAATCTCAGCACATAGGCTTACAAAAATACAGTACAGATGTCAAGTGGAAGTTCAACTTTGTATGTTGGTTTAGTTTTAATAAGCAAAGTATAAATATGCAAACTGTCATCTGTTTTTCATTGTACAAGTAAAACCCATATAATCACTAATATAAGCCTTTTTGTTTAATGTAAAACAAGAACATTAGTCTTATAACATGGCTACAAAATTACCAATCCGGAGTTTAAACTTTTGCCTAAACTTTTTGTTTTAGCAACTAAATAAGCCTACAATATAACATGGGGAGCTAATTATAACCGGTTGCTCTGCGTTGTGTATATGTAGTGCATTTCTATATTTATGTCTTCTGAGTAGCCTATTAAAATGCTTAAAAGGAAATTAGGGTGGTCATGGGGATGGCATAAATTGATGATGTACACCGGTAAATTTGTATACAACATATTAACTGATGTCCATGTTTTCTATCAGCATTGCACTATTACTCCCTCTACTTTAGTGGGATGGGTTGTAACAGCACTCTCCGTCTCTGAAACCGATTGATGCAGATTATTGAAAAATTGTAGATTTCTAAGCTACTTTGAATTGAAGCAGATGAATGTGTGAATATTGTAAAGTTTGAGACTCATTGCAATACCCCTGACTTGCAAAAGCTGAATCAAACTATTACAGCACTTCCTGGTCTACACAAATGATCCTCTTGAATCCTCTTCTGCAGTGTCCGGTCAGTGTCCGGCGACGCTGACGGTCGAGCCGTCCCGTCGCGGATGCACTTCTGATAGAGACTGCTTTGGAGGACACAAATGCTGTAAATTTCCCTGTGGCCCCGTGTGTGTGCCGCCTGTTTTCAGTGAGTTTTTATTAATGATGGATGCTACACGCCTTCCAAAAACGCTGAAAAAACGTTTTGACTCAGAAATTGCTAGTAAGTTTCACAAATAATTGCAAAGAAACCGCAATCAACACATTGAACTAAACGTGAAACTATGAAGTAGATAGACTGAATATTCCGGTAAAACCTCCTACTATCATCTTATGACAACTTTTTTTTTTTTTTTCATACAGTGAATGAGACATTCATTGATGTGGTTTCTGTCATGTGTCTGTATAACAGCAAAGCCAGGAGAGTGTCCAAGCACAAATTTTGGACCAGGAATGTGTGCCGAGATGTGTTGCTATGACAGTGACTGTCCGAACAATGAGAAATGCTGCAGCAATGGTTGTGGACATCAGTGTATGGCTCCATTTGCAGGTGTGTGTTGTATTAGTGTTTGGCTCAGCTACCTCGTTATTTCAGTTTGTCTTGTTTTCTAATAAGTCGTTCTCAATGTAAAGTATTTAGCCAACTAGCATGGTTTCAAGCACAAGATGGCTTTACAAAATTAACAGAAGATTAATACGGAGTAAAACTTGCAATTTGGTTTTTGTGCTGTATCTGAGACTGAATGCCGCTAAATGGATCGACTAATCTGTATCTCTCCAGTGAAGCCTGCAGCCGAACCCCCGAAGCCTCCAGGGAGGGAACCCCCGAAGCCTCCAGGGTGGCCTGGAGCTGAACCCCCGAAGCCTCCAGGGTGGCCTGGAGCTGAACCCCCGAAGCCTCCAGGGTGGCCTGGAGCTGAACCCCCGAAGCCTCCAGGGAGGCCTGGAGCCGAACCCCCGAAGCCTCCAGGGAGCGAACGCCCAAAGCTTCCAGAAAGGCCTGGAGCCGAACCCCCGATGCCTCCAGGGAGGCCTGGAGCCGAACCCCCGATGCCTCCAGGGAGGCCTGGAGCCGAACCCCCGATGCCTCCAGGGAGGCCTGGAGCCGAACCCCCGAAGCCTCCAGGGAGGCCTGGAGCCGAACCCCCGAAGCCTTCCACTGAACTGCTTGAGCCTGAACCGGAGCCTTCCGTCGAACTGCCTGAGCCGGAGCCCTCCACCGAGCTGCCAGAGCCGCCTGCAACTGAACCTCCGGTTAAGCCTGCAGCCGAACCCCCGATGGCTCCAGAGAGGCCTGGAGCCGGACCCCCGATGGCTCCAGGGAGGCCTGGAGCCGGACCCCCGATGGCTCCAGGGAGGCCTGGAGCCGGACCCCCGATGGCTCCAGGGAGGCCTGGAGCCGGACCCCCGATGGCTCCAGGGAGGCCTGGAGCCGGACCCCCGATGGCTCCAGGGAGGCCTGGAGCCGGACCCCCGATGGCTCCAGGGAGGCCTGGAGCCGGACCCCCGATGGCTCCAGGGAGGCCTGGAGCCGAACCCCCGAAGCGACCAGGGAGGCCTGGAGCCGAACCCCCGAAGCGACCAGGGAGGCCTGGAGCCGAACCCCCGAAGCGACCAGGGAGGCCTGGAGCCGAACCCCCGAAGCCTCCAGTGTGTGCTGAAAACTGTCGCCAAACTAACCCTTATGGCCAATGTTCAGGTCATAAGTAATGTGGCTATGCATGCAGGTAACTGTGCTGATTTAACCATTGGATGTATGGTATATTTTCCCTGTTATCACCAAATAAATCTCACACTTGTAAGACTACTTTCTCTTTTATATTTCTTTAAGTGTGATAACAAAGTTGGTGTTTTTTGTGTGCCAGCGTTAGTTTGGCTGTTCTCTCACATAATGGCTGTTCTCTCACATAATGGCTGTTCTCTCACATAATGGCTGTTCTCTCACATAATGGCTGTTCTCTCACATAATGGCTGTTCTCTCACATAATGGCTCATTGGAATTCCTGCTTTAGGAATGTGTAAGTTCCCCTCCTGAAGACCCAAACACATTCAAAACGGTTTCAGAGAGGCTAGCAATATTAAGCTAGCTTTGAATGCATCCAAAGCCATGCCTCCTTCAAAACGCATGAATGCACAAAGCAGAGTCTACAAAGTGTCATGAGATGAAAGACTGTTAAATTGTCTCATGTCTCAAAATGCATAACATTACAGTGATAATGAACGTAAACATCTTACAGTGCTCTAGTTGTACCATCTGACTAATCCAGATTCATTTCGGCGTTAATGGTGTTGACATGAAAACGAATACATCCAAATCTGAATACGAATGCAACGATTGGACTGACTTTTTTTTTTTTTTTTTTGGGTCCTGAGACCTTTACAGAAGCTATGTTCATTTTACCATTTAGAACACTTCTAATATTGATTGCTATCAGGATATGAAGAGTTTCAACCAGTATTGCCTATAGACCAATAGTCTTCTGCTGCATTCTGAAGCATTTGCTACAAAGTATAGTGGTCACATATATTGGTTGTCGTTGAACAATGTTCGATTGGTCCGTCAGAAATTGTTTTGGGATGGTATGATATGTGCATACAGACAAGTACTTTATGGCCGTGCAAGCTTCAAAGAGATTAGCCTAGCTAAAGGAGGAACGCTCTCAACGTTAGGCAAAATCTGCACAATTAGGGACTCCAGTATGTGAGCATGAAACATGGACAACTTTACGTGTGACATGAACAAGACTTTAAGTAGACTAAACATACTCTAACGTACACATACATGCATGCATACATGTTTACCTAGGGAAAGAGAGCTGAAGCAGAATACAGGAAAGCAAGAAGTTATAGCATTGCTTAAAATTCAGCAGATTAGCAGACTTGAGCAAACCATCAGTTTAGTTCTAACACGCCCTTCTTTAAAATGGGTAAGGATACATAATGTATCAAATAATGAGACTTAAGTTTGATACTTGCATGCCTTGCCCTTTTGAATTAAACTGTCCTGATGCAGTTTGTTGAGGGCTCCAGTTGATCTTTGCTGATGTTGTCTTGATGAGAGAGAACCAGTAGGAGTCAGAGGATCTTTGGGGAATGGAAGTCAAGGCCTAGCCTGGCACAAGGTTGGGGGTCCTTAGAAGACTTCTAGTTCAGCATCGTCTTCACAGTCGGTACTGAAATTTAAAAAATGTGACGCTTTGAGCACTGTTGAGCAGAATCATAAACACCTCTGATTGGCCATTGTGTTCATGAGCTCATCGGATATGTCTACGATTGGCTACAATGATCAACGCACCGGAGCGTTTGAGAGCACACCAACTTGGTACCCAAGTCGGTACTTTTGACAACACTAGTTTATACATTTCTCAAGTGGTTATATATAGAATATATAGGATTAAAAGGGTTTATTTCTCCTTCTCAGCAAGAACACACAACTCTCTGCAAATTCCTTCTGGGTCATATTTGTCTTATCAGATAATAGGAATCATGTCTAAACTGTACTCTCTGTACTCTCTGCTAGAGTTGGAAAGAGATCACAGAGATAACGCAAGACTAAATTACGACGAGAGCAGAAATAACAGCCACCTCTAATCTAAAGGCAGTGTCTAATTGGTCAGAACTCATCCAGGAGGCTGGACAAACATTTGAGTTTAAAATCTTAGGACACGAACAAAGCATTAGAGTAGCCATGACATTTTAGACCAGCCAGACGAGTAAACTTGTAGGCGAGCAGACGCAATAACCCAAATCAAGATCAGAAGAACATAGGTTAAACAGCTTCATTCAAGCCATCGAACATGAACATTCAAGCTCGTCTCAATTTTCTTTCTCTTACTTAGTTTGTTTTCTGTTCCATTGAGAGTCTCGGTTCTAAGTTAAGTTTTGCTGTAAAGTTTCGGTCAACGATTTGACTGCAAAGCCCGCTTCCAACTTCAAAGACTTTCCATCCAACCGCCAACACACCACGTGTTTGGGTTAAATTAATGATTGATGGTTCGTTCAGGTCATGTCTTATAAGTGCATATAATGCTAGAACCTTGGGATTTCATCAACTCATTCTTTCACTCTCTTTCTTTCTGTAACTCGTATGAATGTGTGTGAGCATGTGTTTGTGTTAGATATCAGTTTGATCTGTTAGGGTAATCAATAAAAACTTGTCTGTATTTTAAAGAGAAGTGTTCTTGTGTTATGTGCTTACGAATTTAATGTCTTAAACTGCTGATCTAAGTTACCTTGCTAA